>NC_044254.1:15083532-15434782 GCF_003957555.1 Calypte anna | reverse complement strand
CAGCTTGACCACCTATGTGTTAATATTGGGAATTGAAATGCAGAGGATGGAAGAAATATAGCAGTGGATGAGGTAATTAGCTCTCATGTCTGATAAATGGGGCAATACCTATGTGTATACATGTTTTAGCACATCACAAATGGTGCTTTCATTAACTGGAATCTCTTGCTGAAAATTTTCTGAACATTTAGTTTGATTCTGATCCCATAAACAATTCAGCTAACTACTATAGCCAGTGCCTGTTTAATATTTGAAACAAATTTGAAGCAAGGATAGTGATAAAATACATTGTTAAAATATAACACAAATATTATCCTTGAAGATTCAAAGTCATTTGGATGTTATTCCAGTGTGCTGCTTTGAGACAAAGATAATGTGTAATAAACATTACCAGAAAAGTTACATACTGCTGGCTGATACTTGTTTTATCTTACGTATTCCTCTCTCCTGTGTCACTAGCAAGTGGTTGTTAACTCTGCAGGAAAGTTTTTTTGAAGTTTGAGGAAGATGTCAAGCCAAATGTTGCTTTTCAAACCAGTACTGGCACCATCTAAGTGTGCACTCAAGTTACCCACTGGATCACATTCCATCTTGTTGTGGAGCAACACAAGTCCTGTGTCATACACAGTATCAATTCGCATCAAAAGCAACATGAAACAAAGGCACTGCTCTGGTGTGACGTGGTGTGTCACACAATTTCATGCACTGCTTTTTGTATTCAGTGGTATCTGAAACACGACAGTGGGAGGGCTGAGGACTACCTTGGTAGTCCTACCAAACCCTTTTTGCTGGCATTTGAATCTCTTTTCAGATCATTTAACAAATCCAAATAAATGACAGGAACGGCTGATGGGCTCCAATTCAACGCTATGTCCAGCTTCAAAATCTTTAACAAAATATAACCTTGCTAAAGCACTTTGGTGAATGAGCACTTTACTTATTGACTGTGGTCTCTGTCCATTCATTTACAGTAAGCCACTCATTTCAAATAGCTTCTGTAACATTTTGAAGATTAAAATGATATAAAATGAATAGCTTTAGTACTGATCAGCCATGTAAGTGCATATTACTAGAATTTAATTAGCCATGCTATTACGTCATTGCCAATAATACAATTTGACAATATTGATGAAAATACCCCATCACTTCAGACCTAGGAATCTTACCTAAACATAAGCCTATTAGACAGGACTGGGGTGAAAACTGTGCCTTTCCTGATAGAAGTCTGGGTGCCATCAACACAAAAAATGAAAAATAAAATAAAATCGGGTGTACTGAAGGTGTATGTGGGACAGAAATAAATTCATAAAACGTAGGCAGAATTTAAAGGAAAAAAAAAAAAAGTAGGCTGTTGCTATGAAAAAGTGGATACCTGACATTGGCTTGCTCATGCTCACTTAGGGCATCTGAAAGACTGATAGCACTGCTCAAAAACAAAACAAAACAGAACAAAAACAAAAACAAAGAGCATTCCATCTAAAAGAAGAGTTTTGCCAGACCTTGCTTGAGAACACACTGGAGGCGTGTAAGAGCAAGACCCAGTTTGTGTAAACTAAGAGCAGCCTAGGGAATCCTCCTGGCCATGCTGCTACATTGGGTTTGGTGATGTGGAGAGCAGAACCATTTCTGGCTGACTGGTACCTCCTACATGCAAACATGCAATCTTAAACAAGACCAATTAAAAGAATTACCTATCTCAGTTTCTTCACTATTTGGAGCTCTCAGAAGATTCTATCTTTCTAGCTGTTCACTTGGATCACCTAGAGTGATACCATTTTTCCTCTGAAATTGTTCCTTAAAATTATAAGTAAAATCAGAAAAACCTATAGCATCTCTTAGGGTGGAAAAGGTTAGAGTTGGAAAAATACATCCCATACTTCATTCTAAGGGAAACAAACTTCAGTAATTTCCTTACCCCACCTTGCAATGCATCATTTATTTTGAAAATCTGCCTTTTCTGACTTGCATCTCAAGTGGACATATTGGATTTAATCTGGTTTCACTGCATTTACCATGCTGTCCCTCTGGGAACAGTGACTGGGCAGTGACTGCTCCTTACGACTGCATGACAAATTCTACTAACATTATAGTTAGAAGACTGCTAATCATCAGGTAGAGGCAAGAAGGCTGACACTCAGAGAAGAGCATACAGATCTATTCCAAATCAGAGATAAATAGTCTAAAGGGACAAAATTAAGGACAAAAGCACCAATAAAAGTAAATAAAAGCAGGACTGGGAAGAGACATATGTGAAAGCAACATAGAAAAAGAAGATGGAAAAAAGTTATAAAAAGAGTATGAACATGCTTGCAGCTTGATTTAATCCCTAATTATCTCCTGAGCACTGTTGGAATAAATATTTACATGACATGGCAATGAGTATTTCCTAGGCAATTGGAGATGCCATGTCAATTACAGGAAACCTTTCCAAAAAGTCCTTTCAAAGAGGTTATCTGAATATTAAGTGAGATCTGTTCATGTAGTTAAATCAGGGACCCCAACATCTGTGAGACCACGTGCCACATGGTGTAAGGAAGCACATCGCTAGGTTTGATCACTGCCCTGCTTTGACAGATCTATGATAAGGAGAGACTATTTAATATGCAACAGGATTAACAGGAGGCATTGTCAGATGAACTGCAGACATCTTCCTAAATGGCTTCCTTCAGCTTGTAAAGGCTTTGACAGCATTCTCAGATGCAGATTTCTATAAAAGAACTGAAATGTGTGTAGTATTGTACTCTCTGACAAGCCTACAATCCCAAATATCATAAAGACACAAAACCTGTACTGCATTAGGTAATTTTTTTGAAGTTGCTGTACTTATTCCTGTGCTTGTCTAATCCTCTCTTCTCTCTGTTCCGTAATCTCTCCAAGTCCCCCTCCAATGCCCTTCCAATTACAGTTCCATGCTGCCCATCATGTCGTCAGCTGGAAGATAGTAAGTCTGGATTAGCATTAAATTCCCTTAAGTCTTTCAAAGTCTCCACCTGGGTATGAAGTAAGCCTGAAACTTTAATTATATCTACCCAGCTGATCCAAGTTGTTCTTTCCAGCTAGGTACTTGCGTTTCCAGAGACCAGACCAGCTAGTAGCTTGTATCTTCTGAGCACGGGCTAGCAACAAATTTGAAAGAAAAGCTCCCTGAACAAACTGGCTGACTCAGTATGGTAGATTTAGTCTTCAAATGCAGCAGTTTTCTTAAGCAGATGACATATTTTTCACAAGTAGCTGCTGCACAAACAGCTCTGAATATGAACGATGTTGGAGTCCGCTTACTTTAAATGACCAGTGGGATCAAACAGATCATGTTTTCACTGAAATTGCCAAAATTCTTACAACTACAAATACAGAGATTAGCTAAGCCCTACTGAGAAGGAACTTGGTGCAGCTGAGTGAATTCAAGCCTTGCCTGGCTGCCCATGCACACTTGCAGCCGCTGCCGAGGAACGTGAGCCCATGAGTATCCTGTTCCCATCCCCAGCCTTCCCTCAGCTGTGCTCTGCTCAACTTGCATTATTTCTATGCACGACTTTGACTCAGCATAGACTTTGGAGGGACAAAAACCTGTTTTACTATTTAAGAAATTGAAGCTTTTTGATTTTCTGTCCTAGTATTTAAAATGTGTCGGGAAGACTTTATAGCCAAATCTGACTACACTATCAGTCTAAAGAGAGTATTTCTAATAACAATACAACAGGACAAAACAGTAAAGCCACATATAAAATCCAAAATGTAACTGCATTGCAGTGTCTGAACACAACTAAGCCTAAGAAACAGTCCAATACATTTGTTCCCTAATTTCCTTTAAAGCCCACAGAGGGACACCACGTTATAAATGAAATTTTAGGTTGTTTTGTTTAATGTTGCCTCTTATGTCTATTTAAGTGCAACTACCCAGATCAGATGGGTAGATAATTTGCCTCCTAACAACTCATACCCTTACATTATTAATCTGGTTATCAGGTTTTCCAGGTTAAGACCCTGGGGGGAGCCACTTAAAAATAATATTCTTTGTTGGCATGCAAATGACTATGATGTGCCAGTCACCTTCTTCTATTTATCCTGGGAGATTGCAAGGTTTGGGTAGGTAACACCAGATGTGGAACTAACTGGAAAGTATTCTCACACATTCCAACCCATAGCTGCTATCAGCAACGGGTGGGGAGGGGGGGGTCATGGGGATGTTTTTGCACCAAGGACAGAGGGTGACTCTTGGATTCAATGTGCTTCTCCAGAGTATGCAGCTGCAAAGACTGTGGCTGTAGAAGTATTTCTTGATACAAAAGACAATACATAAGGTCCTCCTAGAGATTAAGAGCAGTTATGAAAAAAATTACAACAATTTTGTCTTGTTTCTTCCTTTCTTGGGGATCCTGGGTGCACAGCTAATTCTAAGCCCAGACTTAACACAAAAAAATATTCTTTAAAGAAGCTTTTCTATAAGAACATTTTAAGAAGTACTGTAGGTAACCCCTAGTAAGAACTCTGTAAGGAGCACCTAGTGCACTTAAATATATAGACTTGTACAAATATCTAGTACAATGTGGAGGGATTAAGCCAGATAGCTACCATTAGCAGTAATCATTGTTTCATCCCTGAATTCCTGGGTGTGACACTGAAAATTACTCCCAAGTATCAGATTTATTGGAATTTTTTTTACTTTTTTATTTTAGTTTTTTCAAAGGCTGATTCAGAGTGGTTTTAAGCTGTTTCAACACCCAGAAGTGTTGAAAGGACTCCTCATGGGCTTAATTTCAATAGGCAACTTGACTTTGACGAATATACATATATATATTAAAACTTGTATTAATTTATAAAAAAAAACCAGTAGATTAAGAAGCATTTCTGTTGCAGTCAAGCAAAGTTAAGGAATGTAAATAAAATGTCTTGTCGTGGCAGGAATTAAAGTAGCACTAACACTCCTATAATTTTAATTCATCCCCCTTAAATGAATGATTTACAATATAGCTTTAAATTCTATGGTTACATTATTAATTTTTCCCCCAGGAAATAGTTCAGTCAGTGTCCTAGCCAGATGGTGCTCAGCAAAGGAGCAGGACAAGTATTCAATATTTTTGTTATCCTCACTGTTTAGAGAGTGCTCCTTCTCACTGCACACTCCAAAGTGTATTTTACAGAACAAAGAATTTTCATTTACTTGTGGGAAAGTCTATTACCCTCCATGGTATAGTATCTGAATATTTCTCCAACATTAATGAATTTATTTCCAGAACATCCCTTTGGTTCATTTAATTGTAAACTGTCTTACAAGTGGGAAGCTGAGGCACAGAGCTAATAAGGTTAAAAATACCTGCTCATCTTGGGTTCTTCTGAGATGCCTAACACTGTTCCTCCTTACTATTAAGCGTTACTCAACACTGTGTTTGTTCAAGTGTACTTCCTATTGACCTGCTGTAGTTAGAAGCACTTCACTAAATCAGAGCACACCTCTGTCGGGTAATGCAAACACACTTATGGGTCAGCTGACACATCTGTTGCCATTGGCAGCATCAAGGGTTGGGTTTTAAATTCATGGGAATTAAACTAAAAACTCAAGCCATCATAACGAACCCAGAGATCATTATACTATGTTTGCTGGTACTAAAACCAGAGACCTAATTTCCTCACTTACAAAGCAGGCGTTTAAAAACCCATATTTTCACTAAAAGTAGAACAGAGAAATACAGCCATATAGACAAACAGAGGATGAATACTTCAGAAAGTGGAAATCTAATACTTCCATTTTTTTCCTCAAAGAGTCCATGTGGGCCCAGGAGGATGCTTTCTCCTCCAGTTCATGGTTTGATATGACCCATTCTTGCTGCTTAGCTGTGTCCAGCTCTGGAGGTTATCAATCCAGAGCTCTGGATTGTTTATGTCAGCTGCCCTGACTGCCTGGATCCCACACCCAGCCTGGTGCCAATGCTCTCCCCAGGGATGGTCCACACTGCTCCTCACCTCACTGATGGTACTTTGGCTGATTAGCCCCAACATTTTTACCAACAGCTGCTGCTACTCCATCTCCAAGAATACTGCACAGAGTACTGAGAACTAAACACACTTTCTTGGAGTCTTTTTCATTTCACCCCAGGGCCAGGAGCTCTTGCTGGAGATGAGGGTGACCATTTCCTCTCCTCCCCACATGGGCACATACAGACGATTACCAGACCCAGGTTTCTGCACACTGGCTCAGGAATGGTCCTCCAACAGCTTCCAGGATCTGTTGTCCTTTGAGGACACAAGTCCATGTAAGCAGAAATGACATTCAAACATAATAAAACACCATGTGCAAACCTTAGAACATCTCAGGTTAGAAACAGCCCCCAGCAGAGCTGTTTCTCCTTTGCTCTTTCTCCCGGCTTCTGCCTCAGGGGTTTTTAGGCTGAAGAGGAACGTGGGCTTTTTGCTTTTACTCTAGACCTCAGCTGCCCTGCTTTTCTAAAAGATTTCTCCAACTTAACATATATAAGAATCCAGTTCTCTAGGACAACATTCAGTTGCCAGTCTCCTCAAGTGTTCTGCCTCTTCCTCTCCTTGTCCCATGGCAGACATCTTTGTATTTACTGTTCCTCACCTGAGCCTCATCATCTCAACCCATTTCAGCTCACATTCTCCCAGCTCCCACACCCAACATCCTACTCTGGGGATGCAGTATCCACATTCAGTGATGCAACCCAGGAGGGAGAGAAGAAATCTTGCTACAAAAACAAACAAAATTTTTTTAAAATTTTAGAAAGTGAAGAATTTGGCTGCTGAACCCCTAACAACTCTCCCTGAAAAAAAGAAGCAAACACTGACTGGGTGTTTTATTGCACATGATGCAATAACTTAGCCAAACTTTGCTTATCACCGCTGTCAAATGGCAAGTCCTTGCTCCTTCCATGGGAGCACCAGAGTTTCTTAGTAACTTAAAGTAACTAACACAGACAAAGCACAGCATTTTCCCTCCTTTTATTCTCTGAAATACCAGAATTCGGAAACAAAACAGAATTTTTCAATCTTATTATTTCAATTAGCAACTGAAAGGGATCTTATAATGACTGCTTGCTCTCTTGGTTGTGGCTATTACAGCAAGAATATCAACTTTGGTCTCCTGCAAACAGATGGACAGCCCAACAAAGATATGTATTTTTACACCTTTATGAATCATCTGGCTAGAGAAGAAACATTTAAAATTGAATTTTGTCTCCTATTACAAGCATTCACCAGTCATCAGTCCACTAAGAGGGATGATCCCGTGGGAGAACACCTGTCTATACCAATTTCTTCTCATCTTCAACCCGTAATTATATATCCCGGGGGAGAAGGTGCTAAACTTTATACCATAGGCACTTCCAAGTTATTATTTCTCTCTAAAATTACAATAGAAGTATTCTGCAGAAGGTTTTTGTATTTCTCTGTTCTGAAGATGGCAATATATTTCAATGATCTTGTGTTGAAATTTTTTTCTGTTAAATTCTCTATGTTTTAAAAATCTGAAGTTTGTGGGGTTTTTTTAACTTTGAAAAATCATCTTCTTGAACAAGAAAGCTAAGTCTCAGCCATCTGATACCTAACATGCCAAAACAAGAAAATAAGCATGCAACACAGAGCGTAAAGCTCTCTCTGGGACAGACTGCATTCAGCACCATCAATAACCACAACAGAAAAGCTTCCTGAATCTACTTGCTAAGTCTTATACTTAGCTTATCAGCCTTGTGACTCAGGAATTGCTTCTTCTATGGTCTATACAAAACCAAATAATATCAGGGGATCACACCCTCATGAAGTATCTGGACTATATAATAACTATTATTATTTTAAAATATTATTAGCAATCAGCATACATTTTTCACTGTGATGGATTCAATGTGCTATGGAATGAAACTTTTTATTGAAAAATAGTGAAACTACAGCATTCCTGGCTTGCAAAGGTAAACTTTTCATTTGTACATGGACACAGTCTTGTGTCAGTCTACCACAACAGCTCTGAGGAAGATTACCCTCATCTCTCTCAACTATTGGTTATTTGCTAAATCTAATGTTTCAGATCTCTCCAATACTATATTGCACACTTAAAATAACCTTAACCTGTGTTTTCCTGAGCATGGAATAACTGCTGCTTCAAGAATGTTTCAAATCAGCCCAGGAGGGTTCTGTCTGAACCCCAGAAACTGATGTGTTGGAAACCTCATACAAAATAATATGAAGTCTACATTCACTCTTATCATTGCAGCTTGAAATTATCATCTAGCCCTAATACTACTTAAAGCTTCATCCCAGGGGCAGCAATTTAAAACTTTTTAGGCTGATTCTACAAAATGGGTACATACTCTGAAGTATGAGATTAAATTACCAATAATTTTATTTTTTAAAGATTGGTCTGTGATATAGAAAGGTGTTGGAAATAGTCACTATAGCATGTTGTTCAATGCTGTGCTTCAAAAATCCCACACTTGGATATCACAACCTTTGATTAACATAGGCATCAATATCTGAACATAATGTGCCCCTCCATCTCCCACCTAGATACAGCTACATGGATCTTGGGATAGTGAATGTCATACTGCTTTCCAGCTAAAAACACCACCTTCAACACTTCTAACTCTCAGGCAAGAACTAATAAACAAAGTGCAAATAAATTGTGATGCAGTTTTGAAAAAGGGAGCTACATTTAAAAACCAGCTGCTAGGCTGTATGATGTAACTCCTCAGGACCATTGACATCTTCTGCATTAAAGGATATATCAACCTAGAAAGTTTATCATGGAAAGAAAAATTCAGGCATAAAAAACCAGTAATTTATTAAATTAGTGAAATTATAACAATCTGAATTTTTTGCTTTTTCTTCTGCCTGTAAAACGGAGTATTGAGGCTGACAAAGATTCAATATTGGTGCACCTTTAGAGATACCAAGAAATACACCTAGGGCCTGCTGTGTCCTAGTAATGACCTTTGCAATGGCCTCACAGATAGACCTCCACAGAGTTTTCTTGCCTCAATAAATGTCACGTATATACTCATTTGACCTTCTCAAATAAACTAAAAGAAAGACAAAAAATGGGAAAAAATATTGCTATTAAAATAGAAATGTGCATTTTAACTTGCTTTCTGTGAATCTTTCCTGTACAGTGAAAATAAACATCTTGAAGAATCATCCAAAATACTACTCAGTTAATTGCTGAAAGAATCTCCATGTATTTAAGTGGAATTAGGGCAACTGACACAGGAGTTCTTTTTGCAATAACGTTGATAGACAATAAGTGCTTCTCCAGATGTCATTCTGGGGAATGCATTGCACATCTATCTCACATATTTGTCTCTGGGACAGGTGGCAATAAATTTCTACTTCTCTGCTTTAACTTTGATGGGCAGACAGGCAGACAGGCTTTTATTTCACAGTGGATTCCTTTTTGTCAGCATTTCAGAATATTAGCTCTCACAGTCTTCCTAGAACAAAGTCTTAGTTCAAATTTCATGACCACCAGCAGTTGGTTCACATAAAGGTCAGTTTCCGAAGTCTCATCATACTCCCCTAAAATTGATTCACATTAGGCCACATAGAGAAGACTTAACTTTATTTCTGGTTCATCAAAAAAACTTCTGTATGTTATACAGCAGTAAAATGTAACAACCAACAACCTCAGTTGGTTCATTTGTGAAAATTTTTCAAGGTAAGTTATGAGTAAAACCAGACTGATGGTGCATTTACACCTAAAATCAACTAAAGCACAAGAAAATAAATTACATTCCAATTGGGCATGCATTCCCACTAATTATCATGAATCAGAGTGGGGGAAATGCAACTAGTACTTAATACATCATGACTCTGTTTGAAAGTCCTATACTCTTCCTGGATTAATGCTAATTTAACATTCAGAATAAAGTAAGACCTTCAATGTTGAAACAAAACAGTTAATTCTTTAATTAAAAAAAATTATTTCTGATTATCAGTCACTATTAATACACAATGAAAATTCATTTTCCAGTATTTGATATTGGGCTCTGATACTGCTAATATAACTAAAAAATGTAATTTTAAAACCATCTGAAGTAGCCTTTACAATAACAGTCTATATAGACTTACAACGTGCTTATAGGTTTAACCAGGATCCAGACATGAGATTTTAAATAATTCAGATGTTCTCTGAGTGGAGGCTTAAGGCACAGTTGCACTGTAGCCAACTCAAAGGATACAATTCTTTAAAGGATAGTTAGCTTGTGTCATATTATATTGCAATCTCACATGCAGATATCTCTTATATGTTAATTATCAAAGCAGCAGTCAATGTAATCACTCATCACTGGTGGCCCAGTGCCAAACCTTTTTTCTGTGGTTATTGAATTTCTGCTCACCAAGTCACTGGGAAGAATCCTTGCTACTGCTTTACCACATACAGTAAATACCTTTATCTCCAGATACTCTGGCTGTTATCTATCTCCTACAAATCATTTGTGATCCACTTGCTAAAGAAACCCTCTGGGTGCTGATGGAATACTAAAAGAGACTTGCTGGAAGAACCAAGAACAGTAAAAAGAATCATAAAAGAACCCAAGATAAATGCTCTCATGTAAAGAATGAGAGGAAAAATAGGATAACAGGAATGAGAGTGTGTAGATGAGTATGGGAGGACAGCAGAAGAGCTTACAATGAACAAGGAGAGAGGTCAGTGAAAGCAAAGAACTGGATTCTGGCCTGCTGTTTTTGAAGCCAAAAAAGGGGATTAGACAAAAGGAGACAGTAAAGTTCCTGCCTAAGCCTAGAAGACTTTTACAGGGACCAGTAGGTGTTGATATTGCCTTCCCCACATGAACTGAGTCTCTGTTTCTGCTGGAAAGATGCAAGGTTTCTTTGCAGGGTAATGGGAAAAGAAGACACCTCCTACCACCAGAAAGCTGAAGAAAGGCACAGAAGTCTCACTACACAAACAGCTCCACAAGCTCACTTGGGTATGAGATTGCTAGGAGGCAAACAATCAAAGCATACACTATAACTACAACATTTAAGAAAACATGTAAGTGAAAAATATTATACCAGATACTACGATGCATGCCTATATTTTAGAGTGAAGTGGTACTTTTTTCATTTGGAGAGTACCTTTAAAGAAGCGAGTGATGTTTATTTGTTAATACTGAAGCTAAAAGCTATTTCTTTTGCAAATTAAAACCTCTCATGAAAAGTCTGATTCTTCCCCTTATTCAACACAAAGCATTAGCAATCATTAAATAGTACAGACTCAAAGCAGTATTGCCAATGAAATATAATATATTGCATTAGAAATAAATTTCATATTAAAATAGGGACTTTTACTACAGAATTACATTTTAAACTTTTTTTTTTCCAAATGAATTACTGAAACTTTTGCACTATGAAAGCTCTCAGGCAAAATTAATGGTTTTGTTTTGCAAATTAATTTAGATATTAAAAAATTATATTTTCAACCAAGATCTCAGTTACTCAGATTAAATATTAACCAAAAGCTGTCTTCTGCTTAAATAGAATTTAGCCTTTGAAGTGTTTTTATTAATCTCTTCTGATGTAGGTGCTTGAAATTCTATGAAAGTGCTGCCGCTACCAGTTCTGTGCATCACTTACTGTAATTTATTTTCAGAACATAATTCTATTTATAAATGAAAATCCTATTAAAAGAAGACAAGAAAAATTAGTCCTAGACTTTGCATTGGTAGAGTAGAAACAAAATGAGCAGCCTAACCTGAAGTGACATTTACAAATTACCTGTTAATTTAAACTGGGTTGAAGGATGACAGAGTTTAGTCAGACTGACAGGAAGTACCCGAGGAATGACAGCTGGGCCTGTAGTGGCCATAAAGCTCCCACAGCAAGCACATTTATCTGCCTTCTCTGGGAAAAGCTTCCCTTGTAGTAAATAATATATTTATAAAAATATTTACTTTTTGGCAGCCCAGTGAGTGAACATTTTATGGAGCTGAACCCCCTCACTTCTCATCCCTCTCTTTTTATTGTTATTTTTGGTAGAGTTAAGAGCTGCTTTAAGATGGCCACCTGCCTTTAGTCACATGGTTGATTCATCACCATCCCCCTAAAGCTAAACCACATGATTTTCTTAATGAAAATGAGACAAGAAGTGACAAGGCTTGTATCCTTTAGTTGCTTCAGGATAACATTCATGCCCTGAGACTGGTTCCTTTGTTCACAGGCATTCTTTGGACGGACACTACTGTGTACCAAGGCCACACCGTACCAAGTATTTATAAGAATAATAATAGCTGCTCTCACTCTTACATGCTTACAAAAAGTATGGAGAAGACTCAAAACTAAGCACTAAGAATCTCATTATTTATTCACTTCTGAAAATCAAAATGGTGTTTGAAGGAAGAGGCTCAAGTGTCTTACACTTTATCATTAAACACTTCTGGAGTGTCTAAACTTTTATGAAGTATTTAAGCTACCAAAGGAGTATTTGGGAGTCTTAAAATAATCTAATGACATTAATTTAGGAATCTGTCCCTCTTATTATGTCAGTATCTGTCCCCCTTATGACAACCTGTAAAGCAGCATAGCACACAGCTACTGCAGCTCTTTTCAGCAGGGGAGTACCACACACACACATGGAGAGAAACACAGACCATAGCTGGCTAACTCAGCCCACATGTAATATGTTCTCGTGCACACTTAATAAAAATTGCTTTACTATTTTTATCAGCAAGATCTATTTTATACACACATATAAATTACTGGATGTAAATTTTAAATGCTGTATCTTAGTTCCAAGATCCTAAAAGCATAATGGTGATTTCATTCACCAGGCACCCATTGCTCAGCCAGCCATGGTGTCCCCTCTCATCTCACCCACTTTGCCTCATGCAGTCCAAGGGTCCTGTTGCAACCAAGGAACTAGATCATATAAAATATAAACACTCTTCTCACTCTTGGGGTATATAAACCCTCCTGATATAAAGCAGATGGTTATAATTCTAAACTTATCTATCAGTTCTCAAAAATTTTGTATGAATTCCTCTGGTCCCATGAGGATCATTTATTTATAGGTGCAAAACAAATGCTACCTGGGGATTCTATTTATGTTCCAGAACAAAGGCATGAATTTCCATAATCTCTTTCAACAAAATTCAGAAGTCCTTGTTTGAATGCCACTTCCAGAAACCTTGCTTTGGAAACTGACATTCAAAACACAAAAATGTCAACCATACCCAAGTTTGCAACACCAAGCAAAGTTAGGGCTTCTGCAGGTTTCTGTGGGAAACCTGTAATGGGTACCATCATTTTACAGTAGACTTTCTAAATATAAGTAATTTCTGCCCTTTATTCTTAGCACAGGACACCTGATTTTTTCTTTTTTAAATAATGACTTGACAGTAATGTAATTCTACACCTACTGAGCAAAAGATTTTCCTTATTTAATAGCAGAGAATAAATTCTGGAAGCTGAAAAAAATCTTATTATTATGGAAGAATAGTAAAATAAGATCTACAGTACCATTATTTTTGAAATTAGACATTCTACGCTAGTCAAAAGATCCAAATATAGACCATGCTCTGGACTATAGTATGTCATCAATGAAAAATGTCCCCAGGTTCAACCTAAAGATTTCAAGAGGACACAATTAATATTTTGATCTCTCTCAAAAAGAAAAAGAAGTTTTGAAGCTCTAGCAATAGTGGGAGGAAACGACCCGAAAAATAAAACCCGAGTTACTACCATTAAGGTTTTATCCACTTACTTCCTCCCTCACTATACCTGGTAAGGGTTCACCCCTATTACAGAGAGGAGAAATGACCACTGGGATTATCAGACTACAGAGCAAGAAAGATCTTTTCATCAGAGATGCCTAATACAAAGAGGAGAAACACAATCCCATCTCCAGCTTGATTCTGTCATACAGAGTGCTTTAATACTTCTTTGTACATCTTCCATATGTACAACTTCCATATATCTCCAGGGAGACTGTCTCCTATTTAGATTTGGAGATAGATCTAATATACAACATTTTATTAATTCTCTCCCACACAACTTTGTCCAGAAAATCACGTATACTCTGGCCAATCACAATTATTTGTCCAAACATTAAAACTTATTTGTTCCTGTACTGTAAGACTGATATCCTTGTCCTTATACAGTATATCAAGGACATATGATAATGACAACGATCAATGTTATTTTAACACTGCACAAAGGCCAGGATGTCAAGGCCATTTCTTCATTAGAGAAGAGGACTATTGATTATTAACTACAGACTGGCTAGAAATGAATAAATTAATAGGCAGATTACCCAACTACCAATTACCTGCAAAAACTTAGTCAGGTATTTGGGATGCAAATTAATTATATTAGGAGGTGGACTTGTTCATCACTCAGTGCCACTATTTTGATTCCATGCATTACACAGGCAACTTTCAAACTGTCACATGAAAAGTTCTGCAGCCTCTCAGAATGAGTCCAATGAACTGGCAAACAGAGCTAATGTGCACTGTGTCTTGGGAATTATCACGTGTTAGCCACTTACTGAACAGCATAAAATGCTCTACTGGAAGAGTCTTGCCTCTTCCAGATATCTGAATGCTACTCTGGCATTCCTGAAGCTCCAGCCATAAGGTTCACACCATTTACACTTACCTCTCACCACCTCTGCCCAAAAAACCTCCTTTGTTTTTCTATAATCAAAAGATCTACTTGTCTTTTAGGCACTCAGAAAAGGTAACATCCACTGATATCTGTTGTGGTTTATTCTTCCAGATGCAGAAATTCTTATCTTTCCCCCCCTTTTTTTTCCTTTTTTTCATTCTCTGCTTTTTTATTGGATTTTAAGAGTTAATTCTGATGCCCGAGAAGAAAAAAAAAAAAAAAAAAAAAAGATACAAAAAGCTTTGCAGCTCAGACTGGAGCTTGAGGAGGTCATGTCACTATATATGAAGTAATTTATGTAGGACTCTAACCAGCATTCTGAATTCCCTGATTTCTGATCCCCCAGGGAAAATGGATGCCAGCAATGAGTCATGTGTCTGAACGATGGCAGTAGACTTTCTTTTTCTAACTTGGTTTGCTAAATAGTCAATTATCTTTGGAAAACACTCCCAAATGTTTTTTAACTCTATTCCACAACCTAAAAATATCTCAAGCTAACTGCATTCTCATCAAAGTCCTTCATTTTCAGGCAGAATTTACATTATCAGAATCCTCTACTATACACATAGTGTTTACTGTCCCTCTGGTAACTGAAAATCACCTTACTGATCATCCAGAGCAAAGGAGGACTAAGGCTTGGATGTCATGCTAAAATAGCTTTTCTAGCTTTACAACAACTATAGGACTCAAAGAACAAATTAACTCAGATAAATTCTTTGGTATACATTTCATGTCCAACTTTAGGACTTATGAAAATGAGTAGATACAGAAAAAAATTATTCTTTAGAATTTTGCATCTCTTAGTGATGACACTTCTTGAGTAACATTTCAGTGTTTTCAGACTGCCAGGAAGACATCAAGCAAAAAAGAAGTTCTTATGTCTTTATTGCCATTATAGTTTGAGGGTAAAAGTGATTTAGATTCATAAATACATTCCTTAAGTGCCATTTGTATTCTTAAAAAATCACTGTTCTGTTACAAGATTTCCACAAAGGCCCATGAATTTTTTTACTGGTAGCATGGGTGGAAACTGCTTAAAGATGACCATGTGACTGATGCATACCTAGACCTGAGAGCCTTCAAATATTAAGACATCTATCCATCCTCTCAGCAGAATGCATCAGATAGCTGTCTGTAGAGCATTGACAGCTTCACACAGAACACAACAAGCTGGAGGTTCTGTTTTGCTGCTACTCAGCCCAGTAGATCTACCAGAGCACTGTCAATTTGCCTACCTGATTTGGAGCTATGACTGAACTTAGATCTCTCTCCTCCCAAGCTATATAACATCCTCAGAGGCACTTTTTTCTCAATATTGCTCACTGAGGTTGTTCTGCTCTGTTTAAACTGCTTAAACATCCTTTGGGACAAAGAAAAAGGGAGGATGTCTAAAGGCTGGCAGCCAGACAACCCCCTAAGAAACCCTATTATTCATCATTGCAAACGAAGTTTCCCCTGTATCATTTGGACCATGTCCACACAGCAGCCATTTACTGAGGCCACAAGGCATAAAACCAAAGCATTATGGGCAATGGGCAGAAAAAACCTTACCTCCCCCTTAACAAACTATTGAGGAAATGCCTAAGACAGAGAGGCAAAATCTTTAGAAAAGACATGTGGCATCATGAGGAAAACACAGGAGGAGCAACAATAACAGCAAAACAGACTCAGCATATGAAAAGCTAGGCTGTCAGCTGCATAACTAGATTGCTCACCCCAACCAAAGGACACACCAGAGATGCACTGAAGCTTAAGGAAAGTAGATGGAAAGGGGAGGGAGCACTTCCCTTTACAAACCGTAAACCCTACAAGCCACAGTTGAAACTTCACTTGTAAACTTTCTGGCTTACTCCATCAGAGATGAACTACACAAGAAATACATAAAAGGGAAGAGTGTGTAAACAGGATATCAACAATAATTTTGCCATCATTTGTCACCGTCTCTTTCTACAGAGGCACCTTAGGAAAAAGTGCAAAAGACCAAATAATGCACTCCTGCAAATATGGGGTAAGTTCTTTAACCTACTATTCATATAAACTAGACCTGTGATTGCCAAACTACCATTTCTTTCATTCAAAGATTATTTCAAAGAATTGTGTGTTCTCTATCCTGTGCTTAGTCAGTGATTTTAGGAATGTAACTATTGCCCAGTAGGGGCGGTCAGCGAGAGTTTTTATTTTAACTATTTTTTTTAGAGGAGGCTCATATTGCTGGGATTGCTAATTTCCAGAAGAATCTTTTGGGTTTTTTAACCAGATTCTTGTTGCTGATGATAATACATGCCAGAAAGACCATAGGTGTTTTATTCCTGATGGATTAAGTGAAATATTTGGAAAATGCTTCCAGCTTTGGCAATACTTCCATGCTGTTATGACATTATTCTCTATTATCATGGCCACTTTCATTTGGTTCTTTCTAGCCTGCAGGGACAGGGCCATGGAAGTGGAAGCATCTGACAGAACCTATGATATTTTATGTGAAACCTCACCAATTCTTTCTTTCCAGACTGTGAGTCATCCACATTTCTGTTTACAAAGCCCTTTCACCAAATCTTTAGAAAGACAACCAAGGCAACACTGAGGTATCCATACCTGGGATCTTTAGAGCAGTTTTTAAAAGAAAATTTAGTCCTAAACCTATTGAGTTTAAATTCCACCATGCCAGTGTGAACTCCTTGCCCTCTCACATTTGGATGCTACTGTAATAGAAAGCAGACACAGGGAAGGCAAAGAGCAGTATTAACAGATGTCCCCAACCCCCTTCCTATAGGAAAGGGCTAAAATAACCATCTTTTACTGATACTACTTGCATTCTTTTTTTGACCAGTGAAAGTGTAAGATACAAATCCTGGCATCTCCCATGAATATCAATAAGTCTAAACTGGGAGAACTGGTTAATCTAAGAGGGTTTTGAGTACTTATTAAAAACCCCAAGGCCCTTTACTGGGTAGACTCAGGCCAAGATGTGCAGTCTAAGGAGCTCTTCTGGCTTAGCATTGATCAAGATAGTATCTAAGTAAATAAATATTCTTACCACCCTGGCCTTAGGGGATGAATAACTGATCTTATAACCATGGTAAAGGCTCTCAGGACTATGTGCTGGCCAAACACCATAACTACAGACAGACTCAGTGCCCCTTTCCAGGACAGCCTGAAGGATTTCCTACAGCTTGATTGAAAATGCTGAGGAAGTAGTCGTTAATATTTCTTAGTTTCTGAAAGATATTTATATAAGACTTTAATCTTTAAATGAAAATGGATAGTATCCCAAACTCACCCAGGGAACACAACTACAGAATCTCAGGAGAGTTTCTTCAGTGGGTATACCCTTCCCAGCTCAAGGCTTCAGTTCCCTGATATGATCAGTTAATTTGCTTTTCTTAAATGCTGAGTGGCATACAAGATACACTAGCTACACTAGATAGAAATAAATACATAAAATTTTAGCTCCCTTAATTTTACCAGACAGATTTAATAAATGCACATAACTAATGGGTATATAATGACTTCCCTAAACTCCTACTTGTAGATCATGCATTCTATTTCCCAGTACATCTTTTTCCCCATGAAAAATTAAATTGGAAAGTCAACAAGAGAGAAATCAGATTGGGGACATTTTGAACCCATTCACTTACATTTTCACTCTTTGCTCAGTGTGGATAGTGTAGTTTTATGGCATGTTTGGTTGCTATTCAAAACATCTTTTTTTTTTTTTAAACTTTATTGAATAGTGAAATTATTAGATGAGTAGAATCCTGTATGCATAATAAGAGCACAATTTAAAGCTGTCCCTAGGCTAATTTATGAAGCACTAAATCAATTGGAAAAGTTTTCCCTTTTTCTTAAAGAGGCACAAGGTTGCTTTTTCAGCTGTTTTTGTCTGTTTTCATGGTCTGCACATTGATCACAGCCTGGTACAATTAGCCAAATGCATATGGGAAAAGAAATATCGGAGGGATGAAACAAATGATATGTGTACTCTTTGTTGGTTTGTTTCACTTCCCTTTTTAAATGAATTCTCTGTTAACTACTGCACAAGTCATTACTGAGTAAGGTTCTCAGGCACTGACCAATGGGTAATTTTAATACAATTAAAGAACAAGAGTTTTGAAAGCAGATGTTTGTGACTGCAAATAGACAAGGCTTGAAAGCCAACCTAGGAAAATGTTACATGAAATACATTTCTGCACATCCCAGACAGGATGTGTAAGCACACTAAGGTTCCAAATTACAAAAAAAAAATATGTGCATTCCCAAGTGGGAATTTTTTCTTCTTAATGCCTCTGTGAAAATAGTGATACCTAGTGCATAGAATGAGACCTCAAAGCATACTACAAATGCAAGCAGATTTCACTCCCATTTATATTGACAGGCAATGGAATCACCCAGATGACACATATTTCCTGATCATCCAGCAAGAGAGACAACAGCAAAACTCAAGGCTCTTGCCTAGATCAGCAAATTTCAGAACCACATTGCCTACTCTCATTTTGCATTTGTGATGGTGCTTTAGCCTTGGCATTTCTGATTTACTTACAGTAACATGTTCTGAAGTGATATTTTATCCACAGATAATTGTTACTGATGGCAGTTGTTGGACTTTCCCAGTCTGAGAGTTCTCTGAGGGGAAATGGTTTGCAGTTTATACACAGCTCCAGAGTTAGTCCTATAAAGATGTTTTGTCCTGGTTTCATGCACAGAGAAACCACTGCATCAGTAGGACATACCTGACAGGTTTGGATTGACTAACACATACACTCACCTCACGACAAGTAAGAAGCTCTTCTTGGGAAAGAGGTGGCAAAGACAGCAGAAATTTCAACTCTTAGAGAGTTATTCTTACAGTGTAGTCAGTGCCTGGAAAAGCAGGACACAAATTGCTATGTTTTAATTGTTTTAATATTTGAGTTAAAATATATTTTGTTGCACTATTATGTGCTCTCATCCTGGAACTTTTAATTAGACACACTTTGGAAATTCAAAGTTTAAAAACATTCTTTTTCAAATTGGTTATATTTATATTCTAAACTGGTAAAATGGACCTATATGTTATGCAGCAGAATTCCACTATAGATTCATAGAGTTAGTCTTAGATTTTATGCTCATGTTTAATGCCTCTCCTTAGCTGAAGAGAACCTAAGGATTGGCATTTATGTATTTTTGCCCTTCAGAAGGACAAATTATATTTCTTGTTCGTGTAACTGGCATGAGTGCAGCATCCCCCTGCATGTCATAGTTTAAAGGGTATAATTAGCCAAACACAGTCTTTCCTTGTCTGCCACTATCTAAGGCTGAAAGGAAGAATATTCTATTCTGATCTTATTGTTGACAATAACCAGGATAGCTTGAACTCCCTCAGATATCCTGCCCCTAGGAGCTATCCTTCTAATATAAGATTTTTCACATTACCTGTAGGGAAGAGTGCAAAATGTCTCTCAGAAATATCATTTGGACTTCATTCTTGGTTCATTCTTGGTCCATGAAGCTGAGATAAATATAAATATATTTCCACTTGGCATAGAAAACATTAATTCCTACTATTTTTATTTGAAAGAAAGTTGTATTTATTTTGTTGGCTAGTTCACCATGATACTCTCCTCTCCACATATTATACCTCTTATTATATATTATATATATAATATATATATATTACCTATATTAAACCTCTTCACAGCTACATCATACCCATACAAAAGCTATTGAACCAGCTGTTTAGAAATCACTCAGAGCAAATTTTTAATTGCTCTGAAAAATCTCTTCAAGATACCTTGCCCTAAACTCTTCATACTCAGAACAGCCATAGAAAACTCTGACATGAAAGTGCTTAACAGTGTGATATGCACTCAGGTATCTCAGCAGTATAGGTCTGCATATGTACACTTAGTTTTTTAAGGTAGGTGTTGAAACATTCAGGCAGCATATTTGGATTGGTTGAACAGCCAGGGTCATTGGAAGACTTCACCAAGAAGTTATGCCTGGTTTCATCACAGGAGAAGGCAAATAGGACAGACAGAACTTATGATAGGATTTAGTAACTTTAGCATGCCATCCAAGTGACATTGAAGAGGTGTGACATCCATCCCACAGGATGGAGTTGCAATGAGCAGTGAGAGAAATGTTCACACATTCAACAGTCATTTATTTTATCAGTTGGAAATAACTAGGCTCTACAAAGGTAAAAGAGGACCAACATTCATGCATTACTTTAAGACCCACTAAAACGCTCCTTGAGAGTATAAGGATTGCATATGCCTCATGCTGGCTTCATATGCATGACTGAAATTCACCCCAAATACACCACACAAACTACTGCAGAAATCCTGTGCCTGCAAGAAGGAAACAGGGACTGTTGCTTTATTAGTCTTGTACTTCCGAACTAATGTAGTGCCATTTCATAAACATTGGCAGTATCCTCATTAATACCTGTGAGAAGTCCTATTAACAAAATAAAAAGTGGAATTGGACATGATGAGATGCTTCAAATTTAGGCATGCATTTGCTACACTTAAGAATGTACTTCACAGATATATTTTTAATTGTGTATTTTTAAAAAAACAAGTCAATTCAATACCTTACATTTTGACTTTTAATTCCAATCAAGCTAATTTCTAGTCATCACAAACACATACCTGCCAGTAATGAATGTTGTTTAATTAGGTCCAGATAAAATAGCTCCAATTCTGTTTCTGATCCACCTGTCAAAGCAAATCAGTCTTTTACATGACTTTAAAAAAACCAAATTAGACTAGCTGATGACTTTTTGAATATTCAAGTAGACATACTGAAGATAAATCCAAACAGAACTTGTGACTGAACAAAAGCCTGCAACATGACCCCAAAGATGAAGGGATCTTGTTCTGCCAGAAGCAGATTTCCAGGCTTGGTATTTGGGAATTAATGAAGTCAAGGACAGGGTGCTAAATAGTGGCTTCTGGAAAGGATAGTAGTGTCTTCCACAGCTTAGGGCAAGGTAGCATTTCAAAGCTATGTAAAATTAAACACGAGTAACAATGTTAAAGGTCCTTCTCAAAGCCCCAAAGCCAGGTGATTTTAGAACAGATATGTCCAACCCATACCATTATAGCTTTATGGAAAAAAATACTTTGCTGGTTGTGCTACTAGTACAGAAACAAACAAAATCTACAAGGGCTGATAGGGTTGCATGCTTAAAAATGCAACTTTCTTTTTTATTGGCTTCTAAGATGGACTAGTAGTATGAATAAATTTACTGGTAGGCAGATAGCAACATGAATTGACCATCATAAACAGCATTATTTGACATATGTTGATTAAAATCACTCAGCACAGATCTCAGAGATCACATTTGCTCATTACTATAGGAGCCCAACCAGCAACTTCCAAAAGTGTAGGATTAGACATAAATGCTAGATGAGATAGAAAATACTGATTTAAAAGCACTGCTGTATCACAAGCTGATTAACAACTAGAACACCAAAAACATAACTCAGATTTTAATATGGAAGTTATCTGCCAGGATCTGGTAGGCAAATCAGTCCACATGCCCTTGCTGTTTCTATGCTTACTTTGTATTGAGTCTATTAAGAGAATTTGCCAAACATGTCAGGGTTTCATGTCTTTTTTCTCATTCAAGTCTACCATTTATTCACATTCTCTGATTTCTTATCAAATTGATTCTACTGATGTTAGTTATTAGAGCACTAACTTTTCCCCAGTCATTTATATGTATTGTATTGGCAACTGCTGTGCCTTCTAGAAGATGAAGTTGTTCGTTTTGATTGATTTACAAATGTATGATGATACCTTGCTCTTTCCTTCCAACTGCCATTATAAGCACCATCCTCATTTGGTCTTTAATTTGCTTAAATTGGACATTTTTTGATTTGGCTTTCCAAATTCAGTGACACTGGTCTGATTTTATCAGACGTCTACATTAACTTCTTACTTTATGCAGACAACTCCTGTAAAGCACATTTATGGCAGCAACAGGACACAGCTGTCACAGCTGTACCAGATTCCATGATGTTTGGGGGGTTTAATTCTTTTTTCTATGAATAAAATCCTGACCCAATAAAGTCAATCAGCATGCTTCCATTTCATCCTATCCATTCTTAAGAGAGAAAGTTATGAGTACAAAGTTTCAAATCCGTTCATGTTTGTTTCATTAGAGTCTCTCCACTTCATTGTAAGGAAATCTGTCTTGTTAGATGATGATGTCTGATCAGCATCTCACAACCTGTAGGTTGTGAAAATAGCAAGGCATGAACTTCTTATGCCTAAATATGGCAGTTTCACAAGTCCTCCTATACAAGTAAGTGTATGACTTGTTTTCATCCCCAGCTTATTTTGCTCACAGTAGAAAAGGAATGACTTAGAATCATGAGTCAGAGAATGAGATTTGTTTTGATGTCATTAGGTCTCAACTTGGAAAGATTTATATATTGACTTAGTTGTCAAATTAAGGAGCAGACTTCTCCAAGTGATTTGTACTCACTCACTCTGCCTACAATACATGCCATTCTTTCTAATCCCGAAGGCTCACAATTACCTGTTACTTCCACAGTTCCAAAACTACTTATTGATATGGCCCTGTCCATTCCTGCAAGAAGCAGGGGCAGCTTTAAGATAGCTGGCTGTTAAAAAGGGCTTTGTTTTAACCTGGGCATTTGCCCACAATTCACTCATGATGTTGCATATTCCAGGATGCTTGATATTAATTAACCATCATTTCTGGAAGACTTTTATATTCTTGTCTTTCGTGTATCCTCAACTCCACCATACTTGAAGTAAATAGTATCCAGCTATTTCATTTATGTACCTTTTCCATCTAGATCAGAAGTAGATGATATTAATTCCAAATACAGATGGTGCACTGTTTCAGAATATACCATATACTACTGCCCTTCAAACCTGCAGAACCTAAGGACAGCTGTATGCAGCATACTTAATATTTAACAACTATTGGGAAAAAAAATCTTACCTTGTTAGGTTTCTCCTTCTCAAGTGAATACATTCTGAAGTGAATAGAAGTTGGTCATTGTGAGCCTACAGAAAGGAACGTGGATGGGTCACTTGACCCCAGCTCATTATATTCACATCTAAACTGGTGGGAACATATGGCAAAACTGCTAAGGGCAACAAAATATATAAACCTGGATTTTTGTTTCCTTTTTTTGGAAACAAATGAATCATCTACCAGAT
The DNA here is from genome assembly GCF_003957555.1 of Calypte anna. Taxonomy (NCBI): domain Eukaryota; kingdom Metazoa; phylum Chordata; class Aves; order Apodiformes; family Trochilidae; genus Calypte; species Calypte anna. The sequence goes on along the minus strand of NC_044254.1, from coordinate 15,410,998 downwards.
GATCATCCCTGCTTCTTTGCAAGGCTTCACATGTGGGTTAGAGGTGTTAAGGATACCATCAAAAGTTAGCCAGTGGTAGATTATTGATGCTCACACTTAGCTCTACAACGAGTGCACTCAGATACCAGCTGTATGACCTAGAATGGTGTTTGCCATAAGAAGCAATGAAGATATCATAGGATGGAACTAATGCTCCTGACATTTAACCAGCCTAAACTGGTGGACACAAGTAAAATGTTTGTATATTTGAGCTGTATTTACTACAAGATCTTCTCGCTTCCTAATGTAATTAAGGATAATTAATATCTCCTCCAAAGTCCTGAAGCAGCTCGTAGCAGCACCTGGTTTTGTGCAGGCCACAGACTGGGTTCAGAGTCCTTCTCTTCCTTAGGTGTTTGCATCATTTGGTGGTGTTAGGATGATACAGTTCCTTGCTTACCCCATCAGCACTGGCTGCTCCATCTCTTTGCGATGTGTGCACCAACTAATTCTTATTTCATCTCTCACCTAACTTTAGTATTTCTGCCACAATGCTTCATCAATTATATACCCACCATCAGCACAAAACTCACGCAGCTTGTCAGTGCTTATCTGTGTTGTAAAAGGGGAAAAACCAGCACTGTCTCACATCACAAGCCTATCTCTGCAGCTCAAAATCATGCCCTTAAAACATGCTTTTAACAAGCCAGTAAGTGTTGTACCTTTTTCCCAAACTATAGAGAGCAGGGAGGTGAGGCAGTTCTCAGTGTAAAATGGCACACATATTTTGTAGATCTCATGTTCTAATGCTATTAGCTCAAAAGATTGAATTAAATAGAGAAAGGTTAATGAAAGGCTTCAGTCATGTTTACAGTGACCATGATGAAGCAAAGGGGCAAGAGAAATGGCAGCTTTAACAATTAAACTCCCTCAACACATTCCTTTAACACTACTGCCATAATACAGTGAAATGCCACGGTTAATCAGATCACACTGACTGCTAATACTCTCTGCTAGGAAGTTGTGACTCCCCTGTTGGGATGTTCTACAAGACTGACCTTATTCTTCATTAATGCTAAATAAAGGTAGCATATTTTAGATGCCACACAAATCAGTATCCTTAACTATTTATAAACATAGGAGGAATTAATGTATTTTTTAATTCTGTTATTTTAAAATTACATTATAAATACGTAAAGTACAATCAAATCCCCTGCTCCCCTTAAATCTCAGTTCTACTGTGATACAGGAGGCTACAAGAACCTAGCAGCCATGTTGTACCACACAGAAGTTTCCAACGTATGCTGGAAGTACTTTGTTTACCTCACTAAATGCCAAAAGCAAGTCTGGCAATCAGTCAGTCACATCTTCTTGCTTCAAGTATTTATTTCATTGACTCTATTAAGTTGTAAGCAAACATCTGAGTAGTTGAACCTCCTGCAGGGTCTCATCACAGTTTAGGATTTGCCCTTTCTGCATATCAATAAAATTCAATTGCAAAATATTCATAGAGCTACCACATTAGGGGAATAAATTATCCTATAAAGAGCCCACTTTTTGCCATAGTATATACTATGATGTCCTTACTGAGGATAAAAGGAAGCAAAGAAGCCCAGGCTTGCAGAGGGAGAGAGAGAATACTGAACAGCAGTAACAGCATTAGAATTGGATGTACAAGACCCTAGTTCAATTCCCTGTCACCTTTGTGCCTTGGGTAAGTGAGTGAAATGATCTCTATATGATAGGGTTATGAGCACTTACGACTACAGCTCCAGGGTATTTCAGGATTAAACAATTAAAATATTTCGGCACATTTAGATATTTTAGTAAAAGAAACATGCCAAAGCAGAGACCTTTAGGCTAAATTGAAGCTAGCACAACTTGATTCACCTCTCATATTAAAATTTCTTTTAGCATTATCATTTACATGTCAAACCAATATTCTAAAATACAAGACAAAAACACGATATGTTAAAGAGGAGAAAATTTTTTCCCATTAGCAGTAGATGAATAGTCATGTTTTAGGTGGAAATTTTAAAATACAGTAAGGCTCTGATGCAAAGCTTAAGATGTTGTAGTGTTCCAAGCTCCTGCATATAAATGGGACACACTCCTGAGGAGTCTAAAAACACTGAAGGCAATGGACTACAGCAGCTGGGAGGGGATACAGTCAAACACTGGAGGAGCGACTTCCAGATGAAGGGCAGAGTTGCTATTTTGGGTAATGTAGTATCTTAAATCATTGCCACTTAAATGTACCAGAACCCGAAATTAATAGAAGTGGGAATAGGAAAAGGATAAATAGCAATAGGAACAATTTACATAACTAATGGGAATCATGTTTCATAGTTTTGCTAGTCTGTCCTTCATGTAGTGGGTCTTTTTGTGGCTTTTACAATTTTAAAGATATTAGCTAGAAGAAATAGATAATGGAAAGGTTAATAAAAGGTTTTAGTCATAATTACAATGACCACGACCTAACAGAAAGCCAAGGAACCTTGCAATTAAAAAATAACAAATTTTACTTATCCCATTGCTAGACCACAAAGAACTGCCACCATTAATTATACATCACATTGATTACTTAAAAAGTTGTCATGTATCCCTTTGATTATGCAGTGTGGTTTTTACAGCACTAAGCTGCTACTAAGAATTCTTTGTAAGACTCAATTGGATAATCTGTTTATCCTCATCGGGTTTCCACCCTGCCATTATTTTTTGCTTCTTTCTGTTCACTGTGTTTTTTGCTTAGCTGTTTGCTTTTTAAAAGACAGGAACTTTTTAATTACCCAAGGACTTATATTATTTAGGAAACTTGCACTAGGTATCTTCCTCTGTTTCAGATGTCAAATACAATAACTACTTGAACAGCACCAATACTATCTCTCTACAATCTTCAAAGTTATTTCTACTACATATTGTGTATTCAAAATTCTGTTCAGATACTGTGCAGAGATATGAAGAAGAAAATTCCTCCTGAAACATGTGACTTGGATCTTTCTTTACCATCCTGTAACAAAGAGCAGAATCCTTTTTATTCATAAAATCATGGACCTATAAAATAATGTATGTAATGTCTACTGAATATTCTCTACTATTCATGAAGTTAAAAATAACTTCTTGTTTTAATTGCTTATCAGTGCCATAAGCATAATTCTCATGATTCAACCTGCTTTCTTAGGCATCTTCTCTCCTATATAGAACTTAACATTTTTATAAATTTTTACTGTTTAAAATGTATATGTATGTAAATTATTATGCATCTGAGCCTTTCACATCAGAGTTACAGTATAAATACTAAATCAATGTGAGAAACATCATGTCTGCTGTAACTTGACTTGATTATACCTAACTATAAAAAAAAAATAAAATTAGCATTTTACTCTATTTTTAGTTGTCTTCATTGTGTTATGCTGTATATTTGTTTGAAGTGTATAGATAAACACCCCTCACAACTACTTTGTACAGTTTTATGCTAACAAAGTAAAAACCAAAAACAGCTAATGAGGGACAAGGAAGAGAAAGGCAGATTTTTAATACAGAAATTCCTCAACTGAAGGGCAAATATGCTGGAAACCTTGGAATATTGACTCATATTTTCTGAGAACAGACCAACCTATTGCAGATGAGCTATTTAGCACAAGTTTCACTAAAAAAGGTTGATATGTACAAACCTTTCTTTTAATTTAGATTTTTTTTATGTTTTCCATAATTTATTATTGATTACTTTCAGATTTATTAGCTATATTTTAGCTAACAATTCAGTATTCAAGAGGCTTTAAAATTAAAGCAGCTACAAAATGCTGCAATTCAGCAATCGTGCCAAAAATCCTTTTTCTTGTCCATGGATGTGACTGACACATGAACGTAACTCAGGAAGAAAACATTATTGAGATGAAGAAAAGTTATGACTTTTGAATTATGTCGGCTCACCTTGTGAGTAACTCCCTGGGCTATATCTGCAGTGCATACTCTGGTAAGTACACAGTCAGAATCTCTTCACATTTTTTAGCTTCTTTAATAATTTTCTTAAATGCAGAAGAGGGGAAAATAAAGATATATTATTAATAAACAAGCAATTAAACCGGTTAGGGCAACAATGCAATGCTGGCCATTCAGGAACCCTGTGCTAATTTTAATTAGCTGCTTTCCCTTTCTTTCAAATGTAATTAAAGCAGCTTAGTTGTGCTCAGTGATGCAAACCACCTTATTTAATCACTAACATTATTTCCCTGAACTATTAATGATTTTCAAAATGCTTGTTTATGCAGAATTAGAACAGTAATTATCTTACCAGTTAATTTTGTACCTTCACATTTCACACCTCACTCAAACGTCATTCATTTACCACAGCTTTTCTGTCAAAACAAAGAAATGCTTGTTCTAAATGTGCTTCTGACTGCCAAATTGAAAGCCAAGTTTTGTAACACTAATAAAGTAGCTCCCAAGTGAAACAGGTGTAGTAATTTAGACCCTTCCTGTCTCAAGCTTGCACGTACATGCTATGTCTTTTCTTTATTAGCTTTAAAATGAGAGCTTGGTGTGCAAAATAAGCTATTTAATTCAGACTTGTGGAGCAGAATATAATCTTTAATTTAAACTAGAGCAGTAAAAAAAGGCCTTTAATTTTAACTGGCATGTGCGTGTGAATTTGAATTAATAATCCAGAAAATTGAAACTGTTTTGCTGCTGTTGCTGGATAGTGACTGTTCTTCACATGCCCTTAGTTTCACTCACTTTATTTCTCTCTCTCCCCAGCTTTGCCTAAAGCCTGTTTTATACTGCTGTCTTCTAAAAAGGGAATTCTTCTAAAAAAGAAATTCCAGTTGATTGATTCATTGAAAAATGTTCTGCATTGAAATAAATTCTTATGTCTGTATTAATCCAGTTTACAAAAAGAATATAATTGGTATATTCATTACATCTACTTAAGACAGAACTTAAATGCACCATGAATTCATACTTCATGAATCATCAAATTTTTCTTCCTGTTACTTCTTTTAGTCTAAGTTAACAACTAGTTGTTACTTATAATCACAAACTACAGCAGCCTTACAATCAGCAGACAGCTCTTGCTTCTTTCTCTGGTAAGGAAGGGATGTATTCCATAGCGCCAAAGGAACGAAACAACTGCCCAATGTCCTACAAAAGAAAACCTGCAGCAGAGCTAGAAATCAAAAAAAAGGAAGCTCCATCTTTCAGCTGTTCTGAACAGTCTCTGAGATCTCCTACTCTTACCCCAAGTTGTGCAGCAGTGCTAACAATGAGTGCCTGTTACTTCGTTTTCAGAAGATGGCTTGGGAGCTAGATGAGCAGCCCCCAAGGAATCATTCTGACTCCTTCCTCTCTGGGGCCACACATCAGACAAATAAACAGCTATCTATTTAATTCCATTCAATTAAGTTCAACAGTTCATTCACGAAGTAAGACAGCCTAAAAGTCCCACTGTAAGTCAGGCTATCATAGCATACATACACATCTTCTGAAAAAAGACAAAAAAAAGACAACAAAAAAGACTGGATTTGAAGTAACACTTTTTTTTTTTTTTTTTTTTTAGGAAAGGTAATTGTAAACAGTAGTAGATCTTAGCTTTTAAAGGCTCATCAATGTGATTAAATTTAAACATTAATGTAGTGCATTTGACTTGCACTGGACTACTTTAAAGCATAAAGTTACCCATTTAAACAAAGGAATGGCAGGACGGACCCCTAAGAGTACAACAATATTTTTGCATGTATTCATTATAAACACTCAATTACTACAGTCAAGATTTTAAATACTACAACACATTTTGCAAATATTCTTTCTAAATACACTATAAATCACACAGAAGAAAGCAGATCAATGTTCAAAAGAAACTGTTTCAGTTAAAAAGCCATATTTTGTCTAAAAGCTGTACATGCACTCTGACAAAGTAGTCGTATTTTAATAAATTTAAATGTATTAGATTTTTCCACAGATTCTATAAATTTGAGACAGCTAAAATGATTCCAGTACTTCCAGAATGCCCCAAATCTATGGTCTCCTGGCAACTAGCAATCACATGGCTGTAGAGGTTTTGGCCTACTGTTACAATGCTGTTATATGTTTGGTTGATGATTTATTCAAACCCAGTTCCAAGCCTGCTGTTAGCTCCCTCATTGCTTTAATGCAGCAACTCCACCATTCATAACTGTCAAGAACCAACTCATTGGGACTTGGGCTTATTACGTACCCAAACTGTGTAGTGAACATATTCAGTTTTGTACCTGAGAATGTGAATAAACACTATACTTTCCATCCCTTTAAATTGATCTCTGATGTTTTTAACACCATGCTGTATTTTTATCTTGTTACCAGGACACTCAGCCACCAAGCCCAACAAATACATTGTGCACAGCTCAGTGTTGGTGGGTAGCAGCACTTCTAACAGGGCCGCAGACAGGAAGGGAAGAGGTTGGTTTAACATGCTGCTCTTGCAGTAAATTCTTGGACATATATAGAGCATAAGGTTTACCATTTTACAGAGAAACAGGAAAGACAGGGTCATCTTCTGGATACAACACTGTGCTTGGAGACTTCTTCGCTTAAATAGTGACTTACTGCTTTCTTTGAAAAGATAAAGATTGCTCTGGCAATTGAAGAAGCTATCACAGTGGATATTTACCCTACTGAGGACAATACATCAATTCTCTTGGTCAAACACATCAACTGTATAAATAATATAAAGAGAAAATCGGTTTTGAAAATAAAATACTACTTAACAAATGCATTTACATTTTAATCTGTTAAGGAATATTTGAATTGAAGGCTTTAATAGTTTTTCATGTTAAATAAGATGGTAATATGATAATTCTCCATTCCATATACATAAGGAACATTCTAAAATGTGTTGCCACAATTACATGCAGCAGTGTCCGTGCTTTTTAATGTGAGCCTGGGAATAATGTGGGTTCAAACCATTTGGTTCAAAACAACAATAAATAGTCATTTTAGCATTATGAATCTAGAACAGCATGCTTTGCTTGAATTTCAGGGATTCTAGTAGGGAAAACATAACATTTTGAGCACTTCTTTCATTTAAATTATGACTACTGTAAAATTTAGGTTCTGACCAAATGTTTCTCAAACAAGGAAATTACTATAAAAAAATCTAAGGATGCCAACAAGAATGACTGGAGGGTCAGGAGGATTTTTCATGAGTATTTGCTGATGTTTTGCCCATCTGATAGAGAATTTCAACAGAGGAATAAAATGGCACTCTGTTTTCTGAACAGCTTAATGTTTGCCTTTGCTGTCAAGCAAAAAGGGATACAATTCAATTTATACGGAAGTTAGAATAACGCAGAGAAACCAGAACAATTCACAATGATACCAGTCATATCACACACATTAAGGGGTCTGGACTCCTTTGTAACACACAGGCTAACACACAGGGTCCTAATCATAAAATCACAGAGTGTCACATTGGAAGAGGCCTGAAACAAGGTTGCTCATTAAGAACACAAGTAATTTCTTACCACATCTTCAGATTTTCATGAAGGAGTTAACACAAAGAACTTCTTAAAATTATTCAAAAGTTATTGCAACTTCAGTTAACTGTACTACACTATCAGGCTGATGCTGTAAACACAAGAGACCTCACTGCTTACACTTGGGAGCGGCTGTCACAGGACTGGGAGTTCTGACAAAATTCCTACAGTAAGCATTGGGAGAGTCATGATGTAGAAGTATGAGTGTATAGGTAGGATTTTCAAAAGTAGAGCTGCCCTATAAAATTAATCATAGTTCATTTTCTACAAGACTTGCAGTTCAAACTCATAGCTTCCATTAATTTAAATGCAGTGGACACAGTTCTGCAGACTTGTTACATGTGCTTTGTGGCAATGTAATGTCATTAAATTTAACTACCCTTGACATGGCAAACACATAAGCCCTTTGGGTTCCATGTTTTAATATAGCTTACTTCTGCTCCAAATTCATCTAAGTCTTTCAAGAACTTGGAGAAAAGGTTAAGCAACTTTCATCTCTACATCTTCTTTTCAGAGCAACCTGTAGAAATGTCTCACCTTTGGAAAGGTGAGGTGCTGCACAGCACTTCCATGGTCTCTTTTCACTGGATGCTGTTAATTTTTCAGACACATGAAGATAACCACTACTCTCTTCCTCTTCCTGAAAATTTCCTCACTAGCATGGGATGACATCAGATGGATATTTAGGAAGAGCCAATATTGGTTAGCTTTTTCTTTAGTGAACGCATCTACAGAAGTTAAAGTTTTAATGGAATACGTCTTGGAATTTGGATCCAAATGCTCATGCAGTCAGCCTCACGGATAAACCCACAGAAACACCTGAGCCTAACACTCACTGTATCAAACTGTTCTTACATCTTATCTGACCATATGAGATCCTTATATCTGTCAATTAATACCAGGTATATTTGACCCCAAATATAGGAATGAAAAAAAAATTACTGAAATGAAAAATGATGGGTAGCAATTTCTAGTGTCCAAACTATTAACCATTTCTGATTCAGGGATTTAATCTGGGAGAGGTAATCAGCAATTAAACTAACTAAAGAATGCTATCAGGGAAGGGAGGAAAAGCAGCTCAGTAGGTGAACCAGTTCAGTTCTGTACTCTGAAGGAGAGCCTATTATAAACTAGTTATAATCTGTAACTTTCTGGATAACCTTTTCCTTAAAAACTGTAACTACATGGCCTCATTAAATATCTACTCCAATCTCCCAGTTAGGGAAGACAGGTACAACTGGTCACCATCTATTTGTAAGAATTGTTTAAACCTTACAGTATTCACCTCTCAGTCTTTTCTCAGCTAGGTAAATCCAGGAATTTCCAGGGGATTTGTCTTCAGTTTGACCACTTTTCTCTTGACCAAAAGCCAGGCAGAGTATTAAATCTCAGGTTTCACTCTCCCAGAGAGCAATTCTGATTTTAAATCTGAGTCCTATCATGCAATCTGGAATTAAACCTTGTTTTTATTTTCGCCTAATATTTACCAAGATACTTAAGGACATGATTTAGTGGTGGACTTGGCATTGCTGGATTAACAGATAGACCTAATAATTTTGAAGGTCTTTTCCAACTGAAACGATTCTGTAAAATGTTTGAATTCTAAAGTCAACCTCCTAAGTGCTTGCAAACTCCTCCTGATTGAAGCCAGCCAACAAAAATTGTAATGGTGTCTGCTGTTTCATCATCAGAGAGTAGAACTGAATCCATGAAAGACCTTTGGGAAGCCTGTCAAGTACTTCTCTGAATTGCTAAGCAAATATTACTATCTTTGAGTATTTTCAAATGTTTTTGTAAATGTACTTCACTTCATCCTGTTCATAGTTTCTTACACTGCAATCTGTATTATTTAAGCATAAAAAGGTGACATCTTAAAACATGAAGTTTTTTTCTATTAATTCATCCACAGAGCAGACTGAAGCTCTTTTAGAACTGAGGAAAAAGAAAAGGAAAGGAAGGTATACCTCAATTGCCTTAAAAGCTGATGAAAGAAGATGCGAACTAAGAGGAAAGCAAAGTCACCATCAGCAGAATCCCAGGAATACAATGGATAAAACCAGTTTACATTTAAGCTGAACTCCCAGTTTCCACATGAAAATGTTTACTGGAGAAAAAAAGTGTACATTTTGTCTCTTACTCTTCCACACTCAAAAAATTAACAACACAGCAAGTCTGAAGGATGTTTTTCCTTGATTATTTTACACTGCTGATCCCCAGGGCCTTGGGATTCCATACAGACTGAAAGCCATGCAAGGACTGTATCTCCTCCTTCTGTAAGCTATCCTCCACAAAAGACACCATCCTTCCTTTGGAGATCTCAGCCCCATAGACCTGGTCTGTCGCTCTTCCTATTCAGTTCTTGCTCAAGAAGTCCCAACTTTCAACTGTTCAAAGGAGGGTGAGTTTTTCTTTATAAACTCAAGGCCCACAAAAGCAGCATGACAGATAGAAGGCAGTGTTTTCATATCCTTCACTGGGAAAGAACAAATAGATGTATATAGATGAAGTTTCTTAATTATAGTATTGTGCCTGTCCCAAAAATATGTCCAGAGGTGAGTCTTTAAATCCTTAAAATATCTCTGTCATGCTTTACACACACAGCTCCACATCTCTTCAAAAACAACACTCTGACATGAAGCTGGCAATGGGAGAACATCATACAAGAAAAGCACAGTTAATACCAACTTGAGATACGAAGGGATTAGAACACCTCTACTTTACTATAAAGAAGAACTACATTTGGTTGCAACCACAGTGTCAGAGAGGGAAGATTCATAATTCTAATCAAATTTAGAACCAGAAGTAACACAATTTTTTTCCAACCTGTGTATGAAAAACACAAGAGGCTAAACCAGACACTGCAGATGAAAAAGTATTTATCTATTGCCAGCAAGTATCAAGGCAGCCTTCCCTATTAGTGTAATGAAGGATGAAGCTAGAAGTATTGCACACATTTAGACAAACCACAGATCAGATGGTCAGTCTGGACCCTTGAAGAAAATGATACTCAGCAGCTCTGTTCACAGCCCAGGCCTCAAGTCAAGAGAACAGATAAAAGCTCCAGACCTCTTGTTCAGGTCTGCTTCACTGCTTTGTGCATTCAGCCTCCACACTCAGAATCTCTGCCAGTTCAGATGAAACACATAATATTTTTGTAACTATTGTGTTTTGACAGTGTCAGAGTTGACTGATGTAATAGGTAGGCAGCAGAGAGCCTAATAAATCCTATTAAAAGTTGAAGTTTCAGTCCAATAGCCAAAGGTGCATGAGGTAATGTATCCACAGTTTTCAATCACAGTCTCCTTTATTACAGCTTATTTCAACTAGCCTAATCTAAAATGAACGCATTACGGTTTGTGTTCTTTCCAAACTTGCTGCCAGTGTCTCTCTGCCCTTCCTCCTGAACTGCTTGGTAGATTGTGAGCCTAAGGGAGGGGTGGATTAAATTGGAAAATATAAATAACAAATCAAAAATTAAAATTGATTGGATAAACAATTTCCCTTAGACTGTTTCTTAATAAATGATTGATTTTTTAATCAATATTCATTATTTCTCAGAACATACCAAACTGTTTATTGAATAAATGAATGGCCAGAACTACAATGACATGAAATCAAATAGAAGAACCAATTTCTTTAATAAACATGGGCTGAACAAGCCACCTCGTCTTACCTGCTTGGAACTAGAAGTCAGAAATCCAAGGCCATTCAGTAAGTGATCTAAATAAAGAATGAAAGTCTTTTTAGGGAGTATGTGTTTTCATGTTTAAAATGCACAGGTGTATAGCCACATCCTGATTTGTGTGATATTTCCAAATTGCAGTTGAAAGTTTCTTTGGTTTTGATACAACTTTTATGTTCTTTCCCACAGTTCTTCATTAGTCAGCATACTGCAAATCTTCTGAAATAAAATTCAGTTCTTAAAAATGAGATCTGTAAAACCAGTCACTGGAAAGTCTTTGGGCATGGCAAATGGGTTTCTCTAACAAGTTTTTATTCACCAGTATCAGATTCAGTGGTACATATGAACTATATGCTGCATATATTCTAACTATTTCATATTATTTAACATCATGTAGAAAACAATCTCCTTGTCATGTTCAGATGTTCTGGAGTTTTTTTGCTTGTTCGTTTGTTTTTGATTCGGTTGAAGAAATAGCAAAGGTATAAGATATCCAAGAAATGTTTGCATATTTGTTTAAAACACAAGTGAACATACATGGAAATTGGGTTCTACTTGATAGAGGTCATACAGTTTACGTGCTCTTTAACTCACAAAACTTCCAGTACATGAAAGTGCTTACCCTTCATTGGTACTCATAAGATACATTATTCTTGTCCATACATGTTATGAAAAAATAAAAACTGTACAAGTCAACTGTTAATGCCTTTGTAGGAGGTTCTCACTTCAACATCTGTTGTCACATAATATTAACTGTCACACAATTAATAAAAAATAGGATCAAATAGTGATACAATTCTGTTTGTACACATCCTGTAAACGAATTCCCTGTGTTTGTTGTTGCCACAATTAATTAAAGGGGAATCAAGTACCAACATATCGTGCTATGCTGTCATCTGAAATAACCCTAACTAATATAATAATAACTCCCATTCAACTCACTTCTGTAGATCACAGACTTCTGCAAATAGTAAAGGCCCATGGTAAAACCAGGGATCTAATCTAAAGTCTGAATCTTCAAATCTAATTTCATTTTCAGCATCATTCTACTTTATAACATTGCTTCCCAAAAACAAATGCAAACACTCTCCAAATACTTACAGAGTGCAAAAAATAAGCGGAAAGACAACAGCAATAGCAAGAAAAAATAAATGAATGGGTCAGACAGACCTAATTCTTCAAACCACCCCTCTGCACCTCTGTAGTGTTTCAGCAAAAGCACCCCACAAGGGTTTGTATTCAGGGAAGAGCGATCACACTAACCTTGAGGTTACAAAAGTGTTCACTATCAAAATGAAGCTGTTTCTTCCCACAACATATAAATATTCTGCAGGAATTTGAATGCAGACACCATAAGATTTAACACAGGTTTCTAGAGCATTCAGGACTATCTGACCACATGAGATTCATCATCGCTGACCAAAACCATACCTTCCTCTAGTTCCAAGCATAAAGTCACAGGCACTAATGACCTGGATTCATTCACAGAGCTTTCAGCTCCCTCAGTTGGGTATTTTGCACTGTCCACTTAAATATACATCTGCATGAGTTTGCTAGGATCCTGATTCTCTTTAGAAATTTTTTGAAAATGTAATTTTTCCAGTATGAGCTTGCTTAAAAAGGCAGTGATTGTCCTCTCGTTTGATGAATTAGGAAACTTGGTAAACCATACAAACAACTAAGCAGGGGTAGTCTATGTCCCAAGGATTGGCCAGAAGATGGTGGCAGAGAGCAATTCTCCTTCCTCCTTCCTCACTTGGTCCACAGGGTAATTTCCATCTTCAAAGAGTCCAAAGTCCTCTGGACACCTCACTACACTGCTACGTAACAGTCTCCTGACTCTATCAACTTATTTTTTAAGTTTTAGGATAACTCAGAAAGTTCAAAGCATCGGTTTACATCCAGTTCATTCAGTTGGACTTCATTCAGTTAGGCATCATTCACTTACATTAACACACTACAGGCTGGATGGACTGTACCCCCCCCCCACATCTGCTAGAGAACTAAGTATAATGACATCAGTTTTGGTAGTGACAAAAATCAAACATTTTCTGGAGCCATTGTTACCTAAAATGTTAATGCAGTTTACTTTTTTCAAATGTGATCGATAGCTGGTGGAAAAGTGCCCATAAATTACTGAATGCAAACACCATTCTGTTAGCACTCAGGAGATTTTGCAACATTCGCCAGTCTGTTTTACTGGAAAAAAAAATTAATTTGCTGAAAGCCTAGTTTTTTACCTGTCTTTGTCTTTTCTCCATAAAAGAGGGATACTTTTATCATGAGTCATTTAGGAGATGTAATTCTAAGATACTATAGCCATAGGTTTCAATTTTATGTTCTACCTCTCTGTCAGCTTTACATTCCATGTTTTATGAAATCATTAACTATTGTCATGTTTCTATTATGATACTATTAGGAAATAAGGAGATGTATGTAAATGGAGATGTAAAATAAATGTACAACAGTTACCAGGAGCAACATCTGTGCACTATCATACATGTTTAGACTAATTTTCTAAAGATTGTTCCATTCATTACAGAGCATTGTTACTTGCTGTGGCACAACCCTTATTTCCATGCATTTAGGGACTGAGGCAAAGAGGGTAAATGAGAGCCTAATCAATACCACTTTTCATTTTGCTTCTAATGTGCTGCCTTTCCCTTTCTTTTCTTCATGAACAAATCCAAAAAAGATCCTGACGTTACAGTCATAAAATGCAATTCTTCTGCAGAAACACAGACAATAATGCTTTCTGTGTTCAGGCGTATTGCATATTCTAATGGCATTTGGCTAAATTGAGTATGGATTTAACATCAAAGGCTTCATGAATTTTTCAAATGAGATATTAAAGTCAATATCTCAAGTGAAAGATATTTCAATTTAGTTGCATACACAACAATAAAAAACTTCTACAAGGGAAAGGTACTAGTGGCTGTGGCAGTATTAGTTCATTCAGGAAATTATTAGTTTATAAGAAAATCAAACAGAAGGTTGTGATATGGCAATGACACTGAATAAATCAGAGCAAGCACTACACGCTAATGTACATTATCTCTTGGAGTCTGAGGCAGAACTCGCCACTGCCACATTCAGTGCTTTGAGCCGGGCTTCGTTTGGGGATATTTATTCATTTATTTATTCATTTTGGAAATTCAAACAATTACCATCAAGATTCACACACAGAACATCAGAAATCTGCTCATTTTCATCTCTGAAAGGGATAAGCCTACTGTATGCAAGAAAACCTCCCAGTCTTGGGTATTTTTCCAATCTAAGTGCGTTATGCTCTGTACTGTCAATGTTTATGCAATGTTGCTTCAGTACCTGCAAAAAGTCCACGGGCCTCTTAACAGCTTTTGTGTCCTGGCAGAGATCAACTAAGACTTGCAAACAATATACAGAGTCTCATGGTTCCTTTACTTTCCTATTTTAGGTGTATGGAGCATAAGAGAATGTCCTTTAAATCAGGAGAATGTTGTATTTTGATGCCTTGATGTATCACTGAAGAACACATAGATTTGTATCACCTATCACTGTATTGGGAGAGCTGGATGCACTACAGGTCCATGTAGTACTTACTTAGGCATATATTATCACAGTGAACTTGTGCTACTCTAAGACAAAATACATCACTTGTTCAAACATGGAGTAACAGCAACATCACTGAAGATGCAATAAATACAGATTTTACTACCAATTCTTGTATTACTAAAAACTACTAATAATTAATAAGTATGAAAACTGTACTTACAGTCATCCCCTGCACCACAAATATAAAAAAGTATACTAGGCTTCTACAGAAGCCCCCAGCCAGCTCCTGCGGGTGCCCTCCATCACAGGTGGGATGGCAAATCTCTTTTGATACCAGCAGGAAGTTGCACTGGTTGAAAACTTTATCAGGTAGTGTGGGCTACTACTACAAAAATCTCTGACCCTGGAAGCATTACCTTGAAAACAGTGTAGTTTGACTCTACAATATTCACCTGCAGTATTTGCATTTACTGTGAGAGCATTTTAAAGACGCACAAGATCCAGAACAATGAAGCTGGCTACAACTAAATATTAAACTTCTAGGCATATTTTTATTGTCCATGGTGGCTGCTGGACTGATAGCACATGCTGACCTCTTATTCAGAACTAAACAAAGCCAGAATCCCTGGAGGGGATACTCACATGGACTGAGGCATGACATCTTTTCCCCCATTCAAATCCTAGCTAATCTGTAGCACTATTCAATTTATCCAGTCAGCACTCCAGAGGTTTTGGGGTCCTAGACAGCTGTCTGTTCACCCCAAGAGCACTTCAGAAGCTCAGTGTTCAAAGCTTTGTACTATTTCAATAAAATGTAAAATGCCACCATCTCAGAGGGATACATACAACTTTCAGAAACAGTAGTCTCAGAGAAGGTGTTTTCTGTGGTAACAAGGATAAAGCAGTTTAGTATGGTCAGTAGGATACACAAATAGCGAGCTGGAGAATATGGCTTCCTTTTCTTCTGTTGTGATTTCTGGACATCCTTGAGATAATTTTGAGAATTAAACTTCACACTTAACAAGTCAACAGTGCATTAAAAAACTTTCAGGTGAAATTATTGAAATTTTGACCTTTTTCATGACATGACTTAAAATAACACTGCTATGATGAAAGATTCCATGATCTTCATTCACTCTGAGAATCATTGCTTAAGGAATGAGCCTCTGAATTCAATACTTTAATATTTTCCTCTTGACTATAGGAATGCACATGAATTTAAGAGTGCCTCTGTTGCAAGATCTATGTTGAAATGAGAGTTCCACTCACTCCTTAGAGCACTAAAACTCCGTTAACTAAAATGGAATATATGGAGCTAGCATCCAAAGAGGAGAACAAGCTGTAGGAGTCAATCTTTAACAAGCAAGTCCTATGCCAATAGTAAAGTCATTCACATCTCATGCTCTACGTAACTTTTGCGTTTAGTTTTTATTGAAAACATATGTAGATGTAGAGAGACATTGTCAACCAGGTGCCTCGAATTGCCAGTGAGTGGGTGTGAGTCCACCTGTGCCTGATTAGGACAGGCCCCTATTGGGCATGAGCAAGGCCAGGGGGCCAATAAAGGTGGGACACACACCCACAGAGAAGACCTCAGCTCACTCTGGTGCGAGGCATGGAGAGGCCAGCAGCTCATCGGGCTTCAGGAGCAAGAATGGCTCCTCCCACTACATGTAGATTATCCATAAACTTAAAGAGATTGTGCTACCTAAAAATGTTTTTGCCTCTTTATTAAATTGTGTTCATCTGCACTGATCCACGTTACAATTCCACTGCAGATGTTGCTGACATTAAGAGGTATGATAAGGAAACTAAAGAAAGAAAGAGCTGATTTAAAAAGGTATTTCACAGTAGCTCAACAATATATGCAGTGAAAAACGTCTTTCATGTGATTTCAAGTATATACTTTATTCTTTGCAATTTTATGCATGCTATTATAAATAAAGAGTAATGAAAGTCCATTTACAGTCAGCTGATTTTCTCTAATTTCATAGCTTTATAAAATATGCCAGTTTGTTGTTTAAGTTTCCTTCTTTCTGGAGGCTAGAGGAGGAATTGTAATTACACAGTTAGACTGAAACTCATGGCATGGGAAAGGCTGATAACTGTTTTTTTGGATCTACCATCCTTACAGCAAGAACAAGCACAGCTGATTTCAGACTTGTTAATATGTTCTACAGGGACTGAAAGGCTTGAACGGGGTTCTACTTCTGGTGTGTTCTCTCACCCTCCACACAGTAAGTGGAGCTGGCAGTCCACCAAAGCTCTGAACATGGCTCCTGCACTGCTGAAGAATGTGTGGCATTTTCATGAAGGAAGAATACCTTCAGGGCACCATATAGGACCATCTTTGTTAGAGAGAAAGAACCATAAAAGATGAAAGGGCAGTCAAAATCCCTGGACAGAAAGGTGGGAAATGAGTGGATGACTAGGTGAAGAAGTGATCCCTGGATTGCATCATAATTTTTTCTTTTCATTTGCTATAGGCTAGGTCTACAGTATTAGCTCTCCATCTAGGTAGAAATAAGGTAGTCCAAGCCCCTCAAAAAGATTTTTAGTCTCTATCTGGGAAATGCATTTTTCATGAAGTCTTAGGTGGTTCATAGCACCAGTGACAGTCCTTCAAGCCAGGCTAAATTCTGTATGCTTTACAGAGTGAAAAAGCAGGAAATAACGTAAGAAAACACCTTAGTCAGGAGAAATCAAAATAAGAAGCACCATGTAAGTCATGTGAAAAGCCCAAAAGACAATAAAAAACCAAACTGTTTACCAGGCACACCATGAACAAGAGCATGATCAATCTCAGTTGAAAGCATAATAAACAAATTTCTGTATTTATGTGAACTACACAGATGCTTTCTCCATCAGCTCCTTAGGTATTTGGAAAGGCAGTACAGTACCAATGAAGGCAAGAGGAGAACTTACCCAGTTCCAGCAGTTCAGCAGGGAGATCTGTGTGCTCATCCACCCACCTCCCTGAGGAAAAGAAATGTTACATGTCAGAACTGAGTTCAGTAATTATCTTCTAACATAGCAGCAATGCCAGCAATGTTCTGGTAATGGCAGCATTAGCACTGAAAGTTTACATTTTCAAAAAGGAAAACATTTACAGACACAATCTGGGTATTTTAACTGTCAAAGGCTTCAGTTCTCTGAAATATCAGATGCCTTCTGACCATGGCAGTAAACCACTGGTACCTATGTGCCACCAGAAGAGATCTTCTTGGTACTTCTACAATAAGCTCAATAATTAATACAACAAAGTTTGGAGAAGAAAAGAAAGGGCCATGTCATTATTAACAAATAGGAAAGAAAGAAAAAAATTACTTATTTTGCTAAAAACAGATAATGATATGACCAGAAAACAGCATAATGCTGTAAAGGTCTAGAGTAATTAAAATTCACTGTATTCATTATAGATCCCAAAATGCAGAGAGTAACTTTAACTCAGCTGCTTGGTCAATTATTTCTTTTACCTGTCGAAACAAAGCAAAACAAAAAAAGGGCAACGAGCTCACTTCCATAGTGGAAGAGCACATAGAAAAGACAAAGGATCTACTCTAAGATAGGTTAATCAAATGCAGGTTTGTAACAGAAATATAAATAGTACAAATTAGTAAAATACTTAATAATAAAGTATTTCATGCCATTCCAGGGAAAATTAGATGAACTATTGAAAAGGATACAAGTGTACACAATTCATTATATAGAATATGGTAACACTTGGTTAAAACTAGTGTGGAGTTCCTCACTTTAATGAGCACAGTCTTCACCCACAAATTAAAAATAAACAAATAAAAAAGATATGAGTATGACCTCACTTACTGGCAGTCAATCAAATTGTAATTTGTCCCAAGAGTTGTGAAGCCACTGCCTTAAAACACATCAAGAACTCTTGCTTATTGAACTGATCTGTATAAAGTCTGATATTATTTTTCTTTTCTGGCTACAGCAACTTCTTTTTCCTATCAAAACATTTGGATTTATGTAAATGAAAACTTACTGTTTAACTGGAACCATGTTTAAAGTTAAATCATGCTCATGTAACTTCATAATAACAAAGCACCATCACTAAACAGAACTACCTGTAGCAGGAAGAGCCTTTCTTGCTCGTGAGGCTTGATGAGCTGCTGGCCTCTTCATTGCCTCACACCAGAGTGAGTCTCTCTCTGTGGGTGTGTGTCCCACCTTTATTGGTCCCCTGGTAATAGGGGGCCTGTCCTAATCAGGCACAGGTGGACTCACACCCACTCTTTAGCAACTTGAGGCACCTGGTTTATCTTGTTTCTCTACAACTACCATTCTTTAAGGTGAGGGTTGTACAATACTGAAAGCAGCCCAATGTTAGTTGCTACTGTTGCTGATGTCAATATCAAACTTTAATGGCTGCAAAGAATTATTTCAATCTTTAACAAACATATTACAATAACTTTAAAAACAGCAGCTTTCACTAATCATACAATGGCGTGTTTCTTCATTTGCAGACAGATGATTAAAATACAGATATATCATCCTGAACATCATAGAAATTGCAGGCACTCAGCCATTTTTTCTAAAATGGCTAAAACCGGAAATTTTTTCAAAGCTTTGTTTCACCACTCAGCTATTCATTTCAGATTACGAATACTGCTAAACATTACCTGGAGCTTTATTCTTGTTTAGGCAGAAAAATTATGCCCTTCATTATATTATTTAGGATCCTTTTTTTTCCTTTACTCTACTGTACAGAATGGCGGATTCAGTGCCCTCCATCCTTTCAGTATGGAACTACAAACAAGACCAAAATAAACCAATCTGATTTTTTGACAAGCAAAGCCTAAGAGAAGCTAAACAAACTAGGATAGACAGCTGCAACAGATTTTATTTTACATTAATCCAGACTTTTAAAAGTGTGTGAAACACAGGGAAGTCTATGCTGAAAAAGTGTAATTCCTTAGAGAATAGGTAAAAAGTGTATGGAGAAGTCTGCACATCTAAACTTCCAGTGTAATTGTTCAATACATGGATATGCAGAAAGGACATGGTCACTGCACAGAGTTTTGGGTAAAGAATGTAAGGGACAGAAGTTGAGAGGAGGTTTTTTTAGATTAGCTTGAAATATTCTGACATTATAAAATAGTATTTATTTTACAATAAATTATTTAATTATTTCTTTTCAAGTCTTTCCTTTGGAATTTCTTCCATTTGGTACCCTTGATATTCAGCATTTTTTGATGTGCAGTATTTACTGTTATTTACTGAATATCTAACTGTACAAAGCTTTGCTAATTATGGAATTACAGATGCTTAATGCATGGGTCATTTTTTAAAGCACTGTTTTTCTACAGGACAATTTGGCTAACAATTAAAAAATTAATGAACTAGCCAAGGCTCCTCTTACAATGAGTCCTTCAAATTTGGTGCTGCACTTTATTATCTGTTTAAAGATTTCACAAACTTCTGAGGGTACAGCTTGTGCCTATTGCTACCCTTCCCAAGTAGACAACTAAAAAAAAGCCCTCAGCATCGGCTGTTCCAGAGGGCAATTTACAGATACAACTTTTAGTTAGAATCATAGAATCATAGAATCATAGAATAGGCTGGGTTGGAAGGGACCTCAGAGATCATCTAGTCCAACCCTTGATCAACTACCGCCACAGTCACTAGACTATGGCACTGAGTGCCATATCGAGTCGCTTTTTAAATGTCTCCAGGGACGAGGAGTCCACCACCTCCCCAGGCAGCCCGTTCCAATGTCTGATCACCCTTTCCGTGAAAAAATTCTTTCTAATATCCAATCTGAACTTCCCCCGGCACAATTTAAGACCCTGCCCTCTTGTCTTACTGAGAGTTGCCTGGGAAAAGAGCCCAACCCCCGCCTGGCTCCATCCTCCTTTCAGGTAGTTGTAGACAGCAATGAGGTCTCCCCTGAGCCTCCTCTTCTTCAGGCTGAACAGCCCCAGCTCTCTCAGCCTCTCCTCATAGGGCCTGTGCTCGAGTCCCTTCACCAGCTTGGTTGCCCTCCTTTGGACCTGTTCGAGGACCTCAATATCCTTCTTGAACTGAGGGGCCCAGAACTGAACACAGTACTCAAGGTGTGGCCTTACCAGGGCTGAGTATAGGGGCAGAATCACCTCCTTGGACCTGCTGGTGACGCTGTTCCTGATACAGGCCAGGATGCCATTGGCCTTCTTGGCCACCTGGGCACACTGCTGGCTCATGTTCAGCTTCCTGTCAATCCAGACTCCCAGGTCCCTTTCTGCCTGGCTGCTCTCCAACCACTCTGTCCCCAGCCTGTAGCGCTGCATGGGGTTGTTGTGGCAACACAACATGAAAATTTCTTCTGTGCAAAGGTAATATTAGGCAAAAGATTTTAGAAGATTTTATGATAAAATAGCTAAAAATCTTTCTCACTACTAAAAGCCATTCCAGACTTTCCTGTATCCCAAGCACCAGTGCTATTCAGGCACACCCTTTAGGCTTTGGGCCTGATACATCACCCACTGGAGCCTGTTCACAGCATTTGGATTGTCTGGATCTGAGTCCCTCAGTGGTCTCTGGATCAGAGAGTCCCTTCACTTCTTATCCCATACTGCTAGAAACTTACAAAATAATGTGGCAAAGTCAGTGAGTAACATTACTGCCTGGTCTGATAAGTATCTATTTTTTTAAAAAAACATAATAACATTCCATATCACAGAAATAAAATTGTGCTATTATCTACATAGGCAATGGTGATCCACAAAACTAAAAATTTGGAACTTATCTTTCATCCATTATCCACTTTTAACAAATAGAAATGTCATTTTTTCATTAGAATTTGAAAAACAGAACACCCTGTCTGCCCATTATCTGCCTGATAAACTTGTTCTGATGAATCAGCTGCACAACAGATAACACAAACAATACACGAAAGATCCCATGGAAGATCAGGTACTGCATACTTAATTCTCTTTGTGGGTGCAGCCCTATGTAGCAAGAGCTACACAGTACTACAATCTTTTACAGAATGAATTATTTTTTGTAAAGCACCATAAGGTTTAATGCATGCCACCCGACAGGATTATTCATTACCCCTCTAATACTCATTATCTAGCAGTGAATACATACTGGACGCAGTAAGCTATGTGTAATATGAATTATGTACATATTCCCACAGATTTTATTGGAGAATGGCAATTTGCTGTGAACTGAATGCAGAACCAGAGATCAAGAGCAGTTCAGTTCCAACCTTCCTTCCAGTACCAGGCTCTTGAGCCTCCAGCCTCAAGTGAACACTGCCTAAATTTGTAAAATGAAGATACCAACACCTGCTTGCTTACCTGGAGAGGGGTACAGGAAAATTATTCAGCCTTCAGAACCAAAAGCCAAGTCTGGCAAATTCATAATGTACTTGGCAAGAAGTCCTGCACCATGCAGTACAGTCTCACTGTCGCTTTGGCACCCTGTTGAATTTTCTCTGTATGCTTTCCAGCCCAAGTTTAAGTCTCTGTTTGACCTCCAACTGCAGATAGTTAGGGCAGCTAAACTATAATCATGGAATTTGTCCTCCTGACTGCAGAAGGATTAATTAGATGCCTAAAGGTAAGGAAGTAAGGAAATGCTTGCAGAGTGAGGGCTGCATTTGGTGAAGGGCCCATTTTCCCAGTTGAAAATGTACAAATAAAGATCATGCCTAATTTGCTACCATTACTAATGCTTGATATACTTTATAATTGGAAGCAAATTAGATGCTTTATTTCAAATTGTTTACATACAAATCTTACTTTCTTAAAGAGTAGAAAACAACAGCCATTTCTCTTCTAACTTGATGCTGTTGTCACATATTATAAAGACTGAGCATAAGGGTCTTTTCTCTTTTTCCATTATCTTACTATGTACTGAAGTGAATTATTTGATATAACACCACCCAATCAAAATCAAAGTAAGAATTCTTTTGATTTGGAGAAACACTGATAGATGGAAAAATAATCTAAATTTTTTCTTACTCTAGGGCAGTTCTTATATTTGATGCACACACAAGAAAGTTTCCTCAGCCATTCTGAAGGCACTAATTGTATTCTTTATCAAATTATAAGAAAATGACTCATGCAACTGACAATGTTATTAAATAATATATATAGTTAGCATCACTTCTATTAAACTGTCACTGTATTCCTTAAAATGACTTTCTGTTCAGAAAGAAGTAAAAAAGTCCTACAAACACCAGTTATAGACTCAATCTTTTACAGATAACTCAGTAAAAAATAATGATGACTGATAGCAGATTGGCAAGACCTTAAATTTGTGAAACAAGACACAAGTCAGCAGCAGGAGTTCACAGAAATGAGACTATACTATTTTTGCATCACTGACAGATTAAGGCTTAAAATAGTCTGATTATCTTAAGTCTCTTGTTTTTTCTTTTAGATGCACTCCTCAAGTGAACATACATGAATAGCATTTTGGGTCTACCACATGTTGAAATTGATTTTATTTGTTTTATTTATTTCATTTATTTACTATAAAATTACTTGTTTGTTAAGCTAGTACAGTACTTTTCACTCCCTCTCCACACCTGGCCTGACCAGTGAAGGCAGAGATTTTACCATTAATTGTATGTGCTTCCAAGCTCTGTTTTCTTGCAGGTACCATGACACCACATCTACTGTGAAAGGATACAGGACACATAAATATGACACTGTGAAGACAGTGAAAACAAACCTCATCAAAACACAGATTTTTTTTCACTGCACAAATTATCAGACAAAAAAGAAAAAATCACATATAAAAGGCACAGATGAAACTTCTCCAAGATTGGTGGACAGAGACAAAATAAAATGATAAAATCTACCTCCCCTGCCTGGACTTCTAAATGCTGGTATCACCAATGTTTCATGCCTATCTACAGTTTTGTATGACTCATGTCAATTCTTTCTACTTACACCCATGACAACTATACCTATCATAATCAGGAAAAGAAAATTTTAAAAAATTATGTCCTTTGGGGTCCAGAGCACAAGTCTCTTTTCTTCAATTACTCCTCTAATAAGTTCCCTAACCTTGATGAAGCAGCAGGTATCTGGAACTTGTTCTTGCCGTGATAACTGGAACTTGTTCAGATTACACAATTCTCTGTTAAATCTTTACCATTTCTTCAGCAGACACTGGATCACATGGAAATTATTTGCAAGGCCAAAGACTACCTCACTCACAGCCAAATCTGAAATTACACAGAACTAAAATAGTTTCTCCTCTGCAACCATATCATGGCTTTCTCTCATTTGGGGGATTCATACCAGTCATGAGATTTATTTTCTTTTATATTACCTGGAATTTTCAATTAACACCTTAACAATGGTGCTCATATTTTGAAAGATAATATAAAGAACTTCAACTGTTAATATGTTCCACTCCTCAGAATGCATCAGGATAAACACTAATGTCAAATGTACCACAAGCAGGAGGTGACACTGAGTACACTATAGGACAGAAGTGCAGAAACAGAAGTCCAGCTGCATCAGGTACTCTTCAAGCAGTTTGGTGGCTTTCACAAACACTCTCCATGCAGTTCTGGATCCAAGTAATTCCAACATTGTCTGTTTTCTCAGAACAGCAGATCCTTAATGGAAAAACTGCTGCTAGCTATGTGTTCATTAGAATTGGAAATGGAGAGTCACTCTTCTAGCCTGGAGCCAGAAGGTGGGCTATCTTGGAGGCAGGGTTGATAGCTTTTGAATACCAGATGAAGTCTATAGATACAAGAGTGGTGTCAAATGACAAGAGCCTTAAGCAGATGGATGACAGTGTGTGTGCACTATAGGCTGTTGTTAATTTACTAGCTAGAGATAATGCTTCTTTAAAATTAAAAATGAGTCATTGGAAAACAGCCTGAGAGGCCATAGCCTGCAGATTTCACATCTCCTGGCAGGCCTGCGTTGTGGGGGATATGCTTTTTTAGAGTTATGAAAATTAAAATTGCATGTTAGAGAGAAAGAAAATGTAATTGTTTCTCTTCCTAGATACTTAAGCTATTCATACTCTAGGTTTGTAACTCACAAGTGCATTTTCAGTAAAATGGAATAAGCTAGTCATAGTAACTCATAGACAAGATACACATGAGCAGTGGCAAAGATGTATGATACTAATGAATCATCAAATGGCAGGATGTGGGGTTTATTTTTATAAGTGCTTTTATTATTTTAGCATGACCATATACAAAGTCCTTCCTTTACACTATTGCTCTGCATAGGACTTTTCATTGCCATTAGGTTATGTTGGAGATAGTACTTTTCCTCTGCTTTTATCTTGGGATTTCTGTCCTATCCTCTGGAAGAGTGTCAATACATTTCCATGTCGTAACATAGACAGGGTTGTCTAATTGCTTCCTTGCCCCAGTTTCAGTGTAAAATGTCTGAGAGACCAGCTTGATAAAGAAGGCAGAAAGGGAAGTGTAGAGAACAAGTCCACAAGTGAATCATTTCTCATGCTAGACTATGAGGGCTACCATCTACTCTGCTGTCTAGAATTTACTGGGGCAGTCACCACCACCTACGTTTAAGAACAGAGAAGAATTTCAACAGTCTGCTGTCCCGAGTGGTTGGACTCTGGCTGCCTACACAGCCAAAACTGTTCTCAATCCCTACAAGTATTTATCAGATGCACTGTAACAGCTCACTGCTTTACAACCAGATTCTGGCAGACTGGTAAACCTTCTGTAGTAAACACAACCCTAGAACTCAGATGATTCCTTTAATATTATCACCTATCCATTGTAGATAAAACAATGCCTGACAATTTTACAGCACTTTATGCCCCTACAGACATTGGTACCCATTGAACATCATTGTCCCCATTAACCCCATTTAAAAACACAAAGCAACAGAGCGATAGCTGAATTAGGGAACAAGTCAGAAGAACCCACTACTTGTGAAAGCCAGTCCTGTATCTTTGCACCTGGAACGCAGTGTTCACTCAGTTTTTAAATCCATACCACTGAGCTTTTGTAGAAAACCCCTTACTCTATTCCAGCACAGTCTACACTGGCTCAGCACCACTGAGCTCATCAATATTGTTAACGGTTTACACACATGTGAATGAGGGCAGAATTAAATATGGGGTATTTAAAGAGATGTTCTTCAAAGCTTAGGAAGAAATGAGAGGAAAGAAAGAGAAGAATATGCATACAGCGAATTAATTATCCTGCATAATATGTTACAATCAAAGCCACATATAAATATTTATGTACAGTGCACTGCCCGTGCAGTATTGCACTGATTCCTCTCAGTGACAGAGACCTCTGTGCACCAACTGGCATTTTTCAGCTTTAGAAAGCTTCAAGACAAAAATATCAACCATCCAGACTTTAGTCACAAATATGTCCAGATACTCCAGTGCAGCAGCAGTTGTATGAAAGCACTTGCTTTGACTTGAAGGTGAAAGGCTGACTGTACAAAAAAGTTTCTCTTTTTTTTCAGTCCTATACAGCACCACCTGCCTCATCAGCAGTACCACTCTAAAGGGATGGGCCTCAAGGCACCTCAGTCCCAAGATTCTCCATGCCTCATTCTTCATCCATGCTGCTAGTAATGTACCATCACTGGCACAGTTACACCTGAACACTCTGGTGCTGCCAAACACCTGGCTTGATTTTCCACTGTCCAAATGAAAAATAAGCATAATCTGCTTTTTGAGGATACAGCAAATGAGGGAGTTCATGACAAATTGTGTTGGTTTATGCAGAATAGTGATAATAAGATACAAATGAGAATTTTTTGCTTAATGAATAATACTAATCACGTTTCAACAAATGCTGTGCCCTTCTAATTAGAGAATGCATAAAATCAGCTTAATTTATTTGTGACTAGTTATACATAGTTTAAATATTTACTAGAGATTTACTCTAACATTTGAAATTATTTTAAACTGTTCTTTCAGTAAAAGCAGACCTAGTAAGGTTAAGGAGTTTACAATTCTAACTTCTGCCCACCCTTTCAGTATGCAGTGTGTGATGTATACCCTTGGTTTTCAAGACGCAAAAGAAAGGATATTATTGATTTACATGCTAATTCTCCAACTGTTACTAATTTTCTTGATTCCTGCTTCCAAAGTTGTACTTCCAACATTCATCACTGTAGTACACTAGAGGGGCTGAGCATCTTTTTCAATAAATTACAGGAACTATGACTAATTATAGTGATATTAACTATGCAAAGTAATGTGTAACTTAAAATGGATACGTTTATCATTTCAAATTATGCTTTTGATTCTTGATGGCCTAATACATGGTTGCTTTCCTTTTTTTTTTTTAATACAGATTATGAACTGTGCAATTTAAAAAAAAATCTGTTTCATAGATATAGGCATACCTTGTGAATTTGATGAATGGAAAAAGCATTTACACCCCATAAAATGCTTAGTGCATAGAAGACAAGACTAGTACCAAGAGCAAGTAGAGCTAAATCCTGAATGTTTTAACAAAGCACTCAGGATTCAGATTAACAGTGCCATGAGCATGTATTTGGCCCATGGTATTTGTACCACATGCTTGATGGCTTCCTAATGCTACAAATCTGATAGTGCAAGTTGCTTGGCTGACAATACCAGCAACACCTAGAAATCAAAGCAAAGCCAACTGTAACAAGCATTCAACTGTGTGCAAAGTATATTGCAAGGGCTTCAGATGCATAAGCTTTGAAGCAATGGTAGTGCAGCTGCACCCAGTGTAAGAACTTCACGTGACAGCAGCGCTTTCAAGCTCTCATGCAGCACCCTATTGCTAAAGCTCTCCTTCCAATCTGGGAGAAATGAAGCCTCTCTCATCTTGGTCATTTTTACAGTACCTCATCTTTCATGGTACAGAAATAAAGCTCTTAAGCAAACAAAATTAAGGAGTAACAGATTGATATGTTGCAGGGACATTGTCAGAGAAAACAAAATGGTACAGATGGACAGTGCCTAGATTTCTCTATAGAGCTTGCAGGAACAGACAACCAGAGGCAAAAAGGTTTGGCCAGACTATGCCAGAATAGTACATGCCTTACTGTCTTTAAAAAAAAATGCAGACATCTTCAGGGGCTTACCAGAGAAACATCTGCACTTTGGACCTCTGACATCAGTTCCCTGCTAAGCCAGTACATCCACTTGTTCTAAGTATTGGGATGGATGGTCTTCTGCTTGGTCTCCTTAAAAAGCTGCCACCTTTCCTGGGCATGTTTGCCCTTCAGAGCTGCCTCCCACAGGATCTGACCAGGATTTTCCTAAATGAGTTGAAACTGACTTACCTAAGATCCAAGGACTTCATTACAGCCAAGGTACCATTGATTATCACAGCTGAAAATCACCCAGTTGGGCCTTCCAGTATCTGTATAAAGCAGTTATCCCTGCCACCCTTCAGAAATCTGTTTGACTGCTTCTCTGCCAACACCTGCCCTTTCATCACATATCAGTTCTTCCAAAGGTAGAGTAAAATCAGGTTGCCTTCATTAAAATGTCTCCCTAAATTAAATAAAATCACTAGTGTTTTAGTTATGCAAGCTTAAAACACTCAAGTGGATCTTTTGCACATATTTGTAATGGCATTTTATGGCAGCTTGAGCACCTGCAGTGTTAATCTTCCAATCACTGGACAAAAGGTAATGAGTTACCTTATGATTCACTGAAAAATCAAAAGCTTCAACATTGCACAGCAAAGTAAATCAGGCCACTGCATCATTCAAAGAACAACAGAAAAGGCAGGAAGTACTAATAAGGAGATTACAAGTAAGCAAACCCTTTACTGTATCTGCAGAAAACCTGAAAATCTAGCATACTGTTTTGGAATAGAGTTGGAATAGATTTGGAAAGACCTAGAGAAGACTTTTGCACTTCCTATAAAGTTTGGCTTCAGCTTCTCATTTCTTCTCCTATCAGTTGCATTGGGAAGAGCTGGGCTAGCTGACTGTCAGGTTTGTGTTACCATCTGCATGACTAGTGCCTCTTCTGATCAGCAGAAAATAAATATTTAAGTGATGACCTGGACATCATCGATAGTATTAAACTTAAATCAAGCCCTTTTAAATGATGCTTTTGTGTGGCTGAGCTGTTTGTCAGTTGCCTTAGCTGGTTACGTGCTATGAACACACACTCAGGATGATTTTGGCTCCAACAGAGCTAAATAGAAACTATACCAATAGAAACTACTGGTTCCCAGGAAGGAAATCAGTCACCCTTCCTCTCAAAAGAGGAAATGGAATTCTCTTCCCAGAGGCCTTGAAGGAAGGCCTTTCCCTCTGCACAGCTCCTAGGAGGGTCCCTTCCACTCATACCTGCTTACTGCATTCCTGGGATTACCCAGCCCTGCTTCCTGCCTCACACAGCCTTGCTCCATGTCACCAGGAGAGACACAACTGCTAATTGGGGTCCTCCTGGTTCTGGGAAGACTGGTAGACCCTGGGGTATCAATGATGTCTGCTCTTTTTAGTCTCCTCCCAATCCCTGTCCTTCTTCTTCCATTATCCTCCAGTGTAACACGTAGTCTTAAAACCTGGCCCTGGTACAGCAGTCTACCTTCTGTACAATCTGTACACCTCAGCTTGTCCAGGCCTAGAAGAATAGGGAGATGATTTGCAGAACTGATTCTTGAAAGAGTTTGAATGTGTCAACGTGCTCTCTTGAAACTCCAAATACAGCACAGATTAGAAGCGTAGAATAATTTGTTTTAAAAAGCACCCAGAAGGTAACCTCATCCAACCCCATGCTCAGAGTCAACAAGACAAGGTTCAGACAATTTCTAAACAGCCACAAGTAAGCAGAGTCCATAACATCTCATTCCAGCTTGTCCAGTCTATGATAGCTTTCTTAAGAAAAAAAAGAAAAATAAAAAATCCTGATAGATAATGTTTTATGGTTTATATTTTAAATTTTGTTTGTTGCCTTTCATCCTGCTGCTGTGTTTCTCCTAGAAGAGTCTGTCTTTTCCAGATTCTCCCATTAGGTATCTGTAGACAGCAAAAAGATTTCCCTTTAGGCTTCTCTTCTTAAAGCTAAACCCTTTCCTTGTATGTAATGCGCTCCCTAATACTTCATACATGGTGGCTTTGATTACTAAACAAAACGTAATCCCAGGAAGCTTTGGTAGAAGACAATTTCTGAGACTATTCAAAATCACTTACTAGCATCATTTACAATTTTAAATCACAGCTCACAGCTGCCCTAGTTACGTTCTTATCAATCTCTTCTGGACAAGTATTCTCAAGTCCTTTACCTCATCTTATGTTTTCTAATTCTCCTCTCAAGAAAATTTACTCTCAGGAAGTCATTGAGAGTTCACAATCTAATTTAATGAAAAGGCTGTATGATGAAATTTACCACAGATGCATCAGCTATGCTCTTTTACTAGTAGAGCTCAAAGATTCTCAAATTTGAAAATTCCTTATCAAAATCTAGGCTACTTTAGAAACTCTTCATACAATGTGTTCAAAACAAGGAATAATGAGGTTCTCCCACTGTAACGTCTTCTGGATTTCAACACAGATCATTACCATTATCACTAAAAACAAATGTGTAGCTTTAACCAACAACAAAATTCACAGTTCAAAAGATTTCACATGACTGAATGATGTATGCACTTTGCTTGGGCACTCAACCCTATTCTTTCAATTTGCAGGGAAATTGAATAACTCAAAGTTCATAATAAGTGAACTACTAGCAGGGGTAAAATTCCACATCACTACAAAATTGTTCTCTTTGTAACTAGGAACTCTATTTTGTGTTCCATGCTTTTAATATTATATTTATGAAAAAAGGAATTCCCTGGAGATCTGAACCCCAGCCCCCATGTTTAAGCTGTATTATGATTAGATGTGGTCTAGTGAAAGGGTTTCCATACTGTACCCCGTTCCTGTATGTTGTCTTAATTGCATTAGTATTTGATGTAGCTGTAAAAGTAAAAAATTTAGACATTAAGTTTAAATCTGCCCTGGTCTAATCTAGGAGTCCCAGAATTCCACTAAATTGTTCCATTAAATTTTTTTCCACAGATGTTCCATTTTCAGGTCATTCTTACAACAAAACTGTAGCATATATACTTTAAAAACAGCTGGAAATCTACAGCCTGCTCTCCTTTCCAATGTGTATCAACTTAAAGACAGAAGACTAACAAATTAATTTGATTTGCAGGGGTGGAAGAAAGCCAAAACATTGCCAGTATTTTATACTGTCTGGAGAAGCCAAGTTCTTATATTTGTGTAAGAATAGACAACGATGGGGAGGCACAGTATAACCAAGGCTACAGACATGATCCTTGGGGGGCCAGCAGCCAACAGGAGATCTAATGTAGGTTACTGAGGCTCCTAACTGAGACTGAATCTCATTCAAAGTCCTACAGGTAGCCACTGTGGAATGACAACCTCATTTCACATTCACCATTATTGCCCACAACTGCTAAGATCTTCCCTAATATTCCTAAGGTTTCCTTAACACTGCACTGCCGAGAAAGAACCGTGCTTCAGGATCTCGTGGGAATGGGGGGACAGAGAGGAGGAGGAACGCTTAGAAGTCCTGCTTCTCTTTCTCCTCATTGTAAATTCCTGTAGATTGCTCATCAGACATAAATGACAATTCCCAATAAAAGAACTGAATGATTTCGAGGGTAGTGATGCACAGACCTTACCAAAGCTTTTATTTTAAGCCTCAGAGATAGCCAAATTGATATTTAAAGAGTGCTTCCTGGAGAATTTATAACATCAAAATCTCCCACATTGAGAACAGTGAAGTTTCTTGAAAGGAACTGAGAAATACAGCCATTTAAATAGTTCAACATGATTAAAAGGCTCTTAACTAACTACTTCTAGAGAATAAAAATACTAGTTTCACAGACAAAATATTGGTTCCTCCTTAGATAGGCTTTTAAATAAGGCTTAAGTGGGATATCACTGACTGACTGAAATATGCTGTTTCCTTAGCTTCTCCAGAGTGGATTCCTTCTAATTCTAAACTGGAATAGTCTAATGGCTTTCACTCAGCTGTGTTTCAGAACCTAAAGAAAGTCATCTCTCTGACATCCTCCCTTGATCTGCCATTAAGGGACCCTCAATTGCCTGTAAATTCTTTCCTTAGTCACTCCATACTGCATTTCCAGAGGTACTGCAGCTCTGGCTTAAGAGGAAGGAGAGGAAGGAGAATATGGTGGGAGTTTGTGTCCATGTACAATCCAAAATCTTCATAAGTGATACTTTACACTGAAAGGCAACAAATACTTCAGCATCAAGAGTACCACACACATGAATTGTCAGACTATTCTACAGAAGTGACTACACTAACATGCAGCTGTGCCCACCTGCCCAAGCAAGTAAATTTCTTTGCTACGACCAGTTGGCCCCAAAGAGCAGGGATGATGCCAAAAGCCAAGAGGCAAAGCTGTGCAGAGAGTATAGACCAGGGTACACTGGAGTTCAAAAAGAGGGAATTAGGTTCATGCTGTGCAAATAGGTAGCAGGAGTTGCAGTGTGACATTTAAAGGACATAAAGACAAGGATATAGCTAGCTCCTAGGCACAGCACAGAAGTTTCTGGAGTGAAAATTCTTTGAAAGCCCAAGTAAGTCTCTATGAAGTCCTTTCCACACAGAAATGCTTTAGGTTCCTGTTCCTGTCAAATATCAGCATGACTCCTGCAGAAATTTTGCTGAAATTCGACTTTCTGTGATACATAAACATATTCATTTCAATAAACTGGTCAAATTTCTGCTTCCTTGAACCTCACTTTGCAGTACAAATTGAACAGATATATCAAAGACATCACGACTATCCTGGGTATAAAATGGCACAATCTAAATGTTCTTGAGGAAAATGCTACTATGCAGGCCAAAGTTCTGTTGAGACTAAGTCACTTGGTCAACATGGAACTTAACCCATACACAGTTCAAGGCTGCCACAAGCAGACTGCTTCTAGTACTTCCATTGCTTTGTTTAAAGTCTACCTATGCTCTCCTGCCTGCCATAGATGACCACCTATAGCAATTATTCTCTGCTTGTTGCTCTCTTTTAAAAAGCTGTTTTCCCTTTTTGAAGATTCCATTCTGGCAGCATCCTTCAAATCCCATTTCTTTAACATTAACAACAAAGCCAACAAATCTCAGTGAAGAGAAAACCTGTGTTTTACTTTCTCTTTGTGCAAATAACATCTCTCAAATTACAGTAACTATTCCCAAATGGTTAGCACCACGTCTTGCCCTGCTATCTGAAGTCTTCATTTTACAGAGTGTACCTACAAGTACCTTCTTGGTAGATGTAATGGCTCTGAGTGGCCAGAACTGCTCCCATTCAGACTACCTGGTAATTGGCCCCAGATTTTTACTTCAGCATTATTTACAACTTCAGTTTAAAATAGGTGAGTACTTAATAATGGTACCTCACAGTTGTGAGAGGTATCACACTACCATTGAGCATTCACAGCATGGATTCCAGGATACTCCAATCCAGCTGCTCACTGCTGCTGAACCCTTTTGGCATGCTAATTCCAGCTCCTACTAAAACGGCAGGAAGACAAGACCCTAGCTTGTTACAATTCATTTCTGTATCAATGAGGCCATTTCAGCTCACTGAAATGCTCATTCAGAGAAGTTTTCATTACTCTTTGGTTAATGTGGCATTTAATGTCCTTGAGCTCTATGTTCTTGTGTCCATTTAAAAATGTGGGAAAAACCTGGGCTGCCCTTATTTAGGATACAATCTCCAAGTCGATCATTTGAAAAATCTTCATTTGCAATTGCTCAGGTGCATAGTGGAACCATTTCCTGAGTAACACCACTTGCTTTTAAGATTCCTCTCACTATTAGGAAGGCTATGTTAATTCTGGATCAGTGTTCTTTAATAAAACAGAACAGCAGTAAACACCAAAAATAAGTGTTCGTGATTAAGGTACTACATACTAGGGAAATGTAATGTTCTATATCAATGTTTCTTGCTGTTTTATAGTTACCTGATAAATGTTGGACTTTCAATCCCTTCTGTGTCCTGAGCATTCATTACATTTACATGTTTTACAGTTCCCTAGTATTTCTGCAATACATTTTCCTGAATCAGCTGAAGACATTTAATGGAATGTTTAAGACACAATATAGAACCATAAATGCTTTTGCTTATTCTGGGGGAAAAAACTGTGCATATAGATTGGTTTTCAAATTAAAAACTATGTTGGTGTACCCAGCATTTTCGCTTCTACTATACATATTAAAATATAACTAAATGACTCTTATGCAATACTGCAGCATGAGTACAAATAACAACTGTTCCTACTTTACAAGCAAGCTATATGATTAAAGAGCTATTAATGAACTGAAACAAAACCTCAGTGCTAGAATGTAATAGTCCATGAAATTCTTATGGGGAGAAAGGGAATCCATAGTGAATAAATATTAACCTAAATGCTATAGAAAAATAAAGCAAACAAAAAATGCACTTTTAAAGCCAAATTTTTGGTAAAAACTGCTGACTACTTCAGGAAAGTCTATTTGCATACTGCAGGGCTCCATCTGCTGTGGAAAATATAGGCTGCAAGAATGATTTAATATTTAATAGAAGTGGTGGCCATTGTTAATTATAATTTGCACATTTACAAATCAGCACTGATAGCAATACAAATTATGAAATATAAGGGTGTTATGCTGGATACTGGGAAAATAAGATGACAGACAAAGTTAATGGAGTATCCCTAACAACAGCTCTGTCAGAACACATCAGAGAACTAATCCAGTTACAAAGAGCCTGCAATGGAAAATCTATTTAAAATATTAAAATGCTGTTTGGTAAAAGCTTTTTCATAGTGCATTTTACTTAAACTGTTGCTTATTGCTCATGGGTCATTAGCTGTAAACCCAAATGCATTCTGCAAACCGCTGTTTGAAAGAACAGTAGAAATTAAGTAAGAAATATATTTCTGCAGCATTTTTCCAGAAATCTAGAATCATCTTACCCCAGATTACAAATAAACAAACAAAAAAATCATCTACTGCCAATATAGGTGCAGTTTTGGGTACAATAGCTATATACTTTGTTTCCTATAAAGAAGTAAAATGCTATGGAAAACTGGACTCTTTTCAACAAGCCGGAGGGCACTCCAAGTGGATTAAGAGACCAATACACTGAGAGAGACACTCCAATACCAAAGGCCAGGTTCTAGTTTAAGACTTAACACTATTTTTATTTCAACACCAAAGCTATAAATTGACTCTTGTTTAGTAATATCACAGAAATTACCATTGATTGTTTTCATTAATTTTCTGTTTCACCTCATTTTTCTCATCATCACGTAATATGGATTACAGATAGAAACCATTAATGCACAAATGCTTTAATAGCAACTTTGCTCACTGAGTCATTCATGCTGCTACTGATTTCTATGTTTTAACATCAGGTAGGGGTTCTGTGATATAAACCATGAGGGAACTTCAATCTTAACATTTACATCACCTACTGGGTACAAGGCAAAAGCAGATCTAAGGCAAATGTCAGTAATACTCCCAGTAACTGTATGAGCTAAATGTGCTCCTGTACTACAGACAAATCATACTCCTCCTCTGAAAGAAACATGATAGCTGTCTCTAAGTCCAACAGATTAAGAATTACATGTAAGCCTGAAACTCTGTCCATAGATCACGCTACAGAGATCTACCAGTGATTAGCTTGCACATTCTGCTGGATAAAACCACAAGAATACCACATTTTTTGGCTGCAGCTTCTTTGTCTGTATGTATTGGATTTTCTTTTTGTTTTGTGTCCACAAGGGAAAGGATGCAGAATCAGACAAGATAGCTCTTGCTAGATATGTGGATGGAAATGGTCTGGGGAACCAAAACCACTGTTCCACGGGCACAATACTGTAGTTATAACACAATCATCAGCCTACAACAATCTTTCTGTTCCTTTTGTTGTTAGTGATTATGGTTTGTTCTCCCATCAGAAGAGCTGAATTTAGTCTACACTGAGTCTTCACTAGTTACTGAGCCCACTAGCTGGACATGCAAATGTAGGAAGCTAACATTTGTTTGACTGGAGTGTAATTTAAGGAACACTTAGATGTATTAACTTCAGTCACACAGTCTAAGTACCCCTCCAGAAATGTTACTCTTGAGCATCAAATGAAAAGCTGTATTTCAATATTAAATACAGTATCCTCTGGTGCAGGACCAGTATCTGCCCATTTTCACCTCATTACTTCCTTCCCATAGCATGTGTTTCTATGAAGAAATCGTTCTCACACATCCATGCCTCCAAAGAGGAAAAACAGATTTTGCTGGTTTTGACTCTGAGTCTGTCTTTATTGTGATGCAATCTGAAAGGTGATTATAATATGACCAAAATTAACACCCAACAGTTGCATAATGTACTTACATTGGGCTTTTTTACCAACCTATTTCCTGGTGCTTTTTGGGGTCTGGAAGGATCATCAGCTCTTTTACAAGATTTTTGACATGATGGGGGAGACAAATGATCCAGAATTTTAGGGAGCCTGTTCTAGTGCAAGCTGCCAAGACCTCATTTGGCCACTCATGTCCTAGTCCACAGTAGCTGAGAGCATTCTCTGCTTTCTGTTGGGCAATAATTCTACTTCACAAATAAAAGATGTTGCAAGACACAACACTGATTGCTGCGAGTTCCTCTTTTTGCAAAACACAAAAATCTCTGATTAGCAGAAGAACCAAGAAATGGAAAATCAAATGGCTCAAGCAGAGAATGCAATTCTGTTTTATGAAAGCCAGACCAAAATAACATCACTTTCAGATATTTTTACATTCCTTTTGTGTTACGCAAGCAGCTCAAAGGGAACAAGGACTATTTTCACACATGGCTGAAACTGTCTGTCTCATCAGAGGCTCCTTAAACCACTAGAAAACCTAGATTGCCTGACCTCAGTGCATGAGTACTACACAGAACAGGCCAAGGAAGCAACACAGCAAGAACATGAAATATCTCTTTGGCATGGTTACTGGAGCAGTTCTTCAGCAGCTGTTACTCAGATCGGCACTGTTATCTCTATTTATACTAGAGACTGTTTTTTCCTTCAGCAATCTCCAGGCATCAGAAAAGTACAGAAAAAGAACTGATGTACCTATTGTTTTCTCCATTGTGCCAAGTGTTGATCTAGTAAGCATATGAAATTCCATCCTTAGCCATACAGACATCATTTTCTAAATTAATCATTCACTAAGCCATCATAAGTTCATAGACATTGCAGAAGAGATCAGTGTACAATATCCTGTGAGAAGTGGAGAGATAAGAAAATGAAACTTCCTATAGGAAACAAGTACTAGCACAGTCCTGCAGTGTTCATCCTGACCTGCCAAGCTTGTATCATTTTAACACCTATTTGCTCATTTATTATGCCATTGGTCAGATCAAACAGCCACACGAGTTGTGAATTCCAGAGACTATAACATATAAGTCCCCTTCACTCCTCAGATACATTTTATAGTAAACATTTTCCTTCCGGGTCAAATATGAACTTCCCAAAACGCTCCTATGGGTGTTCCTCTGAAGTCAGCAATGCATTTTCTTACAACAGTCCATAATGAGTATGAAGACTCTGCTTTATTTACCAGACAATGTAATTTCTTGCTCATAAAATATGCAAATAGAAATAAATGTCATAGATTTTCTTCCCCACGTGGTCTCTTGATAGCAGCACAAAAGGAATAAATGATTGCATGGATACTGAAGATGTTTCTGTTTTCACAATTATACTGCACTCGGCCAGGACAATTAAAAGTTCTCTGACATAGACACCACTATTCTCTAGTCTTCTAAGTCAGACTTTCCAGAGAGGTACCTAAAACCCTATTTCTAGCAAGCACATTTTGTTGTAAAGAGTAAGCAAAGTACGGTACTTACTGAAGATCAACAGCATTCTGTGGGATGACAGGCACTCAGCTCTATCAAAATTCATAGCAACGTGGCATCCCACACAAGTAGCAATTTATATAGTCCTTGAGTAATTTATACAGTCCTTGAGAGTAATTATATGAGAGAACACTCCAAATCCTGGAATGTCTCATGGTTGCAAAAGTGCAAGGAGTGGCCAATAATAGGAATCTATCTGAAGTTTACCAATGTAATGCTTTTGATCACCATGAAACCAACATGAAATGTCAAGCTATGATACAATATACTTTAGATATTAAGGAAAAAGAAAGTTGGATTAATGTTTCAAACTTGCAACATATGCAGGAAAGACTAACCCAGGCTCTTTATTTAACTTCAGTTAACCAAGAACTGAGATCCAAGGGACAGAAGAGAGTCTTCCATTCCTAAAGTAAAAGTTCAAATGCAGATCTTTAGGGGTGCCCTATAGTATGTAATATTGCAAACTCAGACCAAACACCATGTCATCCGCTGTACTCTACCTCCCAAATGTCCTTGCTCTAATAATATTTTTATAATACTCTCATTTACTAAAAGAAAGTTCTGAGTAAAGCAAAATGCTCAAAAGAAACCCAGTAATCCATCAGGTAAGAGCTCAGTGATGACACATAACACAAATAATCAGCTTTGATTGTCTTTCAGAAAAGTGAGATGAAAGCCATTAAAATTTTATACAGTAACAATAGTAGATAGCAACAGTACTGAATAACTGGTAATTGAAAGCAACTCTGTAGCTGTGATGAACTCTGAACACCTAACAACCTCTAGGTGTGAGTCAGTTGAAAGAAAATTGTTAAAGCCTATCATCCAAAATGTAATCCAAAATAATTCTTTCAATTTCTGACTAAAATGAGCCACATCTCAATTTCAATATTTAAATATGTAGTTTCTTCTTTTGCTCCACCCAGTTATTTATGGATTGGCTTATATTCTGATAAAACCAAGAAAATTGGGTGTGTGTGTAAAAGCATAATCTCAAGGGCCTTGGTTAGAAGCCAGCTGAAATCCCAAACCTCAGCAGACCAAGCCATCCTGATCCATGTTCCCTGAGGTACCACTGCCCCAACTGGTAGCCATTACATCAGTCATTTGCCATGTCAGCAGCAGTTTTTCCCCCTATTGAAGTTAATATCCTAGGGCCAGGTCAGAGCCCCAAGACAAACTTTTGTAGTGGGCACAGGTACCATCTACTGTACAAACTAATCCAGGAGCCTGAGAGAAGTACAGAATCTTTACAGAAACATCCTATACCTTCAAACTCAAAGATGCCCTGTTTGATAAAGGCCAAGAACAGGCATTGCAACACTGATCTCATCTCATACATTGACTAATGATGATGTCTTTCCTAGAACTTGCATTTCATTTCTGTGTTTTGGTTTGGTTTTTAACACAAGAACCGTACTTGTTCGAAAGCACAAATGGAAGTGAAGTGTCCTACTTTACCCAGAGTTAAAAAAAAAATAAAATAAAAAATAAATCTAACATTTAACTAAACACTTCAGTTCTCTTTTTATGGTGTTATGCTTTTAGCTAACACCGTATCTGTTTACCAAATCAGCAGGGACTAGTTTGATTCAATATTATATTGTTCAGGGTTTTTTTAGAAGTTCTCTTCTAATTAAAAAACAAATAAATAAATAAACAAAATTACCTGACAGATAATGTATTAAATAGGCACAGATGCATGTGGGTGAGGGAAATACAGCAAAAGAGAAGACATCCAACTGGAAAAAACTTTAGAATATACAACATCATAAAAATAAAGGTATGGTTGCCAAAAGTGTGCCCTTTTTGTTATTGACAGTGAGCTCCTTCTATGCTTATTGATACCTCCACCTTTCATACTTACACTGCTGCCATGTAACTCCAGCCATGACATTCATCCATGTTGTTTATTTGTGGCACCCTTCACTTCCTAATGGTTTTTTTTTCTCTTTACTTAGATCCAACATAAAAGCATCCTTTCAAGTTTGTTTTTAAAGAGGAAAACAATTTCCCCCAACTGAATCAATTAAACATCTAATACAGGTGCCTAGACTAGTCCTTTAGGCTTTTTATCTAGTCAGGGAATGTTCAGAGACACAAAAGAGCTCTGAATAATCTCCTTGAAGTTCCACTAAAATGTCACTATGCCCATAACTCAGCTACTTACACCACACACCCACAGCTAAATTCCTAAACGGATTTTGAAAGCATGGGGGGAGATTTTCAACAGCCCTGACCTAACTTTACTGCAATTTAAGTCATATGAATTTTCCCATTAACTTAAATGTGACCATTTAAGGCAATACTAAGTACTCCTGAAAGTCCCATTTGTAATGTCATTTTAAATTGATGGTTAGGAACACAGGACCAAAAAAAAAGTAGCTTCATAATCATTGCTTATTTTAAAATCTATACATCAGCAATGTGTGAACATGATACAGTCTGTGCACATATAAGAATAAATGTATGCACACATATAAATGAACTGAATTTCTGTGTTGACAGATTATTTGCCAAGTTAAAACCAAATGTGAGTTGAAATTACCAGGATATTACACTGAATAAAGAGGATTTATAATGGAAATACTAAAAGAACCTCTATAATAGTGATCCTACTAGGCACTGCTATAACAACATGTATTTCACTCTTTTCAGTTAGTGCTGTTTTTCTCCTTTCTCTGAATGTTTGAGAATAGTAAGTGAAATGTTAATTTTTTTAAGTCAGAACCATCTAGCTAAACCATCCAAATCATTTTTGTATACAGAGATTTTATTTCTAATCTTTCCCTGCAAGCTGCTTTGTTAAATCCTAATGACAACTTTTATGCATAATGCATAAAATAAACTTTACCAATATTTAACACACTTTTATAAACATGTAAAACCCCTTTATAAGTGAGATGACACACTGCAGGGCATGCAATTGGAGTACACTGAGAAACCACACTTCCTAGATGGCTGAAGGCATCTGCTTCGTGTCATTAATTTCTCAACATCGAGCACATGTAGTTATCTGAGAATAGCAGTGCACCTTCTTTTTTATCTTTTTTTTACTAATACACAAGTACATTTCATTGCACGTATAATATGTATGCTGTGCAAATCTACACTCTCTTTTATTCAAGGAATGTTTATACTTCCTAAAGGAATGTGGAGAGAGGAAGATAGCTTCTCACTTTATCAAAACACCTTGTATTAGCAAATAAATACCTATAAAAATATATGCTAACAAGGAATCACTCAAAAATGGATGCTATAAATCTTCCTTATGCAAAAGGCAAAGAAATCAGAATAATAACAATGTATCACGAGCCTATGTCACTGAAATGATTTGTTTTACTCCTCTAATCTTTACCATATCTAAAGTGACTATAATAAATGAATAATTACTCTGAAAACAGTGGACTTAATTGAAAATCTACTTGAAGTATAAAACCAAGAAATCATAACAACAAATACAAGGCTTAGCCAGTGTTTAGGAACTTGTCTTTGTCAATAATTTTTAAGGTTCAGTGTAAATGATACTGTTTACCATCGTACATCATCTAACATTACTCCAGAAAGTCATGAATTATTTCAGACTCCCTATGAATATTAATAGTCTTTAGATCCATGGTTTTTCATCAGCATACACCCAAGTATTAAAGTCTTATGGGCTTTGACTTTTCAAAATTAAACCAATTTAATTTGAGTTTGTTTTATTCTCAAACCTTGATTTTTAAGTCCATGGTGGGTGTACCCCTCCATGTGTGGGAAGCTGAGGCTTCCCATGACAGTGACAGGTATGTCACCTAACACAGGGACAGGCTGTTTCTCAAAGCATCCATCAGGACATGCATTTGCTACTGCTTCTTCAAAGCAATCAGAATCCTGACAGAAGCATGTATCAGCATCAGGATAGGCAAAATATTCTTGTTGCTTCCTGCTTTAAACAAAAGCAGTCTTTTCTTGAAGAATGTATACTTGTACAGAGGCTGGAGAAAGAAAAGAGAAATCCTGCCTGAATGAAGGCCACTGCTAACGGATAAACTGTTCATTCTATCAACCTATAGGAATTTCCTGTTTCATCATTTTCTTAAAACTGTAAGTCCAGAACTTGCAAGGAAACTGGGTAGCAGGAATTTCTTTCTTGAAAACAAACACTTAGTAATAAAGGCTTACAAGAGAGTAAGTGCACTTACCCAGTTCTGTCTCAATTGAACCTGACCTGCAGATTGCTTGTTTCACCCCTACAAGTGTTGTCATAAATTTGACTAGGGCTGAGGTTAAAAAGAAACATGATGCATAAAGCAGCTTCCCCACAGAATACACCAGAAGGAAAGCTTCCACTTTTCCCATACACATTCTTGTGCAGCACTGCTGTATTAACTTTATTCATAATGCAAACCAGAAGCAACAGATTTGAAATTAGATTACCACAGTAGAGGGCAATACTGCTCTCAGGCAACCATATACGTCCTTAGCAAACTGCAGCATATATATAATTTTTGCACAGGAACGTCACTGTGTTGGCTGGAAAACAGGTTCTCTATAATCAGTAACTCCACTCATGTAAAAGGAAAGATCATACTTGAAGTGTCACTATTATACAACTGTCACCTCCTACAACAAACTCACTATTTACATAGTACTGCAATGATATAAATATAGATTTACTGTATAGGTTATAACCAGCCTGCAGTAAAGGCATAGGAAATATTCCATTATTTAACTCTGAGTTAAAATAAGCTACAAGACATAACAGTGCCAAAAGTTCTTGTTGACAGTCATTGCATACAGATGCTGTTGTTCCCTTTGTGAATGTTATCCCTTCTCCTGGTCATATTTTCATCACCTCTCGCACTGTAGCCTCATGATTTTAGAGAATGACAGCTCCTGCTTCTGAGTATATTGGCACCCAGAAAATACTGTATGCTACTGTGTGACAGATGCCTGGCAATCTGCATAAAACTTATTCGGAAACTAAAAATTTTAAGAAATTTTGAATAGTCAGAATGTGCATCCTGGAAAAAGAATGAGTGCAGTGTGTCTGAATGCAGCCTTAGCAGCCCCACCTAACTAAATCCTGCCTGCCACAACCACCGTAAATCCTAAACCTCTACCTGAACTGAGAAGGGGAATGGCTGAGGCAGTAAGGTCACCTTATTCCATTAGCCAGAGAAAGCTTTTTCTCTCATTAAGGCAAAACTCAACAGCTAAGTGCTGAACTAACTTGCACTCACACAGCATAGTGAGAGACATACACTCTGCCAAATACTTGCTTTT
Organism: Calypte anna; assembly: GCF_003957555.1. Taxonomy (NCBI): domain Eukaryota; kingdom Metazoa; phylum Chordata; class Aves; order Apodiformes; family Trochilidae; genus Calypte; species Calypte anna. The sequence continues at coordinate 15,368,187 of NC_044254.1, read as the reverse complement.
GGTAGAAGTAGAGAGAAATTAAAGATTCTTGGGTTCAAATCCAGGTTTCTGAAGGGAATTCTAGCTTCTCAGAGTAGGAGTACCTTTTGTTCTCTTGCCTCCACATACATGTCATTCCTTGCTCTGACACGTCTCTGCTACCTCTGCACTCCCCTTCTTAACACTCAGCCTCCTCAGTTCAAGTATCTTGTTTGCTCTACAGGTAGCTTTCTTTTTTTTCTCCTCCCTTTACTTCTCATACTTCCATTTCTGAGTCAAGGAGATTTTTACACTTTTCTCCATGTTCTACTGGATTGTCCCAATGGAAAGCTCCCAAGTCCAGCATCACAATCCCACTTGGAAGTGTGGGGACGATCTTATTCACCATCCCTACGCGCCAGGACCATGGCATATTCAGTGCAGATTAATTCTTCAGCTTATAGAAGCAACAATTCAACATTTTTTTCTGATACATGTAATAGAAACATATTTAGGACAAATTTTCACACCAGAGTAACCCCACCAAATTTCAACACCCACAGCAGAAGAGCTTTTCAAGAAGAAAGAATATTCTACAGACAGACAATGAAATTGCCTCCTCATAACCTTTTACTAGGAAATGACTGAATTATTAGAACTTTATCATCAAACACATTCTGTTTGGGATAGATGCCTCTCATGGAAAATGCCAGCTGAGATGTTAAGGTAAAGTTATAAACTCCTAATCTAGCAACAGCAAGAAGAGACCATTATCAGTGGCTTATTTCTAAACCCTGATGGCTGTGACGTGAAGCACAGGCAAACATTGTGCTTTGGGTTGGCACCAAGGGACTGAGTGCATATAACCAAGCAAGAATGTGGACTGTGCAATCTGAACAGAAGGAAGAGTACATCTTGTGTGGCACTATCGGAGACCCGGAATCTTAACAGGCACAGACTGTGATAGTGTGAGTGAATAAAGATCCATGCAGGGTTGGAGTTACAGCGAATAGCAAGTTTTGGGCAGAGATGAATGTGGAAAACTCATGCTTGGTCATCCATCAGAAACTGCTATTGCCATAGGAAATCCTGTCCTGTGACCATGCTCCCATGCAACTTGAACTCTAGGCAGGCTGCCCCTTTTTTTCACAACCACCTTCTGCCTGGCCAACATTTGAAACTGGGAAGACTTTTACTTTTAGGCGTTGCTTTGCAGTATCAAATTTTATTTAGAAAGTGCCACTGAAAGAATGTCTTTAAAGAAGGGAACTGAAGAAAGATGTCTGTTTGATATTCACAAAAAGTGAAACAATATTTAAAACCAGACACCAAAAGTATTGTAAAACCTCCTAAAAACCAAACAAAAAGATAAGGACAGAAAGTTAAAACCACTATATAGAAATGTACACCTCTTTGTCTCTCAAAAGAATAAAATCAGCACTATCATTCTGGTGTAGAAGAAGTGTAAGCAGACATAAAATTTATTCTTCCAAGTTTGGTTTTTTTGACAAGGTGTTGCATGCCATCTTATTCTTGTACAAAATCTGTTCCGGCCAATTAGCGGTTTGTGGAAATGATCCCTAAAAAAACCATTTTCCTAAAGAAAGAATTATCTTGATAAAATTGTTATTGCATTAGTGGACATACATAAAAAGTTCACCTCATCATGAAATTGTGCCTTGAATTAAGAAAGAAGGAAATTCTTCCTTCAGACATAATTTTACTTTTTCATCAGGAGGCAGAAACATATCTATCAGATAGGATTATAATAAAGCAGCTGGAACACTGGAACCTCTGTAATATATTGCACATTTTAATCATGTTTGATACAACACTCTTTATATGGATATCAATTACACTAATGACTCTTACATAATACCTCTGGGTGCCTAAGGGATGTGCATTGTCACCTCCCTTTTGTCATAAAAATAGAGTGTAGTTCCATATACACTCTAAAGTAGTTTCTTTCATTTTTATATAATGAACGAGTAACACTGTAAGAAAAGACATTTTATCCCATATTAGTTTAGCAAACAGAACAGATTTCACATATGACAGTGCTAAATATACTTTTAAGCTGCTAATAAAGACAAAGCCTGAGGAGGAAAATTCTAATGATGAGCAATGCCACAAGTTTTTATTTCTGGATCTAAAGTAAAAGTGTTTCACTTAGGTATAGTTTTAGAGCCATCAGAGAAGAAACCAGGAATTCCAATAATTTTTATCTCTAATAAAATCACTTGAATTAATTTCAGCATCATTATACTACTGAAAAAAACAGCTTTTAAAGGTACTGTTATTTGTGTAACTTGTCTGTGTGCATTTTACTGAGTAATGAAAACTTAGAGGTTTCATCTGTAAATGATCTACGTTTTCCCAAGCAATTGCCTAGAAAACACTACAGACTTGGTGCTACTCTGTGGAGAGCTGGTGAGACACAAGACTGTTTTTCCTTATTCCTGTTTAAAAAATCAGATTATCAGGCGAAGCGGGAACAAGTTTCATCATGGAGTTGATGTAATTTAAAATAAACATTTCAGCATGTTACCTCTCTAAGCTGGTACTAGTTTAAGCACCTGGAAAAATGAAGTATCCCCTGCATAAGGGTTTTCCTAATGATTTTACGGAACACCAGTGGGCAACATCAAAAGTGCTGTTAAAGTATGGCCACTGTCTCCAATACTGAACAAGAAGGTCTCTATTTTCTTGCATTTCCATCAGCCTGCATCCATCTAGGATGCCCTGGCTCATGCATAGGATTGTAAATTCTTCAGGCCAGGGACTGTCCTCTGTAGAATATATAAAATTTGTGAAATGGTACCTATGACTAGGGCTTCTAAGTAGTGGTGGAATACAAGTAGGACTAATAAAGATGGAAAGTGTACAGTGTAATTAACATTCCCATCTTCTTTATCCTCCATTGCCTGCAATTCTTTGGATAGAGTTATACAGAAATAAAGACAAAGACGTGTGGCCTCACTAATGCAGTGGTCTGCTCTGGATAATTTATCACAATCTGTTTTCACTGGTAACCTACATAATAGCCCAGCAACTAAATTTATCCCAACTTTTTCCTTAAGTTCAGCTTTTTTAGATTTTCATAATTTTTTTCCTCTATCCCAAAGTTCAAAGTCTTCTAGTGTATCTCTCAATGCTAATTAAATCCTGGTAATACTGTGAGTTGGCAGGAATTCCATGGCATTTACGCAAAGGGAAGCCTGGTAACAGGACAAATCTCCAGAATCCTACATCACTGTGTGGTGCCCTGGAACTTGCTGTCCTCCTACAACCCTATCATTTTAAAGAGATTTTTTTAATCATCCATAAAAACTAAAGGAACCCACAGAAACCTGAATATGGTAAAGAAATTTGTATTCATGCATGTTTTCTCAATTTTAGTTTTGACCTTCTGAGATAATGTGTAGAATACGTTGGATAGCTTCAGATGGTTTTTTCATTTGTAATTATTTAACATTGATTTTGATTCAACTATAAAAGCTGATGTGCCTTTTCCATTTTGAACAAAAAAGTAAAACTTCCAGGATATTTAAATATTAAAAAGTGGCAATTGCATATGCATAGGAAGTAACTACCTCTCCAAGATACTTCAGAAAAATTGTATTTAGTAGAGTACTTGTGATAAATTATGTATTTATTTTAACAGGGTCAGAAGCTGTTACAATTTACTGTACTTGGTCTAAAATTCACTTTTATAAAAAGTACTTTGGTGTCTCAATGTACATTTAAATGAGAACTTGGATGCTCCAGCCACGCTGATTTTCATGGGAGGCAAGTTAAACATCTGAGGTCAAATTTTGCTGTGACTTACAGGGGTATAAAAAACCAAAGCATAGCAACTGAACCAATTTTCATGTATTTAGCCTTTCCTTAAAGATAAAAAGTATTAAAAATAATTTGGAAGTTGGCATATATTTTTCAGGAATAGGCTATGCACTGATATGCTGTGCTGCTGTTGTGCTAATGAGCAGTGCAGGAGAATGGGTTCTAACAGCAAATGGATGAAAGGCAAATGGCAATAAGTGGATTGCTGGGTTTGAATCTTAATACAGAGCTGAATTTTAATACTTCTGTTATTCATGTGCCTGTACACATGTTGCGTGAATATGAAATCAGTTCTCCAAGTTAATTCTTTAACTATTTTATATATATATATATATATACACACACACATACTTTTTTAGCTTGTCCTGCTGTCATCAGTAATAGCTACTGGGATTTTTTACTTTAAGGTTTTCTGGAGGGGTCCATAATAAACTCTAATAACGTCACTGTTAAAGGAAGCTTCAGAAGTGGGACCGAGAGGATGTTTTTAACATAAGGAACTATGCTTCCTTTTGTCAGTGTGTTTTCTGTCTAGTCTCGCATTATATAAAGTTCTAGAAAAAAGAAAGTGTTTCCCTGTCTCTGTTGAGTAGTCAGGAATTAAAGAATGTCAAAACACTTACATGCAAAGCAAAATTTTTTGTCATCTATGGCTGGGTCTATGCCCAGTCAAAGAAATTGTAAAATTGCCCATAAAGTGTTGTAAAACACAATGACAGCCAGACTTCCTGGGTGGGTGGGTGGATCGATGGAGAAAAGAGAGAAAGATGCCTTGGACCACTTTCCCATACCCATTTGGGAACAGGAAACTCATAGTTTAAGCAAATCATGCCAGGAAAACAGGCTTTTCCAGTTGTGTGCTCATTTAGTCATAAAGTTCATCACATTTCAAGGACAAAAGTTCAGTTTCAAATTCTCATCAGGGCCCAAGGTATCTGAGTTTGAGGTCTATGTAACTGTAATATTGTGCTTCTCTTTTTCCACCAAGAAGATATTAAAAAGTTGCTGCAGTCTATGACTGCTGTCTTTGCAATGCATTGAATGAGCCAGAAGTCAGCAGAAAAACACAGCACATGATCATGTAACTGAAGGCTCTGGCATAGTGAATATGAACAGAGACAAAATTTAAGTATCAAAAGCAACATACATTCCAACATTTCCTAGCTTACACATACTTGCCTGCAGCCTTTGTACAGCAGTGTGACCACACTACTTTCACAGTGCAGAGGTTACATGGTAAGAGTAGTGACTGCAGTGCTGTGCAGATGCTCACGAGAGCTTAAGTTAGGTAGCTCACATCTTGGTATCTGTCTTGCTGTAGCACATTGAAAATGACTGCTGCAAAATCTTCATGACAGGCAGGGCAAATTGGCCCACATGAAGTTTCATGCTGCTATGGCAAGCCAGCAATAAAGCCTCACTTAAAAGTTAGACTCCATCTATTGATCTCATACTGCTGCCATTGCTCTATTGACCAGTCCTTATTGTGCAACTGTAATCCAGAAATACTCCTTTTAATATAGAGCTTTCTCGTTAATATTGATTTACAGAACACTTTAAACTTACTCAAGTACATAACAAGTTCACATTTAAAGTTATTAAAAACAACTGGCCCCAGTAATGAGCCCTGGGGAACACCACTGGTGATGGGATGCCAGCTCAATTCAGCTCTGTTCATCACAACTCCTTGGGCTCAGCCAGCCAGTTTTTTACCCTGTGAAGAATACACTGGTCTGGGCTGTATATAGCCAGTTTCTCCAGAAGAGTCCTGTGGGAAAGTGTTGAAAGCTTTACTGAGATCCACCTAATAACATCCACAGCCTTTCCCTCACTCACTAAATGGGTCACCTTGTCATAGACAGAGATCAGGTTCACCAAGCAGGACCTGCCTTTCATGAACCTGACTGGAGTTGATCACCTGGTTATCCTGCATGTGCTGCGTAATGGCACTCAAAATGCTCTGCTCCATAACCTCCCCCAGCACTGGGGTCAGACTGACAGGCCTGTGGTTCCCTGGATCCCCTGAGACTTCTGAGACTTCTTATTGATGGGGGTCACAGTTACTAATATCCAACTGAGATCTCCCCAGTTACCCAGGACTGCTGGTAAATGATGGGAAGTCTTGGTGAGCACTGCTGCCAGCTCCCTCAATACCCAGGGGTGTATCCCATCTGGCCCCACAGACTTACGGATGTCTAAGTGGTCCAGCAGTTCACTCACAATCTTCTCTTTGATTATGGGGGACTCAAACTGTTCCCCAATCCTGTCTACCACATCAGGGGTACCTAGCAAGCAACTGAAGTTTAATTTCTGTGAGGACATGCAATTAGGGAAAAATTTAAGAACTGAATTTTCATTAGTTAGGATTTTCCAAATTAGAATTTATTGTGTAACTGATTTTGGTGAATTCAATCTCATCTCTAGTCTTCTGTTGGCATGTGAAACTAAAAGGGAATCAGATTATGTTTTATTAAAGTGTATTGAATGAATTTGGCCCAACTTTCACGTTTACTCATGTTTCTCATCTACCCAGGTATCATTTCCAGTACCACAGAGGCAACACTGACTTTATAGTGTTACTCTCACTTTACACTGAAGCTGCGGTAGAACTTGCATGCTACATGTGTACTTTGGATTCCTTAGTTGTTTGATCACACTGATGAAGGGATATGCAATCAATCTCCCACTAAGACAGTGAGTAGTATTGGCCATAACTCATTACTCCATCAAAGGATTTGGCATTTCAATCGATGGGAAATGATGTGTGATCATTCTAATTTATTATACATCATTTCCCATCAATCGGTGTGCTGAAGCCTTGACATAATAAGTAGTTACAGACACTGTCAATCATTCTTGGTCAAATACCTCTGAATGCTGCCATTTGGTACACCTTCATCTATTCATCCAAACTGAAATATTCACCCAAAACATTCAGAAATCAGACTGTAATTAGGGATACATAAAAAGATTCACCAAAGTGCTAAGGAAGATCTCAAAAGCTCCAAGAACACATGGAACTGAAGAAGCTTATTATGAAAGTGCACTTTTTTAAAAATGCATTAAAATTGCAAAACCAAATCCCTAGTGGAACAAGGAATCCAGACAGGAAAAGACAAAAAAAGCGCAAGTTTCAGTACTGTACTGGATTTTACTGGGGTCATCTACTATGCTGGCCACCTTATTGTAAGAAGGATCTAAATTTTTCTCTACTTATGTCAGCACAATTCCTTCCATTTTCAGTGAGTTGCGTGAGTATATATAGCCAGCCCACACTTAAATCTTCACCCTACTGATGACAGTAAAATCCTTGAAATCAGGCCTGAGCTTTCAACACTCCTTCCATCTCCAAAATTCCCTTTAAAGTTCCCTCTCCATAATTCTCTGAGGTGTCCCAGCAAAAGTGCCACAATTACTCCTTCTATTAACCATGTTTTTAAAAAATTATGAGTCACTCAACACTTAGTATCTTCTAAAATTTTACTCTGTCAGTCTAAATATCAGCAATGTCTGAAGGGCTACGGACGCTTTACAATCCAGAAGCGGGACAACCACAATCACGAAGTTTCTCATTAAGGCAAAACAGAACACAATTTCAATGAAATATTTTCTTCTGGATTTATTTTTGGAATCTGACCATTACACCTGCTTTATAAGGCCACTGCCCTTCTCTTCTATCAGATCAGTATGACAATTAATAATTGAGTTATTCTTTCCCAGGAATGTATTATCCCATGTAGCTAAAAATGTCGGTTCTCCTTAAGAAATCATGATTAATTTTTAAACCTAGGCTGAACTGTCTCTTTAGAATTTTCCTGTATTTAACCAAGTCACTCGGTACAGAACAGATTGCCAACAAAGTCAGATAAAAAATCCAATGAAGTGTTACCAAAAAGAGTGTAACAAGAATTTTCACAGTCATAAAATTCAGCAAAAGCTGGGTGAGTAACTCCTATTGAAAGCCAGAAAACTTCTTTAAGATAGCAAGTACTCTTGTGATGTATTTCAGATGTCAGACTAGAAAATCCAGCAGGTCAGCTCTGGTTCCACTGTACACATTATCCCCTCTCATTCTTAGCCATTCTGCTATACTTTTCTGTTTCCCTGCCTACAAGAGAACTTGAAATGTTTATCTAAAATTCCTCATTTTCTCCATCTCTCTTTCTTCAAGATATTGTCTTGTCTTCCTGTGTGACAAATGTAAAAGCTACTGCATTGAGTTCCACATAGCAATATCTCATTATTGGTAAGCTGGTTAGAGATAGTTTGTATGAAACTGCTACATAAAAACAATACATTGAATCACCTTTCTCTCTGCCCATCCATCTTTCCTATACTCTTCATTAGATTTGTCAGCCTAAAATAATGCAATACTGGACAGTTTAATGTGATTCCTAAATTGACAGGTTTATTTATTCTGTTACTATCAAATATTCTGCTTTTCCTTTCAAGTCCTATTCCCTCAGCTCCCATATGCTGCTGCAGTCCTCTTACTTGCCTCCAGCCTGATGTTCCCTGACAATGGCATCTCCCTGAAAAAAGCAATATGTACACTGTATGGGCTCTCAAAAATGAGGAACATTAACAAGATCAAACTAAATTAATACTTTTAAAAAATATGTATATTTGGCTTTCTTTAATTATTATTTTGACGGCTTGTCTTAAGAACTGTTTCTGAGTGAAGAAACAGACTTAGTCTTTATGAAGTGAATTTACACTCAAAGAACAGTCACCGAACCATCTACTCAAAGATTATGTAATCATTCATAATTCTGAAATTGCAAAGATCAGGATTCAGCTTGGAGATCTCATTTTAAGAGTTCTAGCACCTTCTCTTCCAAACAGGGAGCATAAATGTTACTAAATCTAATCAACATACACAGAATGGTATCTGAAATTAGAAATTCAAATACATGCAACAATCTGCTTGCCAACAATCTCCAGACCAAGAATCATTCAGCTAAAATATTTGGTGAATAATTTTGAATAGCAATTTCATTTCAGAGAATCAAAAGTAGCTCACAGACAATTCACAAACGAAAAAAAGTTAGACATGTTAAATCATTTGTTATGAACTGTTTTTCATCTCTGTTCTTCTATTTGTTTTTCAATTCCAGGCAAAGGCAGCCTGGAGTTGGAAAAAGATGATCTTTAACGTCCCTTCCAACCAAAACCATTCTATGATTCTATGAAAAAGGAAATAAAGAGCCAAAAACTCACAAACCCCAATCGAACTCTTTTCTTACTTGGCATCTTCAGGTAATTCTTGAGTAATTATCTTTTAATTGAGAAGGAAAGAAGTTGAAACGTTGACCCACTCAAGGAGAAAAAAGTCCCCCCTAATGAAAAGATTGCATACAAAGTCCTACCTTATCACAAGATTGGAAATTAGACGTAAAGGCCTCCCAAACCCAGGACTCATAATTAACAGACTTTTAACTATAGCTGCATTGCCAGGTGCAAATTTAATAAAACATTACAAATGATAGATGAACTGTATTTTCAACAGCTGTTCGTAATCCCAAGCAAAAATCTTCATTAAGACAGTGTTAATGTTTTAAATGGTTATCTATTAATTTAAAGTATCATGAAACATCAAACATGATTCATGTAGAACACTTTGGTGAAAACCAAGCTAAGAAACTGTGATGAAAATAAAATTTTAAATCATGAAGTTTTAATTCAGACAAACTTGCAATTCACTTGTTCCAGCTTTCTGCAGTCTTGAACAGACTGTCCTAGGAATCAGCCAAGCTTCTCAGGAGTACAGGTAGGGTTCTACCTAAAATCCAGCTGTAAGAGCCAGGTGTTGGTGTGCTAGAATTCAAGCCTTCCACATTTTATTAGAGCCAGTGACACACAATGAAAACATCATTGCCAGCAATGGTTTGCTACAGTTCCTCATCTGAAGAAACATCCAAGCTCAGTAGAGTAGAGCTCTGAGCACAACCAACTCTGCTGATATGCTCCAAAAAGAAAATAATTACGTCTTTTCTTATATTAGTCCCTTTCAACAGGATTTGCAGGGAATAAAAAGCATATACTTATTACTTATTTCGTATATGTGTAGATATTCCTAGATAAAGCTGCTGTAACTAAGGTACTTGTCTCCAAAAGGACCTTGTTCAAGCCCCCCTCCCTTCTTTCCTCACTGTTTTATACTTAACAACGCAGAGAGCAGTTTCTAATGCCACTCAAATCACAACCATCACCACTTCCAAAAACATAAACTGCTTTAAACAGCTGCACTACCTCAGTTTCCAACTGAAGCAGAACTCCCTACTTCTAAACTAAGTACCCTCCCCTTTAGTTCTTTCCCTCCCTTCCTCCCACTCAGAAGTTTGAACCTTTCTTTCCCCCTTGAGCAACAAGCAGTGAAATTCCATTTGATCATTTGCATGATGAATATACAGATAAGAGATATAAAAATTAGTGTGATGAGTAAAAAGATAAATAAGCCACTATAATAATTCTTTAAAATAGACAACTATACACTTATCTTTGGATCTCTATCTCTTTTCATATTTCTTAGTGTCTCAGTTCAGTGGGCAGGGCAAACCAAAGCCCAGAGTGTTATCCCCCTCCACCTTTCCAGAGGAAGATAAAGAGGGAGTAAGGAAGACAATGAAAGGTTGGAAGTTAAAACTGGAGCAGGTTTACTGGAACAAGGGAGGGACAATGACACGTGGGATGACGAACAAAGATACACAAAAATATACAAAACCCGATCTGGATGATGTCAGATAGGTGTCCAAAGATCCCTCCCAAAGTGTCCAAGGCTCTTCCCTGCACCTGATTCTGCAGAGCACATGGTAAGCTGATAGCAAAGGGCAGAACCTTCCCTCCAGACCTCTGAGCACACGAATCAGCACAGAGGAAGGCAGCAGGTTGGGACAGACTTTCCCACCCTCCTGGCTTCTACAGGGTATGGAAGGAAATAGGCAGGAACACTCAAACTATAATGCTTAAATAGTTTGATATATTGGAAATAGTTCATATTCAACTTAAAACATTTTCTTTTTATAGATTATAGACACACCTTAAAAACATTTCTTTTCATGTGTACAGAAAGAAATATGTACTGTATAGAAAAGTATTTTCCTGTGTGTTTTGTGACCTACATAAAATTGTAATTTCTTACTTACTTGAAAAACAATCCACTGCCATTTTGGAAGAACATGCCAATAGAGTCAATGCAGTGTGCAGGTCGATTTTTCCCTATCCAGTTAAAGCATTGACATGTATAATGTCTGCAGGGAACAAAATGTTGATGGGAATCACACCCATAAAGATCCCGTACAACTCCAATGATTTGCTCAGATTACATCTCCCTACATTTTATCTGTTGAAACAACACAAGAATTTGGCTCAATTCAGACACATACATAGGGGAATATAGAGCAAAATCAGTAATAAACACAGGGAAACATTGAGGTGCTCATATTATACTATATGATGCAGATAAAATCATTTTAATTCAAGCAGAATTGTATGCTTATGTGACCTATCAATCAGACATCCTGTTTTCAGTTTTCACAATGCATCCAAATCAGATAAATGAGCAACAGGAAAGTGTTCCTGAAGTTCCCTGCTTATTGAATTCTGGAAAAAAAAATCATGCCTCCAGAAAAAATGAAGTTGAAAAAATAGAATTAAAATACTAATAATTTTTGCTAGGCCTTGCATGGCCTTTTCAATTTTAAAGGAGCAGGACTTTAACCCTTAGTATCAACCATTGAGTAGTGGCCAGTAAGTGGAGAAATTGAGCTTCTCTTTCAAACACAGATTGTTTTCTTCATGTGCTGAATTTTTTATCAGGTTATTCGCCCTTTTTCCCCAAAATAACAAACCTGCAGTCTATAAATTAGTGCCACAGGGGTACCACATGAAGAAGTTAGGATAAGCAAGCAGCATTTTGAAATGACAGATTAGAATGACACAGAAGGAGCAATTTTGGTGTTTGAAGTTAATAATAGGAAAGATACATTAGGCAAAAAACCCACTCTATATCCACATTCAAATAAAGTTCTTATTTAGATCGGGAAGACTAACAACTCAGAAAAAGTCATGCCAAATTATGAGACACCCATTTGCAAAATACAAGTATAAATTTGTAAAGCATTCATATGATTGGTTAAGGAATCCAAATCTGTTGCTTTGCCTTCCGTACAATTTTTTACTTACAAATAAAATGCATGCAATTTAGGTCTAAAAGAACCAGTTAAGGGGACAACCAAGCATGGAAACAAAACAACCATTGCAAATATCCAGCACGTACCACTTAAATATTTCAAAACAAGGAAATTGAGTAGCCATATGCTATCCTTAGCTGCGTTCTCCTATGCTCCTCTGGATAGCTGCTACAGTTAAAAGAGAGCACCAGTCCCTACACTGATTTCTGCTTTGCTTCTACAGTGCCTTTTTCTTAACTTTTTTACATCCTTTATGTTATTTCACACTGAGAGAAATGAAACTGCATTTTGTAAGGAGTTTTGAAAAGTGCTCCCTTTTCTGGAGAAGACAAGAAATTTGCTTCATTTTTTTATCTATAGAAAAAATTATGAAAAACAGTATAAAAATTGATTCAACCACGAGGCAGATAGCTGGATTCCAAAGCTTGGAAAAATTCTGAGATGTTCAAAGCAGAGGTTTTTGTTTAGTCAGTTACGGAAATAAAGGCCAGCCATGAAAATTAGATTTCCAGTTAGATTTGTGAACACTTGCTTCCCATGAAAGTTCGGGTATTCTGATCTGCATTTAGATCCCTATCTGCTACAAAGGCTACATTAATTTAATGTGTTATAACACGAAAAATTCATTCTTACCCGAGACATTAAAAAAATAAAATTCAAAGACAAACCATTCTTCAAAGGAAACAAGGGCCCCATCTGCTGATGTTTAAATGTACTACATTAACACCCACACTACAGAGCTTCAGGAGATAAGAAAGGTATTGAAATGAATTGAAAAGACAAATCACCACATTAACTTTGCTGTATTCTTCTGGCATCTTTTTTTATAGGAGAAAAAAATAATTTAAGAAATGAGTTTTTAGGTGTCTGGGTCAGTCAGCTTCCACTGATGATGAGAGCTTTGCCATGAACAAAACTGGGAGCCTAGGAAGGAAATTTAGGCACTGAAGTTCTGAGTCTGCACAGCAGTAAAATAAGGGAATACAGGCAATCCTGTTTATAGCAAAATAAAATCATGTCTACACACATACAATGAACAGTTATATAAAACAGAAAGTTATTACTGTTACTAAATCGCACCCAAAATGCTAAAATTATGGATGATCAAAATGTCCAAAACCACAACAGAGACATGAAAGCAGAACTGTAGGAGCAATGATGAAAGCAGGCAGCTGGGAAATGTAAAAGTCAAATTTTCTGAAGTTTAGAACATCTTGTTAAAGAGTCTAAAGGTTGTTTATTGAAAGTTCTTGAAACTAAGCACTGTTTCATTTACAGAAATCTCCTGCATAGCAGCCTGCATTATCTTATGGCAAAAAATGGCAGGAAGCTCAATGAAGACAAAACAAATGTCTCTATTATGGACAAGAATATTTCAAACATTGTATCAACAAAAAGCCAGCAGCTGAATTTATAATCTCATATGCAGTAAAAAAGTATTTGATTTTGGAAGTAGTAAAACATTTTTGTTTGTATAGCTACAAGATAGAAAAGGTTTGTTCTGGTATACCTGGATGAAACATGAGCCCAGCCTCTCTCCCCAAACCTAGCAGAATGGCAAATGAAGCTCTGATTAAAGCTGAAGAAAGCACTAAAAAAACTTGCTACTCTTCCTCTGGTCTAACCAGAACTGCTGCCAAAACAAGTTAGGTGCTCACTTTTACAAACTGCCCTACACTACAGTATTGTCAGTCTTTATTGGGGAATTCTGGTGTCAGCTTTATTGTACATAGATGAGTTTCTGTGCCATAGATCTGGTTTTCATCTGTAGTGCTGAATGACCCCACTGGGCCTGACAGTGCTACAGGACAAAATCACAGAATCACAGAAAGGTTTAGGTTGGAAGGGACCTTAAAGATCATCAAGTTCCAACCCCCTGCATGGGCAGAGACACCTCCCACCACACCAGCCTGTGCTAAGCCCCCTTCAGCCTGGCTTTGAACATTTCCAGGGATGAGGCATCCACAACTTCCCTGGGCAACCTGTTCCCATGTCTTACCACCCTCATAGTAAAGAATTTCCTTCTAATGTCTAACCTAAATCTACCCTCATCCAGTTTAAATACATTATCCTTGTCCTATTGCTACATGCCCTTGTAAAGAAACCCATTAATTATTGACTTAGCTAGGAAATAAGAAACGCATAATGATAAGAGCTATGCATATGTACTACACGAGTATGTACCTTATAAAATTCTTCATCTTCACTACCAAGACTATGAAACAAAGTAATTTCCATTTGAGAAGTGGTCAGAAGGCAACATGCAAAACATCTTACTTCATGGACAAAACCAGTAATTAGAAACCCAGTGCTAGTGAATTCTTCAGTAAGCATGAATATAATCCATAAAATAAACAACACTGGCTTGGCATTTCACTGAATAAATTAAAATTCAAAGTAGTCTGAATTCAGTTCAAGATACGCTACCAACGTTCAAGACACAAACCAAACTATGAATAAAACTACTTCTTCATGGAATAATTAGATCTAGTGTGGTTTTCTGGCATTTTCTTATCACTGTATCTGCAGTAGAGTTCCTTCCCTCAGCTTTTGTATTATAAACATATTCAGCGATGTCCACAATCTGACTATAGAAATCATTTCAGGATGAAATAAATTAAATGAGGGATTTGTCCAGTGGAGTAGCTATGCAACTTTTCCCATCTCACAATGACAGAACATAAGACTAAGGTCCAGTTTCCTGGATATGGCATTTCCTCAAAATGAAATTTACCACTTACTTTAAGCACTAGCATTCAGGTGTTGTCTTTTTATAAAGCATGCCTCTTGGGGAGGTTGTTATTTGGTTGATTGCTGTCCCTCATAAAAGTGGCAAACAATTAAAAGCTATTAGAAATTAGCTTGTTAAAAAACATGTCTGGGAACAATATAAGCATTCTTATTCTTGATCGTATAACACAAAGTAGCTTTACCCCCCTACCACCTTCATTAGATCAGACATCAATCTCCGATGTGACAATGTATGTAACAAAAGGTAATTATATCTGCACCAGTTATGGGCATGTTAGAAGCAAAGCCACTGCAACCAAATGTTGTCAAAAGTGAATCTGCTACTTTGGGTGAAGCTACTCGTTGCCTGGTGAGCTGATCCCACTGGTTACTGCTGCTGAAAAAAATAAAGTTAAACTTTGTCATTGGCTCACAACTGCGTGCTCCTCACCCTGTGCTCCTGTCTCTGGCTCTTCCTGGACCTAAGCTCTTTCAGCTGAGCAAACCAGTGGAAAAGTGACACAGCAACAGAGGATCAGCTTATGGAATCAAGTCCAGCAGAGTTTGACAAGTGCCAGCCAGATCCCACGCAAGGAGAGAGCAGGTCTTCATAACTAAGAGGAAGCCTGGGGAGGTGAAGGCAGCTTCTCCTTTTGGCAGTGATAGCACACCTGTGATTCTGATTTGATCCTGAATTTCTCCACTATCTTTCTGCATTTCTGCAGCATTCAGAAACCAATGGATTATGAGTTGTGCCCTACCCTAACACTGTTGTTGCTCCTTCACAGCCACACCAGTGCTTTGCTCCCATCATCCTGGGAATTCAGCCGTACTTCATTGCACAGTAGGTGAAGAATAAAGCTAGCTAGGATTTATAACATTTAGTAATACCTTTAGTAATACTGCAGCTGTTATCTTACAATATAAATATATTTCTAAAAAAGAATTTGGGATCTTGCCTCCATAAATGCTTCAGTCAAAACCTACTAAGTCTGTAACCAGGTATATGCTCAAGTTAATGTGTTTCAGTCTCATTTACTTCCATAGCATGGAACATCTACCAAAGAACCAGTTGAAATGAACAGTGTTAGGATTTGCATACATCCCAAGTACAACAAATGAACCAACAAGTCAAGTGGCTGGCTATTTCAATGCTTTTCTTGAGCAAACAGCAACATACATCACATTACACATATACAGCAGCCTTGTAAATCTCAACTATATCCATAGGGATCCTTCCAAAGGCAAGCAGTTACAGTCCCGGTAAGCAAATCCCTGCTTTTTATTGCCTCAGAAGATACCTTTTCATATTAATGCAATGACTTGCTCTTAATTCCTTAGTGTTTCCAACCGACATTGATTTCATGGTTTTCCCTTTTTACTCTCATACACACATTGTTTTATATGACATTTCTTATAAATTACCCCTTTCTGTTTTATTTTGCCTTTTGAAAAGTCAATGTTATCTGAAGACAATGTAATATTGAATGAAAAGAAATACATACTTGCAGTGAACAGAAAATATGAGGCATAGAATTTTGAAAATTTAGTAAATTCTTTGCAAGTATTTTTTAACAATTCCTTATTTATATTTTGATCAGCTCAATATTTTTTTTCTGCCTTTCTCAACCCATCTTACAACATTTTAGCTTTTTAAGGGAAAACACAGCATCCAGAAATCTGATTGGCAGACATAAAAGCTGGCAGGCACAGAGGGTGCCTTTTTAATTTAATAATGATGACTTACATTGTTGTTTTGAAAGACCCATGAAACAGAACAGAATTCTCCTTTCAAACCCACTATTTCTGTACCACTGCTTATATTTGGAAGAAGAAGCTCTATTTTGGCTGCTTTGGTCTCTTTTGGAGGCATCTATTGATGCTTACTAACATGTTAATGAACAGCATTGCAGTGGTGAAAATACTGGCTATGAGGCTTTTTTGGAGCTTATTAATACTTTTCTTTTATCAGTCAGAGGAGATGCTGTTATGTGACACCTGAGAGTGTTTTGTCTCTGAAGTGCTCCCAGTCACTGCTGGACCACAGAGCAACACAAGGGGCTGAAATGAACATTATCACCAATAAGAATTACACAGACTTTTCAAACACATAAAAAGGAGAATAAAAAGACTGAAATTACAGGATAAAAGGAGTGTTCCCACTATTTTTTACTTTAGATAGGCTCTTACCCAGAGTCCTCATGCTTTAGTGTAGTGCACTATTTGCCACATGCCTAAAAAATGTAAAGTTACTCTATCACTACAACTTCATGTCCTGGGCCATGTGTAGTTTTAATCCGGATGCAGGGAACAGTGCACAGTGCACTGTGGACCTGCTGAAGCCTAAACAAAAAGCAACTGCAATAACTTACCATTAAATAAGTAAAGATTTAGACATCAAGCCCACAAAAAAGGAAAAGTTAACTTGCTTTTGATGAGGATATTGAAGTTGTGACTGCAGCTCTGCACAGGGATGTGTGATTTTAAAGACTCCCTCATCTTCTAAGTACTTCAGGTACCCCAAAGAAACTCTTGAAAAAGCATTTTGTCTCTGTATCAGCAATTTGGTCCAAATGTTCCCCTTCCAGGCAACACTAACTATTGTTTGGAGGACGGCTGGGTGGGAGCTTTCTACCACTCAAGAGATTTCTCATCTCTTCCTATGAAATGACCCTTAAAATTGTTATTGCATTAGATTATAATTGTAGTGTATTTAGCTGTGAAATTGCATGGACATTTTTGTGCCTCTGCATTTCTAAGTACTCTCCCTACTTGTTAAGTCAAACAGCATTTTGTTTTCAGTGTTCAGTGCTGCCTATCCATGGAGACAGAGGCATGCATGCACATGCACACTGCAGCTCTGCTCTTTCACACAGGATTTACATCTGCTTCTCCTTGAGTTTTGTTCTCTTTTAGACCAAGGCTCTCTACTCTTTCCATGCAATGGAAACCTTCCAATAACAAATAACTATGTCCAATAACCTAACTATAATGGAAGTATGCTCAGAGGAAACTGATAGGATCGTACGACTCTTTTCATACTTACTGTCTTTCTTAAAGCCCCGACTGCTGAAATTATATGAATAAATGTGAATATTAGCTTCCATTTTAAGTGTCTAGATATCTCAAACATGAAGTAAAACCTGAAAATATGAACCATGTGTATCCAAAAGGGCTGAAAGAAAAAAAGGTGAATTTATATTTAAAAAAAAAAAAGGAAGTTAAATTACATGATAAATTTAATATTGAACACTTGGATTTGACAAGTAGTGCAGGTTTGTTAAGATTCTCAAATAAATGCTGGCCCTACAAGGTAAGGAACAAGTGTGAGAAGAGGTAAGATTTCTCCCACCTTAGGATATGAATCAGCTCCCCAAGACAGCTCAGAACTGGAGCTGGAGCACCTCACAGAGCTTCACTGCCAAGCCCATATTTGCTCCCCAGGCCCTGCTGCACCTCTCCCCTAAGGGCTGCTGTGCTTCAAGGGCTGCACTATTTTGTACATCCACATATTTCCTTTTGTCTACAGACACTGCAAGTATAGGATGTGGTTACTTCAGAAAGACCAATAATTTCTCTCTGTTTAAGTAGGTAAAGCTCAGATTTATTTTTAATGGCTTTAACAAAACTGTTCATCACTTGTGAGCTAGTTTGTAATGGAGACTCCCACAGCAATACAGAGAACTGTTCCCAAGTGCTATCATGAACACAGGATCTGGTACTCAGAGAGGATATTGCTTTTTCCCATATGGAAGTATTTCTTAAAAAATAATAATATACTTAACATAAATGAAGTAAAAAACCCAGGAACACACCAAGCTTGCAGTTCACGACACAGAGAGGATACCAGATGAGAAAGCCCAAATGCTGGAATGACTGATATTTAGGAACAGAAAGAAGCATGTTCTTATAATTAACTGGAAAATGATTGTGTACACTGAGAAGAATGGCATGATGTGCATAGGGTACAGTGACTCACAGACCTACAGCCACAACCCGAGCCTCTGTGCCAGCACAGTGGCATCCTTCCCTTTGCACTGGAGGCACAGGAAGGCAGCCTGGTCCTCAGCTGCACTTCTCAATAATATTCATGGAGCAGAATTTATCCAATCTCACACAACCTCAGATTTAGAGGGAAACAGGTCATGCTTCCTCCACTCTATTTCAGGGAATCTTATTAGTCTACAATACATAGTTCTCCATGTAAATTCAATAACTACAGAGAGGGAGAAAAACTAACAGAAAATATCTTACCAGATGGAGGAAATTGAAACATTACCCTTGTTTCTTTGCCAGCACAGATTCATTCTGACAGGTTGGAAATGATTTATGGTTGGGGGGGCACAGAGGAAGAGTATGGGGAGAAGGAAACCTTCACTAGCAGAGATATTATTAATTGCTGCACAATGTTCAAATCTTTGCATTGTTTTGCATGCAGTTAGTTACAAGGCTTACACATGCAGAATGTTTGCATGCTGATCTCTGCATGGGACCAATAAACCTAAAGAATATGATGCATATTAGAAATTGCTTTCAAACCACTGTGGAAGACATCGTGGAAAGAAATGCTACAATATGGCAACTCAAAAGCTGCATTCAAGGAAACAGATTACCTTTGAATATATGAATAGGTAAATACAACAGTCTGTCCAAGATTAATACTAATCATTACTATTTTAATACATAAAATGTTATGGATATTGCTACCCAGCAGCGATCAGGCAGCTATCTAGTCTTCATAAATTAAAACCAGATATTTTTCTGTATCTAATTGATTTTTACATTACATTAGGCAGCCAAAGCCGCAACCTTCCATGACATAGGATCTAAATAAACATTTATTAAAATATTTTAATTAGAATAAGAGGGAAAATATTGTTTCCAATTATGGTTTCAGCAGGAAAAAAAATCAGACCTATTAAGAATTAATGTAAACATAAGTGTAATGTAACATTTTAATGCAATAATTATACCATATGATTTATACAATTGGAGTTATTTCGAATTCCTAAACTTTTTTTAAAGGACTGCTAATACTAATGCATTGACTGCCTCTTGCATCTTATCAGTTTGATCTTGAAAAACAATAAGGGACACTCTATGTTGAGCAGAAACTAATAGAATTTATCTTACAGATACTCAAGACTTAATGGCCATTAATAACATCCCTCTGCCAGAGCAGGAGTTCCTCCCACTCTAGAATGCTGAGGTGCTTTGTCTGGTCTAGCTGCAAATGTCCCAAGTGACTGGGCTTCTGTTGTTTCCCTTGGAGAACTACCCAGGCAAAAAACTTATTCCCAGGGGATTTGGCAGGGTTTGTTAAGAGTCTCCAAATTACTCATAATTTTTTGCTATAAGCACGCATATCCATATATTTTGGCTCCTGGTATTTTTTATGGAACAGTGAATTTCAGATCCTGACATGATTTAGCACAGGGAGACACAGTCAGGCACGGTGTGCTGGTATAATCTATAGCTTATAGTACTGATAAGTTGTCATGTCTTATTGAAGACATACATTTCTTAATGTTCCACACCACCAGATACCTACACAGGAAGGGGAATTCGTTTATACCTCACAAACCAGGCAAACCTTGGTGTGGAAGTGAGGACAGCATCTTCTTTGCATCAGCCAGGAGCTGGCAATCACATCCCTGTCACTGCAGAGAAGCAACCAGGGAGTCTTCCAT
The DNA here is from genome assembly GCF_003957555.1 of Calypte anna. Lineage (NCBI taxonomy): Eukaryota > Metazoa > Chordata > Aves > Apodiformes > Trochilidae > Calypte > Calypte anna. The sequence goes on along the minus strand of NC_044254.1, from coordinate 15,347,774 downwards.
GACTTTTAGTTTAAGTCATTATCACTTTCCAAGAGCTGCTGGAAGAGTTTCTGTCTGTCATATAAAAATTGTCTCACTGTTCTTGACATTGATATAATTTTATAGAGAGACTAAAGATACCACAAGAGTGACTGGCTAAGGACGATGGGGTTCCTGCATCTTTTAAAGCAAGGCTCAAGGAAAGAACTTTTGATATGGGCACTTTAGTAATAAATGTATGCCTGCATCATACAAATAGAAAGAGAGGCTTCTGAGGAAAAAAGGCTGACACAGCCATATCAGCTGTCCATCTTTCCCCTTGAAGACTTTTGACCAGTCTGAAGCAAATCTCACCAGTACTCTGGTGTATGAGAGGAGGAATATGCCATTTCACACTTCTCTGGGAGTCAGACATGCAAAGACAGTGTAAGACTTAACAAAACTTCTGGAGTTCACTGACTTCAGGTCATACCCTCTAACACTTACACTTCTTTGAAGCAACTGAGTGTAGAAATTTTTATTAAAATACTTTAGGCAGTTTTACTCAATTGCTTATTACCTTAACAGTTCCTCCCTTATGAGTCCTGCTGCCTGTTCACTGCCTTCACTTTCCTCTTCAGAAATCCCTTTTGAGAGACTGAAGTTGTTCCTAGAAATCTCCATAAAGGATGCTAATTTTTATGCCCTTCATTGTGAAAATATTCATAAAGTGGGGAAAAAGAGAAGGAAATAGCTAGTCTCAATCTAGAGCTTCCAGAAGTGGACAAGGATGGTAGAAATTGAATTCATTTTCAGACAAGTATCTTGGAGATGTAAATCTTTCCTTGGATAAAAAGAATATTCTCAGATACAAATGCCTTTCATTCATCTCCCTCTTCATCTCCAAGAGGCTAGTCCCTGTCCTTCCTCATAATGTTTGTCATCATTGTCATCATTGACTTTCATTCCTTTTCTATTTCATCAAACGTTTCTGCAAGTCTGTAACATACCATCCTTAAAAAGAAAATGTTTGATATTTCCCATTCATTTCCTCTCACAGAGGATGCTGTCCTGCTGGGACCCTTCCATTCCACCTCCGGTTCCAATCACTGCATAAAACACAGAGCATCACCAAACCATTTCCATTTCCATTCTCTCTGACATTCATATTCAGGGCTTCTCAAAATGTCCATGAACTCTACGCTGATTTCTAATCTATACCTCACTACAGTCTATAAACACTGAAAAGGCTGAAATCCCCTTTGTTCTCTTTAAAAAAAAAACCCAACACACGGATCACAAATCACCGTGTGTTCTTGAAGGAAAATATTTCACAATACAACATAGCTACAGTTAGTAAATTCCTATTTAGTTTCCTAAGTTAGTAAGCACTTAAGACTTTAAATATTAAATGCTTAGCTGTTAGAGAGAGCATTTAACAGCTTAACTATAGTCTCTTGTTTATTAAAATCTAAATTTTGGCTCTCTTTCACATATTTCACTTACACAAATATCATAATTCACTCAGCAAAATTCTTTGCTCTAGTATCTTCATACCACTCTGTATGAAGAATGAATCTTCATATACTCTGTGTAACAGATCCTCTGCATTGCCTTTCCATCCAGCATTATATATATAGTCCTGGAAACATCTTCACAGAAGGAGGGGGAAGGATTCAGGCGCTACCACGCAGCATACAAAGGGAAAGAAAAAACTTTGACATTTCTGAAATGCTTTTAAATTGTAATTCATTTTAATTAACATTTGCGATTTTACAAATGTTTTACTGTAAGCACATATTCTAAATGTTCTACACTTAATCTGTGACTAAATTCTGTTTGACTTTTTTTTTAATGTTCTACATCAGAGGCATCAGAGTCAGAATCCTTGTAGATTTTAAAGATTAAAACTCTGGTCTCAGAAATGCCAACATCCATTTTCCTGAGTTAGCACTGAGTTAACCATACCTCAATTGCAACAGAATATGCAGTACATGGCATTTTTTGCATGCTTAAGAAAGTTACAGTATAAAAAGGTTCATCTTGGCAGTCATGTGGTCTTCACTTTTACCAGTGGTAACAAATAATCTGAATTTCCCACGAGAAAAAAACCCCAAGTTTTCAGGATTGTTTTCATACTTACCACAGTACTTCTAAACATTCCTGTACTAAAGATTTGTGAGCCATTGTGTTTAGCAGCTTCCTACCAAGTGAATTACACATCTCTTACCAACAGCCATGCAGACGCAAAAGCTCAGAAATAATGAATAATGCACTGTGCAGTGGCATTTTTACAGCCATCAGAACTTCTTCTCAGAACAGGACAATTTCCCCAGAGATTGCACTGTCATTATAATAGGTAATCATTAGATTTATCTTTTATATAATTTGTAACAACTTATAGTAGTATACGTGCATTTAGGTAGCCTCATTACTGCCAGAAGTCCTCTTTAACTGAGATGATAAGTAAATAAAGTAGAAATTATACAGCAACAGGAACCTGGAATATGTTGTTTTACTGTATGTCTGAAAGCTCCCTTTAGCAAAGCTAATCTGTGTAGCAGTTACCATTATTTCTACTTCAGTGATCACTTCCTAATTGCTGTGTTATTGCTTGTGAAGAAAATATATTATTGAAGTCCACAACTTACGACTTGTTGCACATCTATATATGGAAGAAAAAAAATCTTCTCATTTCATCAGACCTAATAGGTTTTGAACAGGATGATCAGCTGAGCCTGTTTTCTCTTGCAGATCTGTTCATTACCATTTCATAATGTCAGTGGCTCCTAACACACAAGTTGCATTCATAATTTATTCAGAAACCTGAAAACATTACTAAACCAAATCTACTTAATTCTCTATGAATCAGCTCAAACCTATTTTGGTAGCAGTTTGTAATGAGCAACAATTATAAGCTCAAAGGAATCAGTATTCCTTTTCAGTTGTTAATGTTTTATACCCAATTATTGGTCCACTGCCAGATAATGATCCATAGAGCATTAGAACTGTGTATTAATATTATCTTTACAAATGCAATAATACTCAGCAGAGGATAAAAGTTTTGATGGACTCCTCTTGTGTGCTAGTTAAAGCTCTACATTGTAGGGGGAAAAGCATTAGCACTTTGTTCCGATGGGACTGCTAAGAAAGGGCTGACCTTCAAAATTTGGCAATATAATAAAAATGGCAAACAGCAGCCTCTGAAATTAACATGGAAAATAACTTCAGGAGGTTTTCATGTTCAGAATTACTGAGAGGCCACAGGTGTCAAAAAGCAGGGCTTATGAAGCGATTTTAGGAGACAACAAAATGTTCTGCATTCTTCTAATTACAAGTAACAATGATACCTCTTTCAGTGAAAAAGCTCTTAAGAATTACTGAAAAGATGATCAGCTTTCAGGGCCAGATTGTACTATTTCTGTCTGTATTGAATACTGCATGGTACTTTTACAGAATGTCTGGGATAAAACATGCAAATCATTTTAACAGCTGCCTTCCACAGATTCTACATGGAAACACTACTGTACACTTATCCTAAGAATAAGTATTTGCCATATTTAAGTTGTGTTAATATACAGACAAGATGTAGCTGCATCAGAAAACAAAAAAGCCAACCTCAACTCCTGTAACAAAAAGGGGCTTTTGCACAAAATGGAGAATTTTGGAAAGAACAATAAGCATTTCAAACAGAACATGTTGATTGTGTCAATAATGGCAGGGTTTCAGGACACCAAAAAAGAGTTTAAATTTATTGTATTAATGTTCCTTGCTAAAGATCTCACTTCCTGGATTAGACTCCTGGCTAGCATATGTCATTCCCAACTAGCCTGCATGACACCACTCATGAAACTAAGTGGATGCTCTTCTTCGTTTTTACTATCAAGACCCCTGAGAACTATGAAAATTAAAAAGCCATTTGAGATCTGAGTTTCAACTTAAAAACCTGACTGTTTTTTCCAGCAAGTATGCCATCTGTTTCTATTGTCACCTGAAATAAATAAGCAATAGAGAGGAAGAAACAATATATTTGTCAGATCTAGAGACCAGACCTAGTATGCCCACAGCCAAAAGCCTTTCAGCTCGAAGGACTAGGGTGCATACTTTTAATGCACAGGAGACCTAGAGATCCTTTAACAGCATCTCTGTGTAACAGCTGGGCATCTGATTACCATTGTCTATGCAGATAGTTAGGATCCTGGTTTTAAAAACTCCACTAGGTGCCTCTACATCTTCAGGAGCTTAAATACCTTTAAAATTTGCCATAAGGCCCTCAGCAGGTAGCTTCAGCAGCTTCATATGTTCTTTGGAACAGGAAGAGAGAGAGATAAAAAATGTTATTATATTTTGATCAGAGCATCTTATGTATTCTCTTCACTTTTACATGCAGAAGTTGATGACAGAGTCAGATATTTCTTTGATGCAAAGCTGTTTATTTTCAAAAATATATATGTTTTGTTCCCCTGAACAAAGTGGGAAAACAGCACTTGATCAGTGCAGTTTGCTGCTTTTTCCTAGTGTGTACTGAAGGGCTTCCAGCTTTCTTTCAGGGTCATGTTACAAGTGTCTTCATTTTCCATCCCATCCTCCCTCTGCCTCTGCCATACTGGCTCTGCCTGTTCTTTCCCTCATCCACAGCACTCAAATGTTCTCTTCCTCCTCCCCACAAGGTTAAATTTTCCATTTTTTGGATTTGCATCTGGTCCATAATCAGCTATCGAACTCAACACGCTAAAGATTTCACTATCTGATTCACATTTCAAGATATGTTTTAACAGAAAGCATCTCATTAAAAACCCATGCATTAGCTTTTTAGACAATTTAGGACTTGCTGGAACAAATTCTACTCTGCATCAAAACAACAAAGTTCCTTGCTACTTCAGTTCCTAACAATGACTCTGTATCCTGATTTAAAGCTATTCTGCAGAAGAAAAGAATGGCAGGAAGAAAAGTTTGTCAACACAGAGACCCAGGTGAGAGTGTGGTGGGAAGATGCAGTTACTGCCCAGCTCTCCCTATGAATAAGAGGAGTGTGTACAGCATGTGTGCTCATAGTCCAGTCACTGCAATTACTGCAGTCACTGGATTACTGCAGTGGAAATCACTGGAACATCCTCTTTGCTTTTAAAATACTGCAATCTGTAAAAGTATCAGGCACTAAAAAATTTTTAAAAATCTCTTTTTTTACCTGAGGCACAAAGGAAATGGAAATAATTAGTTCTGGGTTTTCAAGTGATAAAAGCAAAGAGGTTCTTTTAAGTGCAATAAAGCTGTACCACATACTGAATTCACAGCTATTGATAGTTGTCAGGATTTTCAGGCCATAAGTATAAGTTCCTAACAAAATAGTCGTGATCCCTACTTCACTCTGATATAATGGCATAATTGCCAGTCCATTCTGTATGTCAGTTCTGATGTTAATAATGTGAGAAAAAATCATGAGATTTCATCATCCTTAGAACCACAACAGGCAGAAAGCAACTTTCCTGAGTAGGGACTCCACTTGTTATATACCATTATGATATCATGAAGCACCTTATAAATATCCAGCAGCTTTTTTAACAGCCTAAGCTTACTCCTGTAAAAAAAAATAAATTTTCATTTCCAAGGCATGTGAATGTGACTGTTTAAAATAAGGAAACACCACCACCACCTACGGTAACTCTTCATGTTTTAGAGTGCCCTTATCAAAAGTAACTCAGAAATCCTCCCAGCATTAATTGTTGTTGTGCTTTTTTAAGGGCTACTGTGAACATCAGAGAGAAGCCTTTAAGTATGAAGAAGTCTTATGTTTGATGCTGTTTGGGCTCAGCATGACACATACTTTTTTTTCTATGTCCTGCTTTTATTTTGAATGCAAGATAATAACCAAACTATAGTTAGACCTGTATAATAAGTGAAAAATGCAGGCAGTTTAAACATCTTACTTCTCATTAGTGACATACTGCCTAGCAAAATGAAAGAAATCACAAGCTGTAGTTAAATATTGCTTCAGTTTAGTAATTTCATTAGTATATTTTCTAGAGGAAAGTCAAATTGACAACTTTATATGATGAAGACACACACAGCAGCAGGAGATAAAAAATTTTGTTCTTTCAAGTAGTTTGAGGGGGTTTTTTCCCCTTTCCTTTTGGAACCTGATAGCAATTAGAACATTCATTGGAAATCTGGTGACAAGAGACTTGGGCTTGATTTAATTATGGATCACTTTAAGTTTGAACCAAGAACAACAGTGACTGTATGGAGGTTAACGTTGCCTTTCTATTATGCTTTCTGAGTATATTCTCATGCATGTAAGTTGTGGTGCTGAGGGAACAGAAATAAAAAAGAACAAAACCAAAAAACAACATAAAAAGAAGTGCTACAAACAGGAAACAAATACTTTGCAATGTCTGAAAAAAAAAAGGAAGATAAGAAAATTACTTTAAAATTACTAATTTCATGGACAGGATTAAAGTATGCAAAGGTCCTGGAGATCACACGTTAAGAAAAAAGATAAAAATAAAGAGTGATGGAGCAGTATATCAAAATCAGAGAGGTCTGCAGCATGCTTGACACTGAGTGAAAAGGCTGAATCCTCTAGTGCTGGAAATAACCGAAGACCAGGAGTCAGTCATGGCCAAAAGCTTTTTCCCAGTGATCAGCTGCAATAAACTCAATAAGGCACCTAGGAATTCCATCAAATGAAAATTGTGTGCTTGCTGTATTCACACTCAATTTGGGGAACTTTCCAGATCCACCATAAAGGACCAAAAAAAAGATACAATGAAAGCATCTTTGAAAGATGCATTTTTGCAATGAAAGAATGTACCCAAAATTAGCAAAATTTTAAAATAAAGCAAAAGCAAATAAAAATACAATGCTATGTTAAGGCAGGGAAAGAATTAAAAATATATATCTACCTAATTTGAGAGAATGCTTCCCATCTTAAATTCCTCGGTCTAGCTTAGTGATCAGAGGGGGGGGGGGGGGGGAGGAGGGAGGGAAAGGAAAGTGGGGGGAAGAGAAAGTGGGAGAGAAGAAGAGAAAAAAAATGTTATCAGAGATCTGGAAAGTCTTCAATACAAAGAAGAACTGAAGTTTTCAGAAATGCCTAATGACCAGATATGGCAAAAAAGCAACTTTTCATTTCCAAACTAACTCAGGCCTTATCTACACTTGAGGTGGAAAGATATCCAACCTGTTTGTATAGAGACTCTCACCTCAAAAAAGGGTGGTGTGGAGATTTTTAAGTGAGCCAGACCCAGTCCTAGAAGCAGATGGGCCCTGAGTTCCTGTGATCTTCTCATTTACTGTTTAAACCCAGGCTAGTGCCCCTGCAGACACCACATTGCAAGAAAATATTGCAGCCCAGGGAGCTCAGCATAATGTCCACTGCAGCATCTAGATGCTTCACAGACCCATAGGAACTTCCATTGCCATGGGATTGTATTTTGGCTCCTGTGTTGCTAATCAGTGGACAGACTCATTCAACTTTTAGTAATTTCTGTGGACAAAAACCTCACAGACAAACTTGCAAAGAAAACAAAAGACCCTTTACACAAACTGTTGGGGAGCAGCAGTTCAGGTAGAGCTGACTAGAAATGTGGTATTTGCAATAAGGGAAGGGGAAACACAGGGAGAGTGATGCCAGTGCATATAAATACACAACGATGCCAATGCATCTAAATACACAAGTTACTGAGAAAAAGGAAAGGGGCAAAGGTTGTTCTTACAATAGAAAAGCAGGAATGGTGATGTGGCTCAAGGAGTTAAACACAGGTACCTTGCAGCATGCACATGCAAATCAATTCCAAAAGAGATTAGTTTAAATGAGAAGTATAATTGGGAAAGGAGGAACCCTCTCATTCTACCATAAACATCTCCCTATTTCACTGAAGCATAAACACAGAATAAAGAAGGGGGGTTCAGTGAAAAAAATCATTATTCATCAGCCCTATGGATAGTACAGTATATATAACCCCTGAGATTCATACAGGCGCCTGCCTCCAGATTGGCTGCGTAAGGGACAATTTATCATAACTGAACATGTAGGAGTGGGAGAGGACACAGTGGTCATTGCCTGCACAGGAATTTATGATGGAAAAGAAAGTTAATTAAGTTCTGTGGTCAGTGCTAAAGGGAAAAAATGGAAGACCTCCCAAATGCAGTGCCTTCCTGGAACAGATATTTTGGCAGAATTCGCTAATTACTATATTAAACTGTTCATTTGGCAAGAGAGAACTTATTTCCTTACAGTAAGTTTTCAGAGAAAAATGCATAGAAACAAAACAGTTTTGTCAGCTGGCCTTTTGTTGTCTAACAGGAAAGTCCACCTGGCATACGCTGTAGTTACTGACATTATTGCAGCACAGAACATAACTGAGTGGCAGAGTTAAAAAAATAACACAGAGGAAAGTAAGATGATTCTGAAATCAGTGGGAATTGACTAGTTTAAGGAAAAATGCAAAGCAACTTTATGTGAGACCACATTTGGCTAAAATAAGAGAATGACAAATAGTAATGTAGTAATTCAATGCAAAACATCAAATGAAAACCAGAATTCTTATTGTTTTGCATTATATGACCTGGAAGTTCTGGTTTTGCAAACCTAATAAATTATGTTTATGTAGCATTCGCACGTATTCTTATATCTAAAAATAAAGGGAGAGATAATCCTTATTAAGGGTGGAAATCCTCAGGGCAAGACAAATAACAAGGACAATAATTCAGTTAACACGTGAGCTGGACTATTTATAAGATTCCCAGTTTAAGGGACTTTATGTGCCTCCAGTTCTGCAGCCAACTCTAAGACACTTCATTGCACATGGGCATGAAACATCATGTGAAGATCTGCATTCGCACTCTCCAGAAATAACTATAGACCAGAGCTTTTGCTTGTGATAGAATATAGGCCAACAGCAAGAATCAGGAGTGTTTCTGGTTATTTTCCATGCTATTTATCACCCCATTTTTCATCAGCAATTCCCTTGTGGAGCTGCTTTTCCTTGAAAAAGAAGCTGATCATAATCCCAAACCTCCTGCCATGATACCGATGCTATTGGTATTCAGCAGGGAATGAGCACAAGATGGGAAGTAGAACTGGAAAAAATCACAAGAAAAACTCTACACTCAATCACTATAAGAGGAACTTGTAAGTCGATTCTGAGTAGCTGTTATATTCACACAGAATACCCCAGTGGGCAAGAAGATGTGAAAACAGAGAAGTCCTAGATAAGCTAAGCTGTGAAACAGATACATGAAATCAAGAAAGAGTTCTGTGAATTTCTAGCGAATAGGCAAGAACAGGACCCAAAACAGAACAAAATGTTCTTTGTTTCACAAACATGACCTCAAATAAAAAAGAATCCACTGCCTGGCCAGCCAGAACACCTTTAAAAGCCACAGTATGACTTAAGATAGCTCATTTCAGTAACACAAACTGTTACGTAGACAGATATGAGAGAAAAAAAAAATTAAAAAACCATTGTTTTATACATGGAGAATAAATGTAGCTTTTGCTTATGTTTACTTGCTGTGTACAGGCAAAAAATCTTTACTGGGCAGTCACGATCAAACTTAATTAAACTTAATCAAACTTAATCAAAACATAAATTCAACCAAATAATTTTTGCCAACAGATCATAATAGGGAAATGAAAGCAATGTAAAATACATCCCTTGTGCAGAGGGAGGGTGAAATAGATTTCTGGGTTTTTTTTTAACCCATAAATAAATTTTAAACTTGAAAAAAATAAATCCACAAGGTACAAAATAATAAATCAAATTACAACTAAAGCAAACATTCAGTTATAGTGGATTTAGTAAGGGAGGAATGAATTTTGTTTGTTTACTTTTTAAGCCTTTAATCCTTTTCAACTTAAAGCTTTTTCCATTAACAGTAAAATTCAGTGGGTAAGAATACTTGGTATCCTCAAGTATGCAAGGTTTTCTACTGTTAAATGTTTCATTAAAAAAAAAAAAAAAAGCAATTCTACTCAGGATTTCAGGATGTATAATAGCATTATTAATATAAAACCAGTAAATTGCATCATTTTATGTGAATAATGAAGTGCAAATTACATTGAAAAGCTATATGCACATTTAGTGATGGCATTCGGCCCTCTACTTAATTTGTCTTCTCCAAAGTAGAAAAAACCAGAATTTGTTTCTTAATTTTAATGCATGTCCATGCCCTAAACTATGTTTTTTACTTGACTTTCAACAACTACAGTACAGGAAACCAAAACACATTCTTTATACATATTTTATAATTTGCTTCAAGTTTCATCTTAAAAGGTATTTAACTTTTTCTCTCGGATCCTGGTTTTAGTTAATGGCAGTAGAAAAGTCACTGTCCTTGATCTAGAATTGTTTAGTAAGAAGGAGTCAGGGCTAGAGGCACATGAAAACATGTCAATCAGATGTAATTGCTCTCTAAAAGAAACACTATCAAACTGAAGAACAAGAACTAACACTAAACACAGGATTCACTGCAGCACCTAATCTACTAATGAGCCCAGCTTGTTATTTTCCAACTTGTTATTCAAAAAATCCAACACAGAAACATGACAGTGAAGGACAACATTGCTTAAATATTTTTAGATATATATATTACAGGTGGAGTCAGTAACATCACCTGTAGTTAAGGTTGCCCAGTAACTCCCATGGCAATTACCTTACCACCAGCTTCAAGCGTTTGGGCTGAACTTTTCTATACAAAGTGTCTTCCTCTGGCTAGTATTTTTATCTTTTATTTCATTAGCTTGATGATTTTTGTTATATTTGTATCATAACAGGAGAATGAATGATATTAAGGAAAAAGAATGCCCTTAAGGAAAGTGGGAATATAAAGGGAAATGTGGTTTTATCACAACATCACACAAGGCAGAGAAAACAACTTTTTACCCTGGAGGTGACTGGTTGTATTCTTGGTAGTGTAAAATCACCACGACTGCTCTCCTACTGGACCTGGATGGACAATAAACTTGGCCAATCCCATCCTGTGTCCTAGAGCCCATGCAGGCAGGTACAGTTCAGTCATAGATGTATTTTCCTTTCTATGTTATATTTATGCCAACCTGGTTTTCCCCCAAATTCACAAATCCCAACATTTGTCTGCTTCTCATGAGGCCCAGTCCATTTTTTCTAGTAATTTGGCCACTTCCACACATTTGAATCATTAAGGCCTTTCATCTCTTCTGCTTTTTTCTTTGAAATTAGTTATTCTTTAAAAGGCATAAGTTCTACAGAAGATGAGGGGCAGCTTTTTTAATGACTTGCAGTAATTAGTCTTGGGTACCACAAGATTGTCCTCTGAGCTTGTTCTGCATTTCCTAGCTTTAACAATCTGTGACTGTACTAAGAGCCCACATGGCTAAAAAAAGTATGCCCTTTGTGTCTTAGATGTTCAATTCCAAATTTCCAGAAATGCAAAAACTTTCTATATCTGATCAAAATTAAGAGGAAATCTACCAGAGAACATACACAGTAGCACAGAGTCTGCTAAGCATCTTTACTATCTTAGACAAAATACCTGAGTAAGTATACAACAATTATTCCATGGCTTAGTTCTCTCTGTAAAATGGCCATGATAATTTAAAAAAAAAAAAAAATATATATATATAAATATTTGAGAAGCATTTTGTAATCATAGTGGTGAGTAGCCTGGATAAGACTTAAGTGAAGGCAAAAATAATTTCTCTAATTAGAGCAGATCATGAGTATTTCCCAGATAATACGAGTTAAGGTCACACATGACACAATGAAGCTAAAATTCTGGACTCGGAGAACATAACCCATCTGTGAAGTGAATGAGGCAGTGGTCCTGTAGGAAAAAAACCAGCATGTGATCCTATAATTAAAGACTGTTCATGAAACATAGCCACAAAGCAGAAAAATGCTTTTATAGGAACAAACTTAATGCTGGCATTTCCTAACATGAAATTTCTGTTTGCAACCTTAACACTTTCAAGATTTTTTAATGACACATAATTTAGGCCTACTTAGAATGAGGGTATTCATATATTACATTGATATTTTCTTAAAATTCTTTAGCATTTACTAGGAAAGACTGCTCATTCTCCTTCCACCCAACAAACAAGGTTTTAACAATTATAGAGCTATAAGGACTGCTTTATGGAATTATGCAGTTCAAGCTTCTTGGTTTAAGTTTTATGGTGCAAAGAACAGGCTGGTTTATGCTTGCAGAAAACAAAGGAAATCAGGATTAAAAATGAGAAGGCTTTTCCCCTTTTTTTGACAACACACTGCTGCTATGACCCAAAGACTCTCTAATACCCATCCCTAATCCCCTGTCATCCTCCTGCAAATGCTAAAGTGTGCTGCAGTTTGCCTGTGTGCTAGACATTTTTATATGAATGCTAACTCACTGGCAATGGTAGACACACGGTTTGGAATCCCACATGGATGTGTAGAGGGAAAATCAACAGAATTCTGTATAAGAGCACGGAGCATAAACTAGGATGTCTCCTTGAAAAATCTAACTAAACAACCAAGCATAAATGGGCTGCACAGATGCACAGACTTCAGTTTCTTGGAGACTGGATACAAAGCACAGATACACCCTGCACAGAAGGGTTTGTTTTCTCTCACCTCTTCTTCACTTGAGGCTCATTTTCTAGATCTCAAAGGTGTACTTGCAATAGCTGTCAAGTCACAAGTTAAGTCTATGCAAAACTCAGTTTGCCTCTCCTAACGAAGCCCTCTTAACCTTTCCATGTCTTCGGAAACCCAGAGGTCTCCTCAGCCTGTTCACATAGAAATTCTACAGTTTCTTTATATTTGCTGCACATCTGTCAGGAGTGTGTTTTGAGACTCAGCAGTCGGGTTCAAATCTCCATTAGCTAAGGAGAAGCACAACTGAGACCTAAACTTGTACTCGTGAAAGTCAGTTGTCATGGGATTACATTTCCATATGAACTCTCCCAGAAGTTGCTACACCATCATTCAAAAGACTCCATCATTTCGCAGGACATGCAACAAGCAGGAAGCCAGAGGTCATTTAGATTTCTGACTAGTTTAGCATAATTCCTAGGGCAAAATGAAATTCCTTGAGAAAGCTGGGAATTTACAAAAGCTAGAAAGTGAACTGTCCTTCCAGGCAGCTTATGTCACACAGTGGACAACCATGTGTTCTTGCACTTTCCTCTTAGGAATATGCCTTTGCCTGAATTCATAGATAGGATACTGGAAATCATACTATTTTTAACTACCCTAAATATTTTTGGAAATCGGTATCGAGGGAGCTAGTTCATAAATTAAACCTAGACATCTACACAAGTGATAAAGGTAAGCAATTGTCCTGAACAGGGCCAATCAGAACTCTTTAGAAAATGTTAATAAAATTAATCTTTTGAGTGTAACATTATCAAGCAAGGAATTACATGGTTCGGCATTCAGGCAGAGATCAGAAATGGGTCCAGGACAAGGAAGCTCAAAGGTTACTATGACCCTGTTTTAGGGCAGAGCTATACAAAACGCCCACTTACAGCCAAAGAGAAACACAGCAAGATAACCTGAAGGCTGATCCAAGATAGGTTTTATTTTTCAGGTACACAGAAAGCCAGGGGGGTGGAAATTAGCATTTATTTCACGTGTAATTTCCTCCTAAGATTCAGACTTGTCAAGTCTCCTGCAGTATAATTTTTCAGCTCCAACTACATGAACCTGCATGTCAAGCACAGTTGGTCACCAGATCTAAGAGTCCCCAAGCCAGGTACCTGTGGCATCAAGGGTCAGAGGGTGGAAGAAATGCTGACTTATGTAGCCCCCGAAATCATCTGCCCTCTACAGGCAACTTCCCGGTAGAAATTGCCTCATGTTTCCAGGCTTTCCTAAGCAGTAGCCTACTGTCTACCAGATCTCAACAAAAATATCAGAGTTTACGTTCACATATGAGAACATAATCAGTTTTAGAGACCAGAAGACCTCTGAAACCTCATACACTTCATTACCAATCTGCTCTTGAAGAAGCAAATCTACAGGTTTGCAGTTTCTATAGGATCGCAGAAAACCCCCCACAAGCTTATTAAATAATCTGACACATTTTAGATAATAACTTTATACAAGCACCAGATGTGATTTAATAGAAATCAACCGTCTGCTGTTCCATGCAAAAATTGGAGGGTTTGAAAATATCTTCATAGAAATAGGGGTGGGGCAGATGGAAGGATGGACAAACCTTCTGTTGTTTCAATGCTGTAAAATACACTACTATTGAAATACATTTAAAATAGTTATCTTCTATTTGTGGAATTCTTGGTAACTTAGTTCCAGATCATTACTTTGAGGGCTATGGTGCCAGTGTCAAGGCCTCAAAAACAGCTGGATGGCCTAACCCCCAGGTTAGAGAGGCTACAATAGCAGAAAGGCAATTACACTGTAGGAAAAATGCTGTCCACTAATCAGCTAGCAATCAATTACTAAGAAGATAAGATAACCCTATCCCCACTCAAGCTCTTCAGTATTAATAGTGCCATCATGTAATTACTTTAGGCATGGCCAGGTGCATGAAAGGACAGACTCTATAGTACACTGCATCTAAGATTAATGAGTTCTGTCAATTTGCCCAGCAGACATCTGATTCTTCAGCTTTATGTAGCCACTAGTTTTACACATGCCTCAGGTCTTTTTTCCTGAAAAATACCAACTAGTAATACATCCAAAAAACATACATCCTGCACCAAGGACTGCACCAAAAAGATTCTTAATAGTATTAATACAGCACATTTTCCTATTTCAGTTTCCTTATTTTAGTTAGAGTAATAAGTGAAATACATAGTCCTACAAACAACTAATACCTGCATGGTGCTGCAGTCACAACATCCTAAATTTTACTCACACAATCAATTCTAGTAAGTAAAAAAAAAAAAAAAGAAAAAGAAAAAGAAAAAGAAATGATTCAGTAAAAGGAATGTTTCAGTAAATAAGTCATTGCTCAAAATCCAAGACAAAGCAAATACAAAAGCACTTTGCTGCTAAGTTAGCAAACACATTGAATGAGCACAGCTGCCAAAAGCAGAATCATTCCCTACAGAGTTAGTCAGGGTACATAGGCCTATGGGTCAAGAAAGAAATGGTTTAAAATAAAATTTCTCTCTGAAAAGCAATTTCTTTTTTCTTAAAATTACACCTACTCTCATCAGCAGCCAAAGTCCATTTTTAACGGGAAGAAGGGAAGAGTTCTTAAATGAAATATGACTGATATTTAGAAACACCTTCTGATTTTGTCAAGTGCATTAACAACTCCCATCCCCACAAAAAAAATACGACCTATCCAGGATTTTACTCTTACTAAAACCCTGTTTCAAGAAGGTGCTTAAAGACTTGCTTAAATCTTTCAAAAATAATCTGAGATATTTAAAATCATTCAGCTACTTAAACATGCAGACAGTCTCTCAAAGATCCTCTTAAGCTCCCTGAAAGTTCAGGCTCTTAAATACCTTTTAAAATCTGGCTCAAAGTTCTTGGCTGTCCATACACATAGCATGAAATAGCACACTGATCTCCATTTCTATTCCTAAGTAAAATTCTTTGATAATAACAATAAAATAGAAAAGAGGTTGGCCTCAAAATCAGAACTGCACCTAAGGCGGTTGCCATTCATCAGCCCAATTTCATTACCTGGTCACATACAAGGTCCAATTCCTTCAGTTGCAAAAACTTGAACTACTAAAAGCCACAGCAACCAGGATAAAGGCAGTAAGCATTTACTTTTTTTTTGTTCCCACTTCTAGGGCTGAATTTGATCCTAAACCCCAGTGCAGCTTCTGCAGCATCAAAGCATCAATCTTACTGGCCTGGAAACAATATGGATTTTTATTTTTCAGAGTACTTATTGCAAAAATTTAAGCCCCTAAATAAGGGCCTAAAGCTAAAAACACACACAAAAAATTCTTCTCAAAGCTTTTCTATGACAGGTACAAGAACAGACCTATTTATTTTTCTCCAAAGTCAGTCATCCTATTTGTCCCTTTTCCATCACTTCTGTTTGATTATGTAAAATAGCTAACAATATCTATTTTTTTTACCTCCCATTTAATGTCACAAATGACCACCCATGAAATCTTTCTCAAGACTACATTTATTGGATATTCTGCTAATTAATTCTCTGGATTAATTTCTTCTGAAGTAATGTTATCAATTGTTTCCAGTAAAGAAAAAAACAGCCCAGCAGTAACTTGATTTTCACATAAATGGATTAAACCTACACAGATGCAGTGGCTGCAGATATCATTGATCCATGTCCATTGGCTGCTGCTGCTGTTTCAATTGTTATTTGATATGGTAAAGGACAATAGTCTGGAAAATGGGTTTGATGTGAAGCAACTGTTTCTAAGAAGATATCAGCAACTCTCTCTCAGCACACACAACTTACAAAATATATTCTATGCACTGAAAAGCATAATCCCTAAAATTATAACTATTTCTGAAATTCATAGTCTATGGTTTGATCCTGAAAGATGCTCAAGTTCACAGGAGACATTTGAATTTAAGCTACTCAGTATGCAATAAAAATGTGTGGGAATTACCAGGGGGAGGAACGATGCTACAAATTGAAAAGAGGCAAAAAATATGAAGTGTCCTTGAAACTATGAACTGCATATCATCAGTTAATGATTTAACATAGAAAGGCAAAGACTGCTGTACCAGTCAGCATTAAATACGTTAAGGAAAAACCTTCACAGACATAACAGTTTAGAGATGCTTCTCTTTCTGAAAGCTACCAGAATATCATCACCAAGCTTTATTTTCTACAACCAAAAATATCCCCTTTTCAATCTTTCATAATGATACTCTTGGGAATCCTGTTTTGGCGTGTTGTAGTCCTATGCACTGAGTCTTGTATGGTGGCATAAGACCCAAAAGTCCACTTTTGAACATTATTCTTTCTTGATTCTCTACAGTTTTGACCACAAAGCAAAGTTGGCTTAAGGGTTGATTCAATTCATGCCAGCTGGCAAGAACTTCAAAGGATACCAGGGAGGCTACTCCTTTCAAGTGTTCACACATGGAAAATGAACTGGGCAGGAAGAAGACCTGACCTTTCTATTTAGATTCTGCTTTTGTGCTCTCTCTTTACCATCATGACACATCACTGACAGAGTAGGCACTTTTTAGCATGAAGGTGCAGGAAATTAAAGTTCAAGGAAACAAGGAATGAAAAGTGAATGGAGAACAAACTTCCAAAGGTTTTTGAAGTTTCTACTGAATACAGACAAACAGGATTTCATGTCATTGAATGTTATGTTTGATAGCAGGGATTCCTGTATTTACTTCAGCCAGCTACTGTCATGAGCAGCACAAAAGAAGCGGATACCTGCTATCATTTCCTCTCTCATCTTACCTCAAAATATTCTGCTGCACAACCTCACTCCCTCCAACACAGGATGCCAACACATACCATTCACTAACTGCAAAGATTAAGGTCCCAAGCCCTGCCCCTGCCTAACCTTTCCATACCAGCCTTACAGCTTCATTCCAGACATTCAAGTCTCATTTCTCACCAGCTTAATGCAGGTTATGTCAACATAGCAGAACATGCATAGCAGATAGAAGCCTGTAGCCCAGTTGCTTATGTCAGCAATGTGTTGTACAGCTGTATGACTGTGAAACAGTTCCCACATCATCTGTACACTGCATTATACAATGTTAGTAGAAACACATTTTTCCACTGCAGAATCTTCTGAAGATGTAAAGAATTGCAACTTTAATATTTTTTGAAAGTTACTTTAAATTCATACAAATCCCTACTGTTATTAATAATCATGTACTAAATATTTAAAGTATTTTCATACCCATAATGTTTACAGCCAGAGGGGTCTTCACATACTGTATCCTTCATTCTCAGTAATTCATTAGGAAAATTTTATGATACAAAGAGAAATCTGCCTGGACATTATGAGCATTCACATTTCTTGTTTATTAAAACTGCTTAAGCTGTCAGTGTTAATGAAAGGGTCATCACTGTAGGAAATAATATAAGTTAAAGTGTGTCACAGTAGCATAACAAAAAAACCCCACAAAAAATTGAAGAAGTTTCTAACTGTTTCAGTTCCTGCTCAGCAGCATATCACCAACTGGTTAATATACTCATTTCATTTGATTAATTAGCTTGGTAAATTAGAGCAAATTATCCTTTTATCTCTGTGGTATTAGCAGCTTTCTGTTCTGAACATGTACTCTGCCTATAAAAAAGTGACTGTTTATTCAATAAATTTATTTCTCACATAAAAAGTAACATCTTCAGAATCATATCTATTAACTCTAGTGGCAAAAATAAATAACCATTAAAGTACTATTTTTATTCATCTTAGCATTGAAGAGGCAGTAGCTGAAGAAAAGCAAGACAGGTTCAACACATGCATGGTGAAGAATCAGCTTTCTAAAACAAATTCAAAACTAAAATTGAATCACTTCAAGAGGAAAAGAACTTTGTGTATTCTGCTTTAAAAATTACCTAGCTATAACTGAAAGCAGAGTTAGACCACTGCAACTTTTATTAGTGATAATTATGCCTGGGCTAGAAAGGATATGACTGAAATCCAGAGAGCAGTTGAGTTTGCTGGAAAAGCTGTTAAGAAATTCATCTTTGACATGTCATCTCTGCAAATATGAGAGGGAGTCACCCAGAGAAATCAAGAAGAAACGTGATCCTATTTTAGCATTACATTTTTCACAGTACTATTGAAATACACAGAAATGGCTGAAGCATTTTAAAAAAAAGAAATAATTTAGTCTTGCAGTATGTATTTATTCACCTATTGTGTCATCAGCCAACTTGCTTCCTGCAAGCAGAAATGAGCTAACTGGTGAACAAGCTTGCTAATGCTTTAGTTCATGCTTCTCCTGTTTGTCCCACTATGACCAAAATATTCACAGCCCTATGCTTCACGTTTCTCTTGAAAACCTGCTACTACTGCAGCCCCCACAGAGCATGACTTGCCCTTAAGGGTCATGCAGGACAAGAACAGAAAATACTTTCTGATGAGTTTTTTCTGCTCTTTCATGGGCCACCAGAAAGCCCCAACCAACTTGTCTAATTTGTCATAACCCAAACTGTCTTTTCATTGTCCATTTTTATAAAATGCAGCAATGTATAAAATATGAAAGAAAACCAATGTCACATTTTTGTGAGGTAGGGAATTAATCTTTTTATAAAAAAACATTATCTTCATTTACACAGTTGGGTGAAAGCAGTTAGTTTCTGAATCTTTTCAGTTTAGAAACAAAAGGATTTGAAGGATATCCTTTAACAGCGTATGTCACAATTTGTGCTTAAAATGACCTTTTTTCATACAGTTAGCAATGTACCAGACTTACTTTCTGTTACCAAAGACCATTTACTGTGGGGGACTTGGATCTACCTAGTTCCTATCTGATTTACCTAATTTCTAAGAAACTTGCTGTTTACTTCTGGGCTGCTTTGACAGCTTTGACAGCTAGGATCAGCTGTAAGAAAGAAAAGAGTAGGAAACATTTAAAATAGAAATATAAAACTTCGTCAACAAGTTGAATTGTATCATAGGAAAATTCAGGCTGGAAGAGACTTCAGGAGGTCTTTAGACCAAGCTCAAAGCAGGGCTGGCTCTGGAGTCAGATCAGGTCAGATAGGTCTTCATTTAACTTGGTGTTAAAAATTTCCATGGATGGAGATTCAAAACCTTTCTGCAGACTAAATTCCAATGCCTGACTGTCCTCAAAACCCAAGTTTTCCCTTACATCCAGTCAGAACCATTATATGTTTTTGTTCAATTTATGCCTCTTGTCCCTCCCTATTTATCAACATCTTTCCTGTACTAGGGGCAGAAACCCTGGACCTTATGGCTTGATGTGGTCCTCGTGGCCTGTAGCACTACCTACAGATCAACACCACTGATTCTCTGGAGTGACATCCTCACCTCCACTGCCATGTCTCTTCTAGTTTAAAGTAGCTGAAAATCTCATAACAATAGCTCTCTTGCACAGCTCTGCAGCAGAAGAGGTGTTACAGGCAGGTGCTGCCTGTAAAAATAAACCTTTAAAAGGATGGCAGATGTTTCAGTCACCATAAATACATTTTAAAGAGTCTTTTTTGTTGTCTGAATTTCTTGTTAGGAAAAGGAGCAGGTTCCACAAATGCCCACTGCTTCTGTAGAAGGGCTTGTTCCTCCCTGCTGCCTTCTCTTGCCCACCAGCTGATAACATGGGACAAGCTTAGTGTGTACCACAGCCACTTAGAGAAGAAAAGGGCCTGTTATAGGTCATTATTACTGATAGCAAACCTCATGCTTACAGAACTTTTGCAACATTTTAATATATGTTGCAGTAAAATAGAACTAATTCTTGCCCTTCCCTTTCTCTTTCTTCACAACACTTTTCCTTTCAGTTTCTGTAGATCATTATTTTCTACTTTTTTAATACTAATCACTCTGAGAGACTTGCCAAGGCACCCTGGAGGCTCGATTCCCAAGTCTCACTGAATTTCCAAGGGAATTCAGCACCAAACTTTTTCAGCTTCTTTTAGAAGATATCATTTTAAAATTAGCATTGTGCAACTGAAAGTATTTTCTCTGAGTATTAAAAAATCTTTCCTGTTCTGCTAGTTTAATTTTCTAAACGTTTTCTTCTCACAGATTGACTCCATAGCTACATGAGGGTAAATCTAAGTGGAGTAAGAATAAGCTTCTCATTCAGTCACTCACTACACTTCTGCTTGATTGGAATGGATCTTGTATATAATATGTCCCTGCAGATGTTTTCTCCGGTGGGGCACATTGAATTTCATTTAAATGCCAAGTCTCAAAATCTAAAACAATGTGACTTTAACAAAAAATCTGATGAGGAATTTGATGAGAAAATGGCAAGAATTCCTGTGGCATTTGGGTAACAATTTCAAGCCTTCGTTTTAATAGAATAAACAAGATCATATTTCATTCAAATCTGGCAACGAGATGAGCTTTGGGTATTACTTTGATATAAACCAATAAAGAATTTGCAAATTTGAAGCACTAATTAACAGACACAATATTAAATGAAAAAAGTTTGCTCGAGGGGCAAATATATTTTGAAGACTTTAAACTTTTATTAAAAGACAATTTTTAATAGCTTCTTCTGCCTTTGACTATTTTGTTAGTTTCAAAGAGGGGGATTCTTGTGTTTTTGAACTAACATGTTTAATATTTTTGGAATATAAATGAATAAAATAACACTTTTACTTCTTTCTTCCTGAAATAGTAACTCAATATCATGACACTTCAGGAGAAAAGAAATATACCATATAAGTTGAACCTACACAGCTGAAAAAAGTGTAAGATGATGTCAGCATTTTATCATCTACATTCAACCCCAATGGTTTTCTATTAAAAGATTTTTTAAAGTCTAAAAGTGCCAATTGAAACACATTTGTAATTAGAACCTGTCTGCACTATTTCAAAAGTCCTAGTGAAAACATATAAATGAAACAAACAAAAATCGACGTTTTAGTTTAGTTGTCACGTATCTACCATAGTAAGATGATTTTCTCTACCTAATTGCAATGCAGAACATAGTACCTTTTTGATACTACAATATCTAAGACTTATGTATCTAAAGACTCATACTTCAGAAAATGGGAATGTCAGCTAGAATACTAAGGAGTGAAATCTATGAGACTGACCTTCACATAGGATATTATAGATTGTTTTTTGAAATAAGTGGTTATTTCATCCTAAGCATAATACCATCTAAATCTGCTGATGATAAAGTCACCTGCTCTAACAACTCAGCAGCTGTGCTGCACTTAAAAGTTGTTACATATTTAATTCATTAGCAAGCCAGCTATCTTCTCGTTTCAAGAAATTAAGGAATTTTTTACATCTAAATGCAAGGTATCATTTTCTTTTTCACACTCTATATGATTATTGTGCACCTGTATCTAATCCTACAATAGCAGGTCCATGCTCCCTTGTACCTTATCATACTAAGTGACGCCTCCATTTTTTCTAACCACTTTCATTTCTCTTGTCTTAATACAGTTGATTTTGGTACCTTTTTTTCTTTTTTATTTAAAGGAAAATGATGAGGTAAGTATTCAGAAAGGTAATTGATCTCTAGTTTAGAGATAAAAGGCCTGATTTTTCCTTCTGATACAGAATGTGCATCAAAGTCAAGTTGAAGCACTTCACATGCATTGCTTAATGAAAACTCATAGAAAATGGAATATAAAAAAAGCCATTAGCCATAAAAATAAATGACAGGAAGTTCTGCAATCCTATTCACCGAAGATTTGTGTATCGTTTGGATTCAAAATTTATACAATTTACACACAGACATGCAATACTGCACAAGTTTTATGAACACTTGATTCATGAAATCCCACATGTAGAGTGTCTGTATGCCCATTGCCCTGCAACTGAAGAATGCCCAGAATAATTTGGGACTAGGATCCAGAATGAGACAGTCTGTATATTTTTAAAGAATAGACTTAGAAAGCCCACAGAAAAACAAAGCAAAGTTTGGCAGCAAAATGAAATCTGGCTTTTTCTTTGTTTTTTTTTCCTTTCTACACCACTGCATTTCTCGGGAGTACAGGGCACAGCCCCACACTCAACTAGTGGTAAATGTATGATTATCTACAAACAGAGCATCTATGCTTCCTGATGCTTCTAGCCCAACTCCACAGACTGTTCAAAAGCCAGAGGAGAACCATATTGGGTATATAAAAGGCATAAAGCACTAACTGTGAATATAAATACACATCTTCCATAGCAGAACTCAGAACAGAAGCCCGAGTCAACACAGATATGATGTGGATGGGGGAAGTAAAAGTTGTGTCAAAACGTGTCATGCTGAGTGTGATCATACATGCTCCAAGACGTGGAGAACTGAATAGTCCCCTTCACCCTCTTCCTAAAACTATACCCACATCAGCCAACCACAGTAAAGTTAGGTTTATTCCATTGTTAACACACACTTTTTATTTTCTAATAAAAAGATTGTGCTGCAATGAAATGCTTCGGAAGGAGATTGAAACGTAAAGGCTTTTAGGTGCAGGACTTCCACAATAACGATGAGATATTAGAGAAATTACCCTGTCCCAAACCAAGGGGAAAAGTTTTTGGTATTGAGAGTGTCACAGTTTAACACTGGCCCGGCAGTTAAACCAAATAACAGATGCTCTCTATTGATCCTCCTCCCCCCCTGATAAAGAAAGGAGAGAGAAAAAGGGAAAGAGACTTATGGGTTGGAAACTAAACTGCACAGCTTTAATGAAACAGTAATGATAAAAAGGAAAAAATTACTAAATATATACAAATATACAGGAAAATTGATACCATGTTCCTGCCTCCTTCCCCCCAGTAACTCTCACATCACCACTGAGGCTGCGGGGCAGCCCTGGAAAGTCCAGGATGGACTCCCGGGGTCAGCAGTAGTGGGGAGCTGGAGGCAGGAACACAGATATGGGCTGGCATGGATCAGGACCACAGGCAGATGCTGACAGAATCCTCCCAGGGTGCTGAAGCAAACAGGGACAAGTGAAGAAGGAAGGAGAAGGGGTTTAACCCTCGTGTTACCTCAAATTCATACTGAGTATGACATGTATGGGATGGAATACTCTGTTTGGTCAATTTTGGTCATTTATCTTGTCCATTCCTCCCTAAGGGAGGATTTCAGGTGTGATCTCTTTACTCCTTTTCTCCTTCTGGAGGGCAAAATGTTCCTCAGAACTGAGCAGTGGCCTTGGTTCTGCATCCCATTATCCAGCAGTAACTATAAGCATTGAGTGTTATCAGTCCCAGAAGCAGACACTGACTGAGAAACTTGCTGTTCATTTCAGCAAGTGCAGCTACTTACAAGAGACTCAGCTGAAAGCAAAACTACAAGAGAGAAAATTGCCTTCATCCTGGCCCAAACCAGGACAGAGAGCAATTACAATATAGACAAGTAAACAAATGGATGCAGTAAGCTGGGGTGGGATACTGCATCACTACAGCTTCTCTGTGCTAATTTTGCCACTGTTGCTATATTAGTAAGGAGGACATTATCTCAATATTTACCATGAATTAAGAGAAATTAAACCTTCAGTTTCCACAGTGATGCTGCCAGCTTATGTTTTTGCTTTATGGACAGTTAGTTGTTTGCCCACCCACATCACTACAGAATCAAATGACAAATGATTTTCATATTAAAAGACAATTTTGTATTAACAGCTATCTACTTCATATTCTTCTTTAGTCCTCACTGCACTGCAGTGATGAATGCAGTTTTCCAAGGAAATCTATCATAGCTCAGATATTTAAGATAGTTATTGATCTGTAAGCGAAAGTGTAGATGAACAAACACATTTACACCTGTAGCTGCCGCATTGTAAGACACTTCTGAGGAACTAATAGAAGGACTGGATTATGTTCATTGAATACACAATGCAACACTGAATCACTTAAAATACTGAAGTAATGAGTGAAGTATCATGAATCAGAAGAAACAATTCAGCCTGCACACGGAGGAGCTGGAATGGCACAGGAGTAGAGATGGAATACAGCTAACAGCACTGTGAGCTGCTCAGCAAAAAGGCTTGCCTGTGACCACAAAAGCAAGGAAGATATTCTGCTGTGCTGAGACACAAAGAGGGAAGAATACCAAAAATACTAGTTCACTATCCAAATCTATTATCCAAGGAAATAGTGAGGTGAGATAGCCCAGATAAACAAAAATCATGGACATTATAAATAAAAAATTTAGCTTTAATTGGGAGGAGAAATCACACCAAGCAAAACCACACAGAACAGAACTGTGTAAACTCAGCTATAGTGTAGACAGGCCCAAGTCAGTTCAGACAGAGCATGTATGCTTAACAGGAAAATTTTAATAGTACAGCTGGAGAACTTAACTGTAGTATATAACACTGATCACAACTGGGAATTTTTAATAGTAGCTGCAACTTTGTAAATCCCATTTCACCTACACAAAAACCAGAACTCAGTAGGGAAAAAAATATATTTTGAAGCAATTTCCAACAAATATATCTGCAAATATTAGGTCTTTCCAAATTAGAGCTTTAATAAATAAGGGGGATGACACCTCCTCTGTACGACAGCCACCTTTTTATACTAAGTACTCCAAGGTACCGTTACACATAATATACAGCCTGAATCATACCAGGAAAAAATTAAAAAGGCAGGTAGAAATATAAAACAATATTTTAAAGGTAAATAAGCAAATACTTCATGGATTTTACTTCTACTAGGCTGAGAATTTTTCAAGTGAACAAAAAAAAATAAATCTATGCACAGAATGATAATTTCCACAGCTTTGGAAAGGTCTAAATCCTTCAAAGAGACATCTACTTTACAATGTCAATATGAATATGAACATTTTATGAGAGTATATAAGTGCCTGCAAGATTCAGGTCTCAGGTAAGATAAGATGGTATCTTTGCTATCTATTTTCATTTACTGTTCCAGTTTATGAAAGAGCTTCTTCCAAAGCCAAGTTCTATGACTTAATGCGTTTCACTTCAATTACAGTATATTTAGCCTGTTCTGAAAATAGCCAAACTATATGAACCATAAGTATAGCATAAAAGGCCCTGAAATCTCCATCAGCAGAGACATGTCTGGGATGAACAAAACACAGCAACTTAAATCTGGCAGAATTTACTGACAACTACTGAAACCAGCACTGCTGAAATCCACCAATGAGCCTAAGAAGCAGTTGTATTTCTTAGGTGGGGTCACCTTTCTCTGCTTTACATCCACGCTAATGAAGTAGCCAGATGCTTACATTAGGAGTCTTTAATAATTCTGACCATGTTATCTCAAACAGGAACAGTCCCAAGAAAGCTACAGAGGAAAAGGACTGTGCATTAAAAAAAAAAAAATGCTTTGGGCTGTTGAAACATTTATGATTGTTGAGTAGCTATTTGAATCTGGCAAAACAAGGGCACTATGCATAATTCTTTAAATACACAGCTTCAGCAAAATTCTACTCTAATTTACTCCCTCCAAGCAGCTTACTTTGAATAAGAAGTTGTTGCTGTAAAAGAATAAGTTATTATATACTAAGTCTACTTTCTAAAAATTCTTCGTTTCTGAAATGCTGGCAGAAATTTTTAAGAAATAAATCTAATAAAGCAATTTAGGAGCATGGCAGTTGACCATCTTCAATAGCAGTTAGGCTCTTTTTAACAATCATTCCAATAAGAAAAGCACACTACTGGAATTATCTTATTCTAAACAGCACAACCATGCACAGCTTCCCACAGGCAGGCAGCAGGATTTGCACAAGGAGACAAAAGAATAGGCAAGTGTTCAACAAATTTTGGAGATTAGGAAAATTGTGCTTATTTTAAATTTTCAATAGCAGCAGATGAGAACCAGGTCAGGCTATTCAATCACAGTTCAGGAAATAAATTGCTTATTTTTCAAAAGCCTTCAGTACTAATTTAACTCTGCTTTCACTGAAGTCAGTGGGAACTGCTAACAGGTTTCAGCATGGGAGCCTGATGAGTCTCAAGCAGTTCTAGATGTCTGACCTTAAAACTGTCACTTTGGTCATTGCTCAATATAAATTACACTGAAGTACATATGTACATTGTGTTTCTTACCTTCTCTTCCTTTCTCACAAAACCTATATATGAATGCTCTCACAAACACAACTGAAATGAAAACTTAAAGTACTCATGTGATTTCTATCTATATGACTTTCTTCCATTCAGAAAACATAAACAAACAAAACCCAACATTAATAACACTACACCAATCTATTTCAACCACTTTGTGGTAATACAGCAAATTATATAATTACGGATTTCAGAAAGCACATTTTTTAACCTCTGCATATTTATCTGTCCTGTAACATTGTTTATAGTTCCTCAACTTGGACTGTAGTCTTCCAATAAGCAAAAAAAATAGGTCTATTTTTAAAAAATGTACAGTACTAATTAAACTAAATAAAGACCTGGAAAGGTCAGCAGTTACATTTATGGATTCTAGCACTGCTGCTGGGGTAAGACAGAATGTTTAGAATGAAGTCCCTATTGTGACCAACCACTGACTTGTCTTAAGGGATAAAAAAATACCTATTCCCCTCCACGCTGGGATCCATGCTCAGCTCTCTGAATTTGAGAAGACATAAATGAAATTTTAACAAAGGGTACAAGGGTTTCTGAGAAAAGGAAAATGCTGTGTATTAAGCAGGCACTTCAGTGCAAACTCCAAAATAGCCATCTCCATAGGATGTTGTTGCTACAGAATGAAGCCACTGTCCTATTACAAATCCTCACAGAAAAAGAAGCCTTGAAAAAATCATACATTTCAGGCAGTTGGTATCTATTGACCACTTAAGGCAAATCTTAACAACAGTTCAACTCTTTTACAGTTCGCAGTGGTTAAAGATATGTAGAGATCTGCTTGCCAAACACTTCCTACACTGTTTTGCTGGAGTCTGCATCTCAGCATGCAAAATTCTGAGAGAAAAGCCCCCTATCTGGCCCTTTTCTACATTGTGTCACACTTCGTGAGTAGTCTTCATGTCTCTGTCTCCTTCCCTATTACCCTCTGAGAACAGCACCTCTCAGAATTGCTGCTCTCATCACTGGGACCCATGCTAGACCACCAGACTCTCCTACAGAATACACACTGACTTTCTGTGCAGCCATGTCTTCCCACTTCTGAGGTGACTCCCTCATGTGTAATAGCAAAGGCAGCAAACAAGGATATTCTGATAAGATTTCCATATACAGTTCTTCTGAGGAGAGCAGAAGAGCCTCACATGTAAATATGCATACGTAGCTAGACACCCACACGTCTGTGCACACACAACACACACGCCATTTCCCTTTCCTGAATCTCTCTGGACTCAGGGCTGATGGGTACATTCTTTCTCAAATACAAACTCTTGAGTAGGCAGCTTTTTTTTCTCTAAAAGTTCACACTCATTCCTGGAAATGTGTTTTTCTCTTTTCCCCTCCAAAACAGTCGCTTGCCTGTGGCAGGCTGCACAATGAATTTCCTTCCCATACCTTTCCATTTAAAGTCATTCATTCCCTCACTAAAGCATCCTTTCAAATGGTTTGTGTAAGTTTTTTCCTTATAGCCCCCATCCATCTTTCCGTTGGTGTCCTTACAAGGGCCTCACGCAGTCTCCAGCACATAAATGGAAAACCAATCAGAATTCATGTATTTTATATACACAGATTATGTGAGTTACTTTTCAGCAATAATCTCCCAGCAGTACATTACTGTTCCCCTTTTCTTTTGGTTACCTTCACTTTGCACAGAAAATGGTTCAATGAAATTTAGCCTTGCAACTACGTGAATGTCTGGGTGCTGCCAGACTCCACTGTCAGACTACAGCATTCTAAGCAAAATCTGAAGTAAATGTAAGCAGTTTTCTAGTTTCTTCAGGACTGTCATTTGTGTGACAGAACCTTTTAAGTTAACTCCCAGGCATTTCTAGCAAGCATTTAACATAGATTTTGCTTACACAAGCAATATCCTGCTAAAGCCAGCAAAAGGAAGAGAATCAAAAGACCCTCTCCTCACAGACTAAGCTTTGATTAATCCTGGATAGTTCTTCTGAGGTTAGAAACTCAGCCAGACATGTGACTTTGAAATCAGAACTGTACAACAAGATTTAAAAATAGGTATGCTATACTAATAAGAGAAATGAGAATACATTAGAAAAGATATGGGGGTGGCGAGGGTGTTTAAGGTCTGAAAAGTCTGTTCCATTTAGGATTTCTAAAGTCAGTACATCACAGTATGGGGGATAATTTCAATACATTGCTAAGATCAACTGGAGCTTAAAATGCAACAGACATTTTTTGGCATTGGATATCATATCTGAGGAAGGTAAGTTCCTCATCACATATGGATAAGTAAACTGAGGCACAGAAATTCATGTTCTTGGCTGACATCACCTAGTATTAAGCAAAGTCTACTTAAAAAAAACCTCACAAAGTACTTCATTTCAAAATGACTGTTGATGAAAATCAAGTACCTAATTATAATCAAGTAGTAACAACTTAAGCTGTCACGTGAGAGTAAAAATGAGAAACACACTGAAACGTGTAGGCTTGTTTTCTAAATCCAATATATATGAACTTGGAGTGCTTTCCAAATTACTAACTGTCATTAAAGCATTATCTGAAATCAGGAAATACATCTTACAGTACATGATTTGCCCAGCACAGTCATCCTATCCTATGAAATTAGGGTACATCCTGTGATATTGTCATGCTTTTTCACCAGTTTAAGCAAAATGTTCTAATGAAATCTAGCAATTCTTTAAAACTATTATATAGCATTTATTCTTCAAACATCAACTTTATTATGGGCCAAATCCTGTAAAGTGTGTCGTGCCCTCAGTTGTCATTTGACATTCACTTTTGCTTAAGAACTCATAAAATTTATTACAATGTCACATTTGACTGACAAATGCCTCAGGAAAAGTCATCAATTTATTTAGGATAAATCAGAGCAGAAGGAAAAAACCAATGCAACTGAAAATCGGTGTAGCTTTTGACACATCAGACACTAGAACTCTCTTTCATTTCACTGCACTGATGGAAAATGGCCTTAGAAATAAAAAGGAAGACAATATGTGTCTTTCAGTTGAAAGTTCCATACTATGTAGTCATTTATTTCCTTCTGAGATTGCGAGACTGACAACAAAATCTCTTAAGTTGGTAAACATTAAGGGAAAAGAAGAACATCATTTTTTTCTTTGACAGTTGTATAATATCTAGGAATAAAGGGAACAGTAGACACTGATATTTTTCATGACAAACAGTATGGCCAGTGGAGAAATCACATGTCTTTAATGCAAAGGTAAAAAAAAAACAACCCAAAACACTTATTTAGAAGTGGCACAAAGTTCTCTTACTTTGAAAAGGCTTTTTGCACATACAATAACACAATTCATACAACCACATTACATCACTACATGTATGAAAATCTAGCAGGAGTCTTTCAGCAGACATGACATCAGTACTTTTCCTTTTTGGTCATCAGTCTGCCATCATCTCTACAGACAAGAATAATTAACTATTACTAACAAAGAATTTTTACATTCTAACAAAATGAAACGGAAAAGAAGTTTCAGAAAGCTCATCCATTTAAATAATAATAATAATAATAATAATAATAATAATAATAATAATAATAATAAAGCACAGGTTAATTACAGACATCATTAGGTTACTTTCTCTGACCTGTTATATAACATAAACCTTAAAATGTCACCTGGTTCTCCTTGCACCAAGTTAAATGACAAAATACCACTGCCTGACTTTCACATTCCACATTCCTCAGAACTACACTTCCAGAGATGTATAGAAAAATGAGTGCAACTAAAAATGGGAAAATGAAAGGTTTTAATCTCGAAATACCAGCGTATCCATTTGTTTGGTAGTACTTAGTTTGCAGCCAGCACTAACTAGACCACTTATTATTGTAGCCTGTCCAATTTCTCATCCAAAACTGCAGGGGGTATCCAATGTGCACTGAGAGCCCAAGGATACAAGAATTAGAGCTGTAATGTCCCTAGCTCAATGATTCTTGTTGTGAAGTACTTGGGGTTTTGCTCTATTAAAAAGAAACAGATTTACTGCAACTTGTAGATATTCATTCAAGCTTCAAGCAGCAGATAAGTCAGCTCAACCAATGACCCACCACAGTATTTATTATACTAACAGAATGGTCTTTCAGTTATTGTTCATGTGGATTTACTGAGAGGAGGAGAGTAAGGAACAAAAAGTAGTGACAAAGATGACAAGAGAACAAACCTGACAACAGGCCTGAGAGCAAATATTGCCTTATGCTAATCATGAGGCCATAAATACATGAGTATTTTTTGGCTGGAGCAACTTTTATTGGTTATCAAAAAGAGGATTTTTAAGATATTCCCTCTTACTCCACCCTAAGTTTCACTACTGGTGTAACTTCAGAATTTCAAGACTGCTGAACTTAAGCAGATAGGGATGTCTCCAACCAAACTGACTTCATACAAATGCCCAGCAAATACCTGCACTATTTAGTGGCTGAGAAGTGAGGTGAATCAAATTTCAAAAGACAACAAGTCACATGCAGTTTTCAGTACAAAAACCTCTAATTCACACGTCTACTAATTGAAGAGAAGAATTTGAGACGTTTTCTCAGGAATACATAAATGGTCAACCAAGGAGTTTTCCATGTTCCATATATTCAAGTACCTGTTTTCTATTTAGTATTTGATGTCAATAGTAGACTGTTTTGAAATGCACCTTAATTATATAAATAGTAAATATGATTGATGAAGCTGATTCAAAAAACTATTAATAGAATGTGAGGGAGTTATCTATCAAATTATTATTTTAAAAACTGTTAAGGATAAAATGCTGATAAGGTTCTATTAGTAAAAGAGTTCTTCAGGAGTAAGAACTGAGGAGAGGACTGACATTAAATCAATTTAAGAACAGCAGTAATGGTAGGAAGTTATAAGCTTTACACTTTAGCTGCATTAGAGAATTCTAAAGAAACAAAAAAAGTATTAAGGTTTGGTTTTTTTGGTTTTTTTTTAATGCAGCATACCTCAGCTCCTATAGCACTTCTGCCATAAGGAATGTTGAAAGCTAACTTTCCCTTTTAGCATGACAGGTAGAATTGTCACTTACACCATCAAGCCATTAAACCAGTTTTTAAAAAAGTATTTTGTAGATTCCATAACACCAGCATTCTAGATAATTTTCCAGTGTCTTTTCAATCAAGAAAATCTGGCTAAAATTGCACAATCTGACCTTTCGATTAATGGCCCTGCCTCTTGCCTGTCATACTAACACAGATTTTGAGGAATAGTTAGGATTCATCTGGAAGTGATATAATTTCTGCCTTTGTCTTTCTTTTCTGGACACTAATAGCTTTTAGTCAGTCAGCTTCACTCAATGTATGACACATGGAACCATTTTATTTTACTTGTCCATTAACTTCAAGCATTGTGACAAGAACAAAGCAACTTCTTAAGTTGAGTTCAGCTACATGTAATCAATTTCTACAAATTCTTTGCTTATATGGTGCTGGTTTCAGTTGTCACTAATGTTTATCTGAGAGCAAGAGTATCTATGACTAATTAAGCAAATATAAAACATTAATGTTACCATTCAGTTTCTCCATGCATTTCTGTCCAAGGATTTTTTCCCAATGCATTATCTACCTTATCTGTTCTTTTCTTTTCAAGCAAAAACTTTGGGGAAAAAAGCACCAACCAGAAAGGCTTTCTGAAGTCTAAGGCCTCAGCATGGCACACTGCATTGCTTCCTTGAGATCATGCAACATACAGACCACAGATAGTACTTGAAAGCAAAAAGCAATACATACATTTCTATGAATACTATCACTGATACAAACTAGTAGGGGAAATACATTCTATTATGAAAACTGAAACCTGTGGTCCTGCAAGCTTTTTAAACAGTATTTCTACTCTTTAAATATTTATCACTGAGCTGCAAATAAAACATCTGTAATATCCTGTGGAAATAACACACACTAGATGAGTTTTAGAAATATGTTTGACTGTAGTTTACTCAGTTGTACTAAGCTGACAGCTGGTCAATGTCTGCATTACAGAACACTTCAATTCCATTTTTATTCCTCATACTTTTTTAAAGAAACAAGAAATCTCCCATCCCTCATTATTAGGACATCAATGAGATAGGAAGTCTCTAGGTATTGCTGAGAGGTTTAGAAAGCCCAAGTATTCTTTTTGGAGTTGATCTAGCCAGGCCACATAGTAAGGTTCCATTTGGATTTAAGTGACATTTAGGTCTACATGGCAAAGGTGTTTTATTCTGACTCAATTGTATTTTTGTGTGATTGGGTTCTTGCTGAAGTTAACAGCAATATGCCTCTTCCCTAGCTAAATTTTGCCAGGGCTAGCTGTGCTTGTGAAATGATAGTTTCAGCCATTCTTTTCTATGATCCAAAGTGACACAATTCCTATCATAAGCTGTAGGCACAGACACAGAGACTAAAAATAAAGGGAGAGAGTTTATATTCTCCTGATGCTGGATTTTTTCATTGAGTTTTTAGGACATCATGATTTTTACTACCTGATACTTCCAGATGTTCCTGGGTCACCTTCTTTGCTTTCTCACCTTGGGCCAGACCAGGAATAATGACACAGCTGTGCTCCAGTCTCCGTGACATCTTTGCTCCATTCCAAAAAGCCTAAAAAAACCCCAAAACCTCACTTCAGCTGAGTGAATCTGCAAGACAATTAATAAAAAAAAAAATTTGCTCATAAATAATATGAAACCTTGACAACAAAAAAGTATTTTACCAATCTGAGCTATCCAGCCATATTGTAGTATCCCAAAAAGAAGCATCTTTCATTAAGCCACTAAAACTACATTCACACAGCATGCTTTTAAACTCCCAAACTACAAACCTGCTGCCTTGAAACTGAATGATTCTCCACTTCTCTATCAGATGAAAAGCAACATTCAAATCATGCCTTGTTTCAGAAGAAGACTAAACCTCTGTAGCAACTTTTGTGTTGTGCTATATTTGCCTGGATGCAGACCTGTGTGATGTGCTTCAGGGAATCCTGCTTTAGTGGAAGAGTTGGACAAGATGATTTGCAGAGGTCCCTTCCAACTCTGACAGTTGTGTGATTTTCTCCCTCTTCTTTCTTGGCAGCTCTTCAATTAGAAACTTCCCCACAGAGGCTGATAAGCCGTGCAGCAGCACTATGCAGTATTATTCTAGCTTTGCCCTTCAATGAATTATCATCTCCATCTGATGTCTGTCTGAGGACACATTCAACAAAACGTGTATAGTTATTCCCTGACTTCTATCCTTTCTTTGTCCATTCTCTCAGATTTTAAGAAAACTCACTCATAGCTGGGACAGAAGGAACCACCAACTCAGTAAGTACCAACAGGAAGAACCTGTTCTCTCTGGTCCCAAGACTTGCCTGTTAATCTGAATACAACAGCTTAAAAAAATTGCTGGGTGCATTTCATGAACTCAGTCCTACAAAGCCACAGCTATATCTGTTAAGCTGCACCAGTCCAAAGTTGGTGACAGAAGTGGGGATAGAAGAGCAGTGTTTGTGACAAAAGGCAGCTAAGAAAAAAAAAACATCTGTCACACACCCAATGAAATGCCAGGCAACTCAAAGTGTTCAGTTTCATATAGGCTGATATCTCAGATGCTCTAAAGTCAGAGGAATGTCTGGTAGAAGACTGAAAAACCTTCTATGCCAGTTTCTTGTCATTATGAATACAATTTTATAGGTGAATTTGGAATTACAGGCTCAGATATCGAAATTAAACACATAAATAGCTAGAAGGCAATGTGGTTTTATCTTCTTCCTGAGGATAAAAATTCGTAGGGTATGTACACCTGCAAAACCACATGGTTATGTTGTACTTTTAACATAAGCTAATCACATTAGGGTAACAACAATAGGTAAATTTAAGATCTCAGAGTATGGTTAAGCAAGCCAAAATCAAAAACCAGCTCGAAGCTCTACAGGTGGCTGCCAGGCTGCAGAGTCCCCATGGATTTCTACTGCTCAGCTCATTTCTTCCCTCCTACTTTATTGCAATGCAGTAACAGCTATCATCACCTGAATCATTCCGAACCCCTAGTTTCCAAAGGTATTGCCTGCCTGCCTCTCCCTGTTCCTGTCCCAAATACATTCAATCCATTTCCTCAAATATCTTGCTGTCACCTGAGCAAGGCTTAGTTTACACATGCCCACATAATTGGGACAGAACTCATTTTAGACTGCTAAAGACTATACATAATTTTCTACCTAAACCACAGCTAGCCCAACCACCTGCAAAAAGCTAGGACTTGGCACTATTCGTCCAGCTTGTTCTGTTGTTAAAAAACCTTTAACCTGTATTTCCAGCTTAAACCACATAACAAATATCTGCAAGAATTCAGAAATGCAGAAGCTTTTCAAGTCACCATTTCTTAAATGTGGGACAGAACCAACTCCCTATTGTTAACCCTCTTTTATCTTTACCTGGTGTGGCTGTGTGGTGCATGAAAACTTTATTTTATTCCCAGACAATGCAGCTGTGTAATAATGTTAGCTTTGTCCTTCAGTGTAAAATAATTTCTTTTCTGACGTGTGTTTTAAAAATTCATTTTAAAAAATTTCATTCAAGCATCTGCACTAAGCAGAATTTACAAAGAAAGAGACATTTGTAGGATCATACAACTTAACTGCTTTGTGCAGCCTACACTGCTTCATGTTTCCTGCAGCTCAGTCACTGATTAGGGATAATACTAAAGGCTACTTCTTGTACTGTATGTTGCTATAAACTTTCAATTTATGATATAAACCTAAATTTCAACGTAAAATCTTAGTTACATGCTTAAATGCCTTTTAAAAATCCAACAATTGAATATATGAAAAGGAGTTTAAAAAAAAAACCAAGCTCAAGCTAAAAATCCCCAAGGGTATGTGCATGGGCTGGGTTGGGGGTATTAAAAATGCAGGATTTTTTTTAAGTAAAATGGTTTCATGCAACCCTTGAGAACTATATACCTGTGTCTGTGTACACCCATAGAGACAATACACATTGCAATTAAAGCAACTTGTCCTCATCTGCTCTGGTGCAGCTCTTTCTGATACCATAATTGAGGCCAAGTAATAGAAGGAAATCACACAAGCAGAGATAGATGACTCCTGTTCAGATAATTTTGGAAAGTAAGGGAGAAATGGAAAGGTGAATTACAGTGTAATGACAGAAATCAGGTATTACGTGAAAAATCAGATGAGGGACCTGGACAGGCTGGAATGAGGGGCTGAGGCCAATTGTATGAGGTTCAACAAGGCCAAGTGTCAAGTCCTGCACTCGGGTCACAGCAACCCCAGGCAAGGCTACAGGCTTGAGGAAGAGTGGCTGGAAAGCTGCCCAGAGGAAAAGGACCACGGGGTGTTGATCAACATCTGGCTGAACATGAGCCAGCAGTGTGCCCAGGTGGTCAAGAAGGCAATGAGCATCCTGGCTTGTATCAGAAATAGCATGGCCAGCAGGACTGGGGAAGTATTGTCCCCCTGTACTGGGCATTGGTGAGGCCACACCTCAAATACTGTGTTCACTACAAAGGGAATTTTGTTGCTGGAGCAAATCCAAGGAAAGGCAACAAAGCTGATGAATGAGGGGTGTCTGAAGGAATTGGAATTGTTTAGCCTGGAGAAAAGGAGGCTGAGGGAAGACATTTCTACACTTTCTACAACTGCCTGAAAAGAAACAACTTTTCTCAAGTTACCACGGATAGGACAGGAGGGAATGGCCACAAGTTCCATCAGAGGAGGTTTAAATTAGATATTAGGAAAAATTTCTTCACCAAAAGGGTTCCCACGCATTGAAACAGGCTGCCCACAGACCACGCCCGGGGGAGTTTAAAAGACCACTCGTAAGTGTACACGTGTTGCTTAGGCAAATGGTGAAGTGGTGGCCTTGGCAGTGTGAGGTTAACAGCTGGACCTGATCATCTTAAAAGTCTCATCCAACCTAAAGGATTCTATATTTCTATGACATATGAGTATTAACCAAAATCACACTGTAACATTCGGAGGCAACTACACAATAGACTGAAGGAGGAGATATTTGCAGTGATTGTCATTGAGTACTAAATGCAAAGAGAAATAAAACAAGGAAATGTAAAAAAAAAAAAAAAAAAAGCTAGCAGTGTATTTGATCATGAAATGTGAGGCTCTAGAGAAACTGATGGAACACCAATAAGGTTGTCTATAATCTAACTGTGACTAAACAAGTATCTGGTAACATTTCCTTCTGATTACACAGTATCTACATAAATTAAAGGATTATAATTATGTCAGGAACTTTGCGTTAATGAAACTGATTTTAATATACCATGAGGTATATTGGTACTATTTACTATGAATCAATGTAACTACAAATTTTGCTTACTCTTGTTTTGCTCCCAGTATGCAGTGTATATTAACCTGTTCAACTTCACATAGCCACCAATTGTGACTATTACAATCCATGTAATTTATCAAATTTAAAAAAATATATACCAAGCAACACCTTTCCATATGGCCAATTAGTGAACTCATAAAATTCAGCAAATATATGATGCTGTATTGAACATCTGTGCTGGTTATCCTATGGGAATTTTTAATAAAGGACCAAACAGCATATTGATGTTAATTCTGTGTTACCGGGACTTTAAATAAAAAACTAAAATAAATAGCATCCATTAAACTGATCACACTGTTGTAACTCAAATTGTGTTTATTATGCTAATGGAACATGAAATTAAGAAAAAGACCTTTATGCCAGTGGAATTAATTAATGAGCTTTATGAAGGCATTGGGATGTAATTTATTTCTAGATAAGTAAGTCTAATTTGCAGTTCCATGGGTCTCTGCAATGCTGATTGTAATAGTTATTCCTGCAGATGTGCTGCTCACAGCATGTCTTTCCATTAGAAATGAACACCTCATTATATAAACTGTACCTAATTAAACATAATACAGTGGTGACTTGTTAAACTGGCCTTTTTAAGTCAGCAGCTGCTTAAGCTAATAATACCGTACACAAGATTTATATCATCTACCATATAATACTGATATTAAAATATACTGCCCAAGGGATTGACAACTAATTTACCATTATGTAACAGGTACACTTCAGATTCTGCAATGGAGATTAAAAGACTACTAGTATATAAAAATCAAATGAATTAAAGTCTATTTGGAGTTCTAAATAATTATGAAAGTTTTTTAATAACTTTGTTCTTTTCACAGGCTATTTTAAAACCCATAACCAGACAATAGCACTTTTCTCATCTTTTTTTTGCCATATCTGATGGGTTGATACTCTTATGTGGCCTGAATTGCTCCAATATTGAATGTAATTAGGTTTGTGCAGACTCACTTTGTTTCAGGCAGAACAAGCTGAGAAACTGCTAAGACAGATCCATCTATTTCTTTAACTTTGCAAGTTTGATTCTGTGAATATTCAGTACATGTCCTGCTTTCCACCAAAATGTCAATACATCTTACATTCAAAATATTACAGTCTTTGCCCATGGAGTCTGATTATTTTGGTCAGAAAACGAGGAGATCAGAAAAAACAATAATGAGATTTATTTTCTCACTAAATAAGGCAGGAATATTTGAAAAAAACACAAGAAGATTTTAGATAAGCAATGTTTGATCATGAAAACTTCACATTCTGTATACACTCTGGTTTTTTGTTTTTTTGTTTTCAGTTTCTCTCTTTTTCAGCTACCACTTCATATTCTAATGCAAAGTGGCATTACTTTTGTTCTTCCCATTTTACCAGTCTGTATGAGATAGATATGTTTTGCTTGCAGGTATGCAGGTGGAATGACATAGCTACCCCTTCTCCTCTCAGAAGCCTGTGATCCCTCTCTTTCTCCATGCTCAAGTATGCAAAACTACATCATCTTCCACTAGGTCTTGCTCTATCCCACAGCTGAACCATCTAAGACATATGAACAGCCCTGCCTATTGCTGCCACCTCTCCTTGAATAAAGAAAATGAGACTCAGATTCTAAACAGCCTTGAACACATGCCATTCCATGTAATAAATTTTAAAACATGGATACATTTAGTCAAAGACTTGAGTCCATTGACGTCCATCTCAAGACTCAGGTTCAAAGTTAACAAATGTCAATACATTTACTCAGTAAAGACTTGGAGTTTCTAACAATGTTCACTGTTGCACCCCCTTTCCACAATTAGAAAACACACAAAAATGAAATGTGGCCATTCTACTTGAAACCCATCCCTTTTTTGGGATTCTCTTCAAGTTTGGGAGGAAAAGATTTAGATTCAGATTTTATTTGCTCTGAGCTGCTTTTCCTGTCTCACTGAACACATAACAAAAAAAAAGTGTTCTTAAACCAACGATTGCTTTATCTTTGTTTTCAGTAAGCTGTGACAACTGAACCACAATCCTCTTCTAAAGCCTGCTGCTCTGATAGCAACCTCTGTCACTCTCATAAACCCTAATATCTGCAGCATCATACTTTACTTTTAAGGTTTCTTAGTAAAGACAGTGTGACAGTCATTCTTTTCTTACCAGAATTCCCACATCATTCTGGACTGCAGTGTGAAATACATGAATCACTGCAAATTAAGATTAAATTACAGTTTGTGCTAGAGTACAGATTCAGAGAAAAGGGATCTGTCCTGTCTTACAGAATGTGCATCAAGTAACAAAAACAGGTGCAATTTAGCTTTATTGACAGAAAATGAAGAGCAGTCTTCCAGACTGAAGCCACTCGTACACAGCTGGCCTATCCTACCAACAGAAAGGGGGTTCTTGGGTTAGAGCTGACAGCACACTTAGAAGGAGCACAGCCTTCCACAATAAAGAATAAAACAGGTAATTGCATGAGAATCTGTGATTAGAAGCAATGCCTGTGTGGAAAATATTTTTATATGTAGAAATTGTTCCATAATCACAGTTTGAATCCTGTCCTTACCAAGGCAGCTTTTTAATTTCCTGGATGTCACGATTTACTTCATGCTTTCAAAAGAGACTCCTCCAACTATCATCTAAAGTATTTAATTCTTGCTTGGGATCTTTATTGTGAAATCTCTTATTGCAAAATCCCTGTACTAAAACAACCATCTTTAAAAGAATACTGTTTAAATTCAAAAACAGAACTCGTTTTTTTTGTCAAACTCCCATTTAAATTGCTTCACTAGCTCTCAGTAATCAGATATGGAATGTAACAGAACAGCAACATAATTTGTTTTGAGAGCAAAATTTAGCAAAATCAATCAACAATAAGAAAAAAATAGGAACTCATAAGCACCATGACTCCATTATAATTATTATTTTTAATTAAATTATTCAAACACACATTAATTTTCGTTCAGCACTACTTTTATAGTTTCACTTGCCCTGAAATGGGAACTGAGCACTTTGAAAAACAGGCTGAAACACTCCTGTTTCACAATAGATTGAGCAGTTACACCTCCATCCTCTTCCAAAAGAAAAAAAATATGCTTTAGTAACATATCAGACCTTACCTCTTCCATGACACTTTAATATCCTCTGCCTCTTAAAGCAACAGCAAACAAGAAAAATATTTTCTCTCTACCTACATTACTGACAACAGAGAAATCTCACCAAGATTTAGAGACCTGAAGAACTGGCCACATACTGGATCTTGAATCTGAAAACCATTTTCAAAAGTGACACTACTTTACAATTAACATTCCTTATTAGTATCTCCTGTCATCGTGCTTCCAGCTATATACAAAATTTAAAAATAGCTCAGATAAAAAGAAGTCAGATAAAACAAAATACAAAAATTATTTCATTGGATCAATAGAGGTTTTATTAATTTAATTCAAATGTTTAATTTAAATTTCTAAATACAACAGTGGTGGCTTCACAGGCCTACTGGTGTGGCCAGGTTTCCAAAGGTCATTTACAGTTTCAGGATAACAATGAAATTGAAAGAAATATCCAGATAATTTGATGGCTACATGAGCTAAATTTCTAAAACCTTTCTGAGAAGTGACTCACAACTGGTCTGATCTCATAGTTGCCTAACAAGACTGGCTTGAAAACTATGCTCCCTATCTAGCTTTTTTCTTTTACAGTTCAGTGCTATTATATCCACAAGCAATTATCCTGAACACATAAAAAAGATCCTAGACCATCACTTATACTTGATCTTCATCCTCCTTGGGAGATGAAGGAGAGCAAACAATTGGGATCAACCAAACAAAGTCTCTCAGGAATATTCCTGCCTAGAGGAAATTAAAAATACGTAATAATATGATAAGCAGGGGAAAAATATTCCTTATAGAAGACAACTCGTTACTAAACAAGTTATTATTTCAGCCACTTGCTGCTACCATAGAGTCAAAAGAAGATGTTGGATGAAAGAAAACTATGAAATTACTCATATTTTTCCTCTCAAACCAAGTGGAGACACTTACTGCCTGCTGCATTGCCAAAGACTTTATTCATAGATTCTCTTAAACTTTATCCCTCTGCCTGGATTTTCTAAATATACACCAAAAGATATTTTAAAAATTGTTAACAAACCATCAACTGAAAATTGGGTATGGCATGGTGAGCTGGGACAATTGTAGGAGACAAAAATGGCACCTTCTTCCAGCTACCTCTACAAAACCTGTGTTTGGGGGAAGTAAAACCTTCTAACCCACACTGAAGACCACAGAAAAACAGAAGTTCCATTCACTAATGGTTTGTCACTATCACTTCATCTCAAACAGGTTGATTATTTTCTGATACACTGACAAATAAAGAAACTTCTTTTCTAATTACTTGGAAAGCAAAGAAAAAAGTATGTGTGTTATTTTCATTTAATTTTGTTGTTAAAAGCTGGATATAGTAATGCTGGGAGGTCACACAGATACCTTGAAAAAACAACTGACAGGCTTGTTAATTATCAACAAAAATGTATTTTCAATTATAACAGTATTTTCAAGATCTGAGGGATCAGTCTTCATTCCCCATGTGTATACCATCAAGAAAACTAATGAAACACTGCAAGAAAAATTCAGAAGGTTGCTTCTGGTCCCATCAAGGACAGAAATCTCCACTGACTTCAGCGTAAACAGAATCAGGCCCTTTATGTGCATATTAACTACAGCAGACACTTCTGTCTTAATCTTTTCTGAATACATGCTTTTGATGCCACAAAGAAGATAAGATAATCTGATAAAAGTAAGAGATGAAAGTATATTATTATCTGTACTATCTCTACTATAAGATATAAAAAACTTTGTAGTGTCTGTATGTATTACCATAAGCTACAGTGAAAGTTGACCTGGTTTCTAGAGGGCAGTTTTTAAAGTATAATGCTGCAGCAATTTTGGATGCCATACCTTTCTACAACGCTTCTCATGCCACTGAAGATTTGATACATCTGCAAAACATAATATAAATAACAGTAGTAGAATATTATCTTATTCTTTGGCCAGTAGCTATGAAGTAAATTATTCAATATTTTTTTTTATATAAATTTGAATCCTTTAGACTTTTCCTGAGATATTTTTTTTAAAAGACAGATATTGATATTGATATTGTTATTGTTGTCATTGTCACTAACGACAAGAATTACTACTTTGTAATTGCATGTACTCTTCCCTCCCTCTCTGGAGGCTCCAGCACAGAAACTCTCTATGATCTATTTTAAAACCACTGGCATTTTGAGTTACATTTCTTTAGGTCCAGAAGCAAATTCTTAGCATCATAGTGAAAAGCAGTGAAAAACCCACAGAAAGAAGCACAACTTCTCCAGTGGAGGAGCACCCCAGTTCAGTAGGTCACAAATCCTCAGGGAGCAATAGAAGGGTGCATTTTGTACACCCTGCAGGGCTTCGTGGAGAAGACAAGTAGGGTGTTCTCATTCAGGTGGAGCCCCAGGACATGGGGCTTACATGGAATAAGCCTCATACAATCAGGAGACATTGTCTTCAAGGCTCAGAACACATTCTACTGACTTATGACTAAATACATCAGGAACTGCATTGGTATAGTATTGTAAGAGTTCAGCTATCCACTCGTGATGTGCTCTGGAGAGTTTAAACTCCATAGGGACCAGCTTACATGAGGTAGGAAAGTTACTGACTCTACAAACAGGGAATCAAGTCTGAAAGTATTTTAGCAGAAAGCTGTTGAATGATTATCTTTTTTGTGTAAAGAAATCCCAGGCCAACTGGATACCAAAATAACCCTTCTCCTTGCCAAACAACTCCTAGTCTCTAGCCTACATCAATTACTGAAACACACACCATAATACTTAACAGTGCAGGTGTTAATAAAGTTATTTTTCTTTACTAACCATCATGAGACCATTATGAATTCAACACATAACTTAAGGGAAAGACAATTAGTGGGAAAAGGTAAGGGGAAAAAAATGCAAAGATGGCTTTGACTCCTCCTCTGTACAATGAGTTGAATTCTCAGCTAATGCATAGCCCCATTCTTCCATTCATACCTATTGAGCTTTTATTTCTGTACAACTGGTGCATAAACAGTAGGGCTAAGAATACACCTGTAGACCCAGCTTTAGTACTTTTCAGATACATACAAGCACACAAAGTAGTGAAAGATAATAGAGCTGCTTTTATTTCTACCCTTTACCCAACCATATCAATTCTTCATTCCTCCACAAGCTGAAGATTTGCTCCAGCCACCAAGTCAGTGGTCAGGATTAATGACTGAGTCTTCATACAAAAGCTCAGTTAAATCTAGAAGTGCATACACAAATTCTGATCTCCTGTGAGGATAAAAAAAAAAAAAAGCATATCTGTGCCCCTTTTAGCTTTTACTGAGTTCTCACTAAATCTCTTAATACTTCTTCTGATCTACTCCAAATTTTCAACTTTTGATTAACTACATTTGCAGCTCAGCTAATTTTGCTGCTCTGGGAACAGAGAAAAATCTGGTTGCCACAACTGTGGTTCTTTTGTGTTCAAAACTGCATCACTTATGTATTTAAAAATACATATGATATTTATAAAGCCAACTCAAAACATTACCAACTTGTCCTATTTTCATGTTTTCATGACAATTTATATGTTTTCCATATGGGCAAGTGCTGACAATATGATACAAGCTTAACGGAACAAATTGTGGTTTCTCTTTATTGTTTTGGCATCAAAAATCTACATTTGCACAAAAATAACTCTCTCCACTATTTTCCAAGGATGATTTTTCATTCATGCAATTTTAAGTGCTGCTCTCTCTCTCATTTTACTTAAAAAGATGCCAGAAATTTTCACTGCTCACCTCACCATCATATCTAGGAGTATCACAAATCTATTGAAAAAGCTGATATCCAGAGAGTGCATCCAGATATTCAGATGAGTTTTCTATAACCTACCATGAGCTCCACAAAAACAGGTTTGGGAGAGGAGTGCAAATGTGTCTCAGGTATGTGGGAAATGCACTTCAGGACAGTCTTCACAGCACTTCAGGACTGCGTTCTGTACACCCCATCACCCCATGCTCACAGCAAATTGATATTTCCATGAATGCAAATAGGACTGCAGATCATCTTCAGCAGAAGTTTCCACTGTTGGCACTCTGCAACTTAATATACTCTGCTTATTCTGACACGTGTTTTCTTCAACCATTATCTCCATTTTCCTGATTTCATTACATTTCCTTTAAAAGAGCTTGTGGCTTAGGTCTAAGAAAGTTCAAGTAACAATTACTTTCATCTTTTTCTTTAGTTTTTTAAGAGTAGATCACTCCACAGCATTTATAAGATGAACATTAATAGCAAACAAAATGAGCTTCAGAGATACAGCACCTAATAATGACTTCTTTTTTTTTAATTCTGAATTGTTTTTGTATTAGGTACAGTATACATATGTAAGTTAATTAGGACAAATTCTCTACTTGCTTATGATCTCATCCTTTGCAAAATTACCACACCAGTAGTGTTGAATGGGCTATAAATCATTATGATGTTCAAGCACAGTGTTGAATCTCTCTCGCCAATTAAGCAGAGTTTTGGAAAAGCTCTGGATCCAAAAGTTCACATGATGAAACGTTTGGCACAGAGCTGAATACTCTCTATTAAGATGCACTACACTGAGTAGTAAGCTATATTCTGCAGTGGTTCATTTATCACCTAAGCAGACTCTTGATTAAACACCTGTCTTTCCTCCTTACCTGTCAATAACTTATATTTCAAGCAACTGATTTCTCAGTAACAGGGAGGAAGTTTGCAGACAGGAAACTGCTGAGTCTGTTCTGTGAAATACAACAGAATTACTGAAATTAGGTAAACTGCAAGGACCCCTTGCAGTCTTAAACCTTAAAACTTAACAAAATTGCTCTTTTGTTCAAACAGCAAGTTGTTACCAGGCTACGGATGACTGTTGTTCTTTCATGTAGCATCAAAATCTGCATAGTTTGATTTTGAGTTTCCACTTTAGTTCTTCCCAATCAAAGTGATTTAATAGTCACTGAAATAATTATTCAAATAATAACTTTAAAAATAGTGTT
The DNA here is from genome assembly GCF_003957555.1 of Calypte anna. Taxonomy (NCBI): domain Eukaryota; kingdom Metazoa; phylum Chordata; class Aves; order Apodiformes; family Trochilidae; genus Calypte; species Calypte anna. The sequence goes on along the minus strand of NC_044254.1, from coordinate 15,302,846 downwards.
GCAATAAGATGAAATGGTACAGAATATTGATAATTGCACAAACACTAAGGAATTTTGAGCCTGGATGAGCAAGCAGGATTTTTTCTTTATCGGGAAATTAACAAGTAAAAGGAACCTGTTCATAGAGAAAAAGCAAATACATATTTTCCCCCATATTTCTACACTGAATTAATAGTGCTAACACTCTCAAGGTAACCTGACCTATAAATTACAGTGAATGAAATTCCTCACTTTTCAAAAACCATTTGAAAATTAGTTTTTCCACATTATTAATCATACTATTTAATCAATTTGAGTTACATCATAAGCTCCAAATGTTCTTTTTCTTCTGGCACTTCTCTGCATTCCACCCTTAAAACTTGCTTTGCAGTCAAAACATGCACACCAAAAAGTACTGATAGATTTGGTCACAAACTTCCCATTTAGCAATTTGCTAAACATTTCATAAAATAGAACCATCGTACATGTATTAAAAAAAACAAAGCCAAACAAACATAAGAAAACCCAATATATGTAATTTCACAATGATAATAGATTTTGGTCACATCACTTCAATTTTTACTAGAAATTCAGCAGTACTCTCTACAGGACAGAAAGGCTTGGCTAGTACTGGTAATGGAAAATGAGCCAGAAGAAAAGGTCAGGTTTTAAAAAATTCCCTACTGAAAGACTCTCAAAGGATGCAACATGTTTACTACATGGTGTTTTAAACCATTCCCTTCCAACTCTATTTTCTTTCAACAGATGTACTTGAGGTGTACAAACACTGACAGTCTAGACTCCTTTTTACATAAATTTGATTTTTCTACCTTAATTATTGTTGATGTTGTACATCATTTAGGTGTGATTATGTTATATTTAAGTATTCCTAAATTAATTCACATTAATCTAGTTACCTAAATTACATTTGAAAAATTATTTTAATGTGACATCCTGTTAATTTGTTCCTTTGGTACTTCAGCTCTGCATCCCTGGGGCAATGCAACCATATCCCATCTAATGTGAGAACTTCAAAGCTCTGATATAGTATACAAACTTCAGATCATAGGAATTGCCATACATGATCAGAGTCACAGGTCATTTAGTCTAACACCCTGTCTCCTGTGGGGAAGATGCTCCAGGGGAAGGTGGAAAAAACCCAGCAGTAAGCAATGACAAAATGTAATTTGCAATGCAGTCGTTTGACACAAACACTGAAAACAGTGATTTTAAGGACAGCTGCTATAAGAACAGAGATGAAAAAAACAACAGTAAGTAACCCTATAAAGAACACAAGGATGTTTCTTTTATGTAAGTTTTTATTTAAGTGACTCTTGATACACTGCTGATATTCCAGCAAGGGCTACAAGTAAATTACTTTTCAGGACAGAGCTATAGGCAAGAGAGAAAAATGTGCACTTATTCGATGTCGTGCTGTTTAAAAAGTGCTCTCCAAGTGGTCCACAAATTTTTATTCAGAAGAAATATCTGATTTTGCTTATGCTAGCTTCAGTGGGTAGTAAATCTAATTGTACAGCCTTTGGTTTAGAAGGGTGTAATGGAAAGCAAAGTTCAGTCCTTATGCACCTTAGGATATAGATATGCAGTACATGAAACAGAGAGAGACCAATGATCTTTATCAACAACTGAATTACAGGAATCCCAGGGCCTGTGTACAGAGAAAGCTCTGGCACAGTGTTGCAGAAGCCCCCCTTCTCTTAGTCTATCTTAAGTAGAGTATTCCACTAGGGCTGAAAGGCCTGATTTTCTTCCCTCTCTAGTCAAGGCTTCACACAAAAGATGAGAAAAGAGACTGTCACTCCCCATCCCTGAGCTCTTTCTTAATAGCCCTCTTCCACATCTTCCATGAGAAGGTCTGCATAAAGGAAGATACTTTAGAAGGTTTGAAAGGAGCTTCCACAGAAAGCACAGATCTGTTACAATAACATCTGCATCAAATTATACAGAAGAGGAGATCTCCTTGAATCACATGAAACCAACCCTGCTAACAGTGATAAGACAGTGACTCCATGTAACAGAACTCTGCTTTTTAATATTTTTTCGTTAGATAATAGAAGAAATTCAACTCTGCGATTTTCCAGAAAACTATGTTAGGAATGTCACATGACTCAGACCAGAAACTCAAAATCTTTTTAGCTGTACACCTTTTGCCTTTCTACTTTGCAGTACAATCTAATTACATAATCACTTCTTTGTCAGTACCATATTTTTTCTCCCACAAACTCAGAGACAGATGTAATATCATATAATATTTTTCATTGCCATAATGGCCCAGTATGTCTTTACTGACAGACTTTTATGTGATTAAATTCTCATCTCTCTTCAGTAAATATTTTATTATTTTAGTCAGCAGTCATATACTATAGATTTTTATCTTTTTTTTAAATCAGCAGCAATGCTGCTTTAAGTTCAATTTTGAGATGAGATTTTACTTTGAAGCTAACTTAGCTGCATGCACAGGTAGCCTACAAATGCAAGTCACATCTCACAATGTTTTTAAGCTTGTCAACATACCTGACAGACAAACTATGCAACAACAGTGGCCAGCCCATGATCAACAAATAACAGTGGTTTTTAGCTGTAAAAAACCCTCTTTCTAGAATGTTTTCTCAGTCTTGGAAAAAAAACAAAACCCCATCAAGAACAGAGTTTTGTTCTGTCCTAGAGAATTAGTTAAATATAACTACCTAGATCATCAGCCAGGCTGGAAATACAGATGATCACCACCTGTGACTTATATTCACTAAACAGTACTCAGATGTTGGTGGATCAGTGAATCTGTGCTTTGCCTTTGACCATGGGAACAGAACACAGACCAGTAGCAAGAGACTGCAGGAGTCATGAATGAAGATTTGGCTCATGCATGTTGAAAAGCTGACACAGATAATGGATTTGCTAGACTCTGTGGCATATACAAAGTGCTCAGCAACAAAATGCACCATTATCTGAAGTGATATGATAATTGTACTTCAGAAATAGTAGCTGACAATGTAGTCAAGATTTGCCTCTTAAAGGGATTTTTTAAGTGTGACATTTCTTACCTTCTGCATACTTAACTTTACTCTTGCAACATGCTTTTGCCAACAGGACTGTTTAAGAAGGATGCAGGAAAAAATGGAGTAGAAAAAAAGCAGCACTGAAAAACAATACTGTCTAGTAGGAAATCAATTAGAATTGTACAATGTTAATAATTTAAAAATGTATTCTTTTGCAATCTCCATAAAATACACCCATAATATACAGCAACATCATAAACTTATAAGTGGAGCATTGTTTACAATGTAGATGGGTAAAGACTAACAAACCAGAGCCCTTCCATATTGGTAAAGGATATCTAGGAAAGGTAATGATCCCTTACACCTTGCTTGTAGGAACAAATAACAACTGATTCTCCATTCTGGTGCCTATTCTCACCCTTCTTTGAGATGCAAGGAGTTTGAGCTTCCACCAGGCCAGATAACATACTAGTTACTATACTCATTAGTATAGCCAAAATTGATAAATTTCTCTTGTAAAACACTTAATTTTCAGTTCTAAAAGCCATATTAATACATGCACATTATTCTATGGCTCAGATCCAGAACATATTTACTTGTTGAAGTTGTTCTCACAGCTCCTTTCCACTCTAAGACAGTTACTGCTTTGGCTGAATTTTGCTTATAAAGTCACCACATTTCTGCCTGATGGAGATTCAAAAAAGGCCAAACCTCCTTGGAAAATGTACCCCTAACTTAGAGGCAAACTAAAGGCCATGTTCATTGAAAACAGATTCAGTTCTCAAATGGGATATGTCAGTTTAGATAATAAATAAATAAATAAATCAGTTTTGACAAAAAGTCTTCTTTTGTAGGTAAGACAAGTACCTCTAAGAAACTGTTTCACTATAGGACATATAGGGCCCTGTAGGGATTTTTCAGATGAAAAGAAAGGATAATAGTGACCTGCACAGGTGACAGTAAGAGTCTAATCAGACAACATTGGGACTACAGAAGGTAGGTACCTAACTACTAAAGCATCACTACAAATGATGACAAACAGATGGAAAGCTTCATTTAATGGTCAGACCTTAAAGTGAACTTTTAAGTTCTATATGCAACAAAAAGCCTTTAATACTTATGCACTGAAGAAGTTGATAAGAGTATCAGTGATATACAAGGGAATATGGAATGCCACTATTACAGTACAGGTATTTCTAGCAGGAACACTATCTTAATGACTTCTCTGTAGATGTTTTAGAATGTAATCAATCACTGGAACATGTGTATGTGTGTGTGTGTGACACCTACAGTGTCAACCCTAAAAATAGGTTTAATCCGACATTTAAGTTGTAAAGACTGATGGAGCTCTGACATCTCTCAACTTTACAGGACTTTCTGTGACCACAAGTACTACCTCAGTATTTTTATAAATCTGGTCTGTGTCTACAGATTCCTACATGAAAGAACACAGCTATGTATGAACCACAACGGCAGTTTCTTGTAAAAAAAAAATTACTCCATCTCATTTTAAATAACTGCAGTTCTGAAATATATAATATTAGATAAACAAAGCTTTATCACTTCTAGGAAAACCCAGATCCCTTTTCGAAAGAGAACATAATATTTACCGAACAATTAATTTAGAAAATGGAAACCAAATCTTTGGAGCCCCATATGCTTCAGACCATGGGTATGGCTAAAGCAATAAAACTTAATCGCCCAGATCTGTAAAAACAAACATATTGCCTTAATAAATATTTCCAATTCTGTGCTATGTAAAGGCTCTGCTGGCAGGCTCTTGATCCTTTACACCAAGAAAACATAACAGGAAACTCTAGGGAAACAGAAACATACAGTGAGAGGTGCTCACAAGTCCAGTGCAGATTGTAAAAGTTATCTAAAGGAAATTGTTCAATTTATTACTTCTTATTTAAAAAGAAGTATATACCTTTGCTCAGTGCCTGGGAACCACTATATGTGTAGGTAAGGCAGAAGACTGAATGTTCCTTGGCAGGCAGAACTTACTCTTCCCACTGAAATACAGAAGCAGAGAATTTGAAGACCCTCTGAATTTGTAATTAATCTTATAAATGCTTTCAATACCTGAGACATCACTGGATAGAATGTTTGCATAATAGTTCTAAAATACTAGTACTATGGATGGATTTTCTTTTAATTTTCATCATAAATATGAGTAAGAGGTTGGCTTGAAGGATCCTTCATCTAACACTTCTTAGAGATTCAACCATAAACAGCAATACAGATAATTTTTTTCCATTTAGTAGAGGAGTAAATGATCAAAATTTTAACAGTTGTCAATGGCATGACAAGACATCATAAAAAGGCTTGATGGCCTCTCCATCAAGGTAATTTTTGAAAAATTACCTTGCTCTCTGAAATGGCAAAATAAAGACCTTGATCCTGGTGATCATACTACAAGAGGATACTACACAGAGGATATTAATGAAGGTTTTAGGTGTCTAAGTGTGGTAGAACTGTAACACATAATGAAAAGGGCTTTTCAGAAGCAATGACTTGTTTTCCCTATGTGTTTTAATGGGGACAGGCACAAGGTATCTCAGGTTGTTCTAATGAAAGGTTGCACTATCCACCATTGACCAAGAATATAAGAAGGGCTGTCTTTTGGCATTCAAAGGTACACAAAAAAGACTTGTGACTGCTCCTCTAGAGATGCCTCTTCTTTAACTTCAAGCAGTAAGTTAAAATGTTGCTTTTTATACAAGCCATGTTACAAGACAATTTCTACTAAAAAATAAACTCTCAAAAAATGCTCTTAAAAAAATGTCTGATCTATGTTTTCAGCCCACATAGATATTAAACCTAGTTTCCTAGACCCTGAAAAGCTAATTATGCATTCAATTAGAGTTTCTTAATAAAGATTAAAACTCTAAAGTCTATTACAAGCCCATATTTAATTCAACTGCCATTTTATCCATGCCATGAAAGTGTGAGTGGTAACAATGAATATAAATTATAATACATGCCATAGAGTGAATGCTATTTGTCCAAGTACGTTACTATAAAGAATTAAATTTTGCTATCGGTTCCATAATCTAGTTAAAATTGGTATTCTTTATTTGGTCTTTCAATGTAGTCCAATTTCCTACTTTGAAAAACAAATTCTAGGGAATAAAGAAAAGAGATTAATTTATCATTAAGACTCTGCTTAATTGAAGTCAATTCCGAACAAACTTGAATTCAATTTCTGCTCATTAAATTGAATGTGCTCTGCGTTTCTCTCTGCATTGCTTTGAGCAAGCAGCTGAGAACAAGGGACTAACATCAAAATTATTAAATTGAGGAGATTTTATTTGGTCTTCACATGCCAGAGCCGCTTTGATGAGGAGCTGTTTTGGCACTGAAAGGAAACGAGAGCAGCTGGAGGAAAAATCAAATGAAACTAAGCCTCGGAAAATTGAAGAAAACGCAAGCTTAATAATATTTAATAATTAAATTTCCACAAACAATAGCGGCAAATGAAGTAATCTGCAAAGTCTGTGAACTCATTTACATAATTGATGCCGGTCCCCTGTAAATGAATAATGAAGATAATAAAAGATGTTGCTAAAAATGGGCACAATAACAGCAAATTTCATCAAGCCGCGCGCTCTGATTAATCTGCTCTTGCAAATCAGCAGTGAGCGGGGGACGCGTGATTACCCTGGCGGCGGCCGGCAGCAGGCGGCAGCCCTGCCCTGCCTGCCCTCCCGGACCCCCACAACAACCCCAACCCGGCCCCAGACCCGGCCCCAGACCCGCGGCAGGGGCCCCCGCCTCCATCGGGGCGGTGCCGATCGCGGTGCGCCCGGAGGCTCCCCGGAACGGCGCCGGGGGCCGCGGCAGCGCGATCGGCGCTTCCCGGCCGCTGGGCCCCGGGGCGGAGGCGGACACCCGGCGCCTCCCGGCCGCCGGAGCAGTGAACACCCGTAGGCCCCCAGGCAAACACTGGTGCCCGGGCCGGGCGCGGAGCCTCATCGCCCGCCGAGACCGCCTGTGCCACCTGCTCTGCTTCTCCTGGTGGGCCCGTACCGAGCTAACACCGCGCCGTGCTCGGCGGCCTTCCCGCAAGCCCAGGCCCTCTCCTTCTCTGAACATCTGACGGGACAAGGTCCCTCTATCTCGTTGCCAAGCTGGAGGAGGTCTGGCTGGGGCAGCTGTGCACCTGGAGCTTCTGCTCAGCCTGTCCGCGGCACCACCGCTCATTTATTCCCAAGGCCAAGCATATGGGTACCCACCGCACCTTGACGTGATGGAGCACCTCATGGCGCTCTCAGACTTCTGACAGAATGCACGGCCCAGCACTTCACCCCTCGGTCTCTGCTCTACGTAAATGAAGAGTAAGAGCCCCAAGTTTGAGCTGCTGGCCAGGCCATCATCTGGCTCAAAGGCTGGTAGCCATTAAATAGTTTCAAACTAAATACTCACTTTACCCTGATTTAGCTACTGCCACTGGGGTCCAACTCTCCAGATTTCACTGGCATTAATTAGTGCTTTTCACAGGACTGGGATTTGTCACAGATTGCTGAAGAAGATAGGACAAGCCAGTTACACTGTTTGCTGAAGCTGATGCGTAGGTTGGCAGTGGATGCTATGAACTGGAAATGGGAAAGTATTCCAAAAAGTAGTTGGTTTTTTTTTTTTTTTTTTTTTCCTAATACATCCACTGCAATTTTTTAAAGCATTTAGAAATAGTCATTCAGGAAGAAATTACTTCATTGAGATTACTCATAGCAATATTTATAGGATCAAGCCCCAAATTGTTAATCTGTAGATATAATTTAATACTTATTCTGTTCCCTTGAACAAGTGATTTCTCAGACCATTGAATGATTGCAGTGAATGAGAACTTTTCACTATATGTAATAGAGTGTTTTATAGACAAAGCAAATGCAGTGGTGTTCCTTGTAATGTGGAAAGTTTGAATATTGTGTCAACATGCTCAACAGTACCTTTTACAATCACACCAAATGGAAATTTTCAGAGGGATAATAGTCACAGGCTTTAAAAAATCAAAAAGCAGATGTTTGATTGATAATTATATTTGAAATTATATTTGCAGTTTTCAGGTAATGTTATACATTGATATATAAAATATTTTATTTTGGAGAGTATTTCATCCATGTTTTGTTTTATTATTTTTATGCTGTTAGAAGGCATTATCAAAAAAATCTCTGTCTGATAGTAGGACTGGGAATAATTAGATTTAGTGCGGTCCAGTCCAATGACTCCTATGCATTGACTGAAGACCTGACCTTTACTGACTAATTAATTAAAAGGACCCTGTATCTGATGCAAGTATTCTGATTGTTTATAACACTCTACAGCAATCTTAGTTTGAAGTAAAAGATTCTAATATGCTGTTCTCAGCATGTCTGAGTACAGGTATTTTTCATCTTTAAACATGAAGATTGCTGTTCCACCAAAATTATTATTTAGAACTAAGTTAGGTAAGCTCTCAGCTCGGTAAAACAGTAATTCACAGATGCTGAGACTGGTGTAGTATAAACCTAAGGAAGACAGAAACAGCTTTTATTAATGTCTATTTTTAATTTTCTTCCTTTCTCCCTCCCCTTCCCCTTCTGATTCTTTGGATGCCTCTGTGTTTCCTGTACTTGAATTCAAACATTCTCGTATTGCTCTGCATCCAGAAAGCATCCTGGAATGTAGGCTTCATCACATCCCTGTTTTGTCCTCCAGTGTTCCAAAGAAAGCTTTTAGCAGTTCTAGAAGGAATTTGTTCCATTTAAAGTTTCACTTGATCCTAGTTGATAGCTTTCAGGCAGAAGAAAATTACATTGCTCTTACAAATAAACTAATAGATTGGATGAACTCTCGATGGGAGGAAAGGACTAAGGCTCATTCTTCCTTCTCCAATTTCTAGAGTCCCTATGTGGAGCTTGTGGGTTTCATCTGCAGGACCACTCAGGAAAGCTGGCCCATATCCTCACAGGCTAAGTCTATCTGGGAAGTTGTGTTAGACCCTTCTGTACTCTTATCATTCAGCTGCCATGTTTCCTGCTAAAGTCATAGTTAACTTGTCAATTTAATTGCTAGGAAGCAGGCTTTCTTTGACCATACAACTGTTTATTTTCATTGCATCTTGAAATTGTGTATGATGGTCTTTCATGATAACTGGGCTTGAAGAGCTTCAACTTCATCTTAAGGGTTCTGCAGTATTTCTAAAAAGGGAAAATGAGAAATTGACTGGCCTACAGGACTTCTGTTACTCTGTTGGGAGAGATTTCTTCCTGTGGGAGATTTCTCTTCAAACTTTATACCTTAACATTTAACTAAGTTAAGTTTTGTTGCAATTTTCATATTTTAAATATTTCTCTTTTTTCTCTAGCATTTCCCTTAAAAGGGTGCCCTCTAAACTTCTGACCATATTTTAAAGATTGATAAAATTATCACTAAACATTTTATTTCTTCTACCAGTTCTAGTAACTAGGGCTTTGGCTCATACTTTCATGTATTTAGTCATAGGTGGTAACATTTGGTTATGCAATATGCTTTTATATTCTGGCAAAGGAGGAGATTGATAGTCATGCTGTACCAACTTCCATATAACTGCAAGTAGAAGTGGACAATTAAAACAGTCTTACTGGAATAAGGGTTATCTTGCCAAAATGTTAAACTCACTAATTGCATTAACAGCATTATAAAGAATGAAGAAAATCCATGGGGGAAATCTTTACCCAAAAATAGCTCTGTTGCTACAAAACATTAGATTCTGAAACTATTTTCTCTAGCTTGTTCAGCATCATCAAACCATTAATTCTAGGTGGTACTTTCAGTGACACTCCCTCAGACAGACAATATTAGATATTTGCTCGTATGATCTTCACCTTGTATGAAGAGAATGAATAAAAAATGAAGTTCTTCACTGTGAACTCTTCCACACTAGCTATTTTCATTTTAAAATCTGTTTATTTTACTTTGACAGTCTGAAGGTTAAATTAACTTTGAGTTTTCTGTTTGTCTACTGTGAAGCTTATAGGAAGACTCAGAGCATGCTGCTGCCACTAAAGATGGTAAAGGAAGCTATAATATGTGGCTCAAATTTAATACTCTTAACATTATTAAATGTCTAAGTCATAGAGCCATCAAAAAGTTTCTGATCAGAAATACTTTGCTCTGTGAAGAGCAGGTAAGATCTTGATTGTGGATACAGACTTACTGGAAATAAAAAAGAATCTATGCACATGTCACAGCATTTATGTCACAAAATGCACACATTGCACTGGGCAGCTATGCTGAGAGAGCCTCACCAGCTTTTTCTAGAATAAACCTGTAAAGCAGGCTGGTACTGGAGATATTTGCTAGTAGCTTACACAGAAATGAGCTCAGAGCCTTTTGTATTATTTGCTCAGTGTTCTAGCTGATAAACCACGGCCTATTTATTATACTATTTATGCCTCATTGTTCAAAATTTACTTGTCTATCATACAAGGCTGCTATACTGTGACTAAATGTAAATCTTAAATACACAAAGGCTTATCAACTATATGTAGAATATCTTTTAAAAGTGTATCTTCAGTTGGATATTCAGACTGACTACTTTCTTTAATTTATGCAAATATAGCCTATAGCTAAAAGCTTTGTATATTTTTTTTCCCTGTGGTATTAGTATTCAAAAAATAGGACATTCTTTCAAGGGCATTTTATAAACACAGAACTATAATTTATATGGCAAATTAAAGCTCATACAAAATGTGTGCACTGAGGTACAGATTAACATATTTAATTTCAGTATTACCTGCAAACCTATTTTTTTCCATGCACTGCTCTAATTAGCCATATAAAATCAAGTCAGTATATTGTAAGCAATTATTTTAGTGGGAGTAGAAAGAGAATATGAATTAAATATATGGTAAGAGATAATATCTTATGGAAATGAATATACTCATTTGTATCAAGAAAAATGTGATCTAGCTAAATTTTATAAGATAGTTTGGAGTTCAAAAATACGACTCATGTAGAAGTTGTAGTTTTATAGTCAGTAAGATGTTACACTGCTTTTAAGTTCTTTATTAATGTGCCAGTGCTCATTCTTTGATATCTACAGATTGTCAGTAAGTACTAATGTCACTTCATATTGTGAAATTTCTCCGATTATGAATATTCACTCCCCCTACAGTCAAATGTGCAAACTGTTTAGTAACTCTGTATGCTAAAAGAAGTTTTTCTTCAATCATTTAATGTATATATCATACTTGGCTCTTCATATTTTTACTGTTATAATTATCCACTTGAGAGAATTAAATAATGGTGAAAATAAAAATGTAATTTTTGTTTCATTGAAATCTAAAAATAATCCTATAAACAGCAATTTTTTTCTTTCCCACTTTACCCTCAAGAAGTCTGAAAGCTAAACTGGAGGATTATGTTTAAAGAATGAGAACACAAAAAATTATCAACATGATAATGAACTTCAGCTGTCTCCTTCTAATGCAATTGTGATGGGATTCAGACAGGAGAGACTGTTTTGTAGCAGTAAGGGTATTTAACTGATTAAGTTGCTGTGATTCAGAATTTTACACTCAGTTTCCATTGCACAGTCAGAAAGGTGTGCCACAGTTCAGTTCCCTTTATAAGAAGTACAACAGACCCAGACATTTCCTCCTACTTCTTGCTCATGATCTCAGGATGTCCAATGGAGACCAACACTAAGAGCATGGAAGTCTGATGCCTGCATAACTATCTTGTGGCCTCAAAGCAACTCTTCCCCTGTCTCAGCACAGAAATTGCTGCCTGACATAGCTGCCTTATACCTCCATTTTGCCCAGAGTGAATGATAACAAGGAATTTTATTGCTTGGAAAGGCCCACAAAAAAAAAAACAGCGCAAAAAGATAATAAAGCCTTTCAGAACAGAGATATGAAAAACAGAAATTCTGTTTCTGCCTTTTCTGCCTTCTTCCCTCCAGCATCACACAGGAGTAGCTAATGTGCAAGAAACATCCTGAATCTAGAACTGGAAAGATAATCTCACCCATCTCATGAACATCAAAGTTTTCAAATACTTTACTGTTTCATATCTGGCTAAACCAGTAACTGCTACAAAAAAACAATGCACACAAGTGTGTTCTAGCTCTTCCTGTACTGTTCTCACATCCCAGCTGAGCATCCCAGCCACCTGCACATCTGAGGGAAATTGTTCTCAAACTTCCCACTGAAGCCTTTTCATCTCCTATAAACAGAAAACACATGTGCATATATTTGAGTGTGTGTATTTATATATTAAAATATATAACAAAAGGAACGACACATATAAATACACACATACACCTATTCCTATGGAACATCGGGATTTGGACAAATCATCATTGCTAGTGAAACTCGTTGTATTTTAAAATCCTGAATAGTTTCCCCAAGTATAGGAGGAATGATTTCCAATCCTCTCTGTTAAAGTGTTCAAATAAAGAAGGATGAATAAAATATTTTTTATTTAAAACTTCTGCTAACATTGTAGGACAAATTTGCAACATGTCCTCAACTCAGCCTCTAGTGTGTGGAAGGACTTCAGATGTGACAGCTAAACATTGCACTCAACATAAAGTGCAGTAGAAGTGACAGAAAAAATGGCAGACAAATTAAAGAGCTACCTCTGTTTTAGTGATTTTTTTGTGACAGCATTTTAAAAGTTTGCTGGGCAATTGCTCTAAAATGACAGTGTGCTGCTGAGCAGGTAGTGCACAGAGTACATAAAAGAACTTGTCAATAGCTATTTCAATAGGGACTTTAAAACTCACAGGAATGCTAAAAGAGATCATTACATCATTAAAATACTAAATTCTTTCAGCTTTCATGCATGTAAAATTTTTGCTGTGCCAATTATGCCAATTTTCTCTAACATGCTTTTGGCATAAATGCTTTTGGCATAAATGTTACTTACTTCAGAGATGGTTCATTTCTACTTGCTAGTTACCTGTTTATGGACTGGTAAAAAATTTTAATCCTCAGTAACCTGTGGTGGTGGATTTTTAAGAGACAGATAAATACAGTTTTTTTACTTTCATGTCACCAGTTTGAACCTATTCTACTTTAGTACTGCCCCAAAATTATCACTATTGTAAGCTGGCCTGTGTGAAGTTGTAGAAGGAAACCAGTACTAAAAGAGATGGAAGAGAATCTGAGATATACAAGACAATAGTAATTTCTATATACTGCAAAGACTGTTTATGAGCCACCCAAGACTCTGTTCTATCCCACCAAAATGTGTTAGCATGTAAATATGCAGGGGAAAATAAATGCCATTCAAGAGGTTGCTATCAACCACCACAAGTGTTTCATATTGTGCTCTTTCTCCAGTCCATATGGATTTGCTCTCAGCATCATCTCATGACTCCTCTTTGTGTACCTGCCCTTGCATTCTGGTGCTACAGAACTGAGCCAATGTGACATCCCAGTGCCAGACACATGATTTTTCAGAATTTCTTAAATATTTCTAGCTTTTAAAAGCAATGAACTGGGGTAGTACTGGTGGAGCTAAAGGTAGTTCACCACACCCATAGTAAGCATCAGAATACTAAAACAACAGTGCAGAATTTAGATAATTTTGATATTAAGCTATGTATCAACTACTACGTGTAATATGAGGTAAATTTAAACCTACAACACTAAGGGAATTTAGGAGTAAGAAAACAGTTTTCTTCTGATGACTATAGAAAAACTTGCAGGATACATTTATCTCACTGAATTAACTTCTCCCTAGTTATAACAATCCAACCAGTGTCAAAGAATGGCTTTTGTAACATATGAGCTCAATCTCCATTCCGGCAACACTCCCATCCAAATAAATGGGAATCTCTCCTGCAGCTCTGATTCTGCAAATGCTTTCACATGTGCCTAACTTCAGGCTTCAGTAGCCCTATTGAAATGCACAGGACCACATGCTTAAAATTAATCCCATGTAAATATGTGGGCTGAGAGCCTAAAAAGCAAGTACAAAACTAAGCCTTGCATGAACAATGGCTCAGTTTTCAAGCAGAATCACTTACAAAAACTTAAACTAAGTCTGCAATGCCTAACTCTTCTAATCTCCATTGAAAATCTCTTCATATGCCCCAGCTATCTGCTGAATAATTCAGAGCTCCTGTAGGCCAGGCAAAAAAGAGAACACATATCCTCCCTAACTTAACTCCAGGACTTATGCACTATCTGACTGGCTTTGATTCAGATCAAGTTTTACACTTTATCAAATAGCATAAGTATCTGTATTCATTAAAGCTTTGGTCAATGGGGACGTATTTGTAATGGCACTGTCACTTAGGAGGGAAAAGATCCATTTTGTGACAGACAAATTATTGCTGCATCTCATTAGGAATGTTATGTTCCTGTGCTGAGTTAAGATATACCAATTGCAAAATGGTAATCACCATAATATCATCAAGATGTTGCTATATTTGAACATGATGATCTGAGCTCACCACCATGTTAGCCCACTGTCACCTCCCAGCTTGGAGTACAGGGAAGACACTGCTCCACAGCAACTCATCCACAGAGCAAAATATACCTACTATGACAACCTACTGGGAGATGTATTTAGTAATCTGTTTCTGGAAGACCACGATTTTACAACTGAAAGGTGGGTATTTTGAAAGTGTCTGAGCCTGCTTTAGAAGCTGTCTGATTTATCCAGTAATACAATCTCTCTATAGTCTTATTATTTGATAGCCTGTATCTGACAAAACTATACATATCTGCAAGGCTGAATCAGTTATAGTAGAACATTTTGCTTGAATCTGATAGTGGAAAAGGCCACTCTGCCCATTTGGACTCTTTTTACTGCTAGCCAGCTCAGTCAGTCTTTGTTTAATGAAAAAATTATACCCTCCTACTGAACAAGACTTCAGATGCAACAGAATGGTCTCTGACAAGCAGAAGTACCACACAGGGTTCAAAGTCCCTACCTCTGATGATATTCTCTCTGACACTAGGAGGTGTAAATATCTAATACACGTATGTGTAGATATATGGAAAACTTTATTCTCAATTTTCTGAAGAATGGGAGTTCAGTTATGGATGGCTAGAAGTTATTTCTGAATAGATTCTAAGACAGTGCCATGTGACAGAAAGTATCTCCTTTTTTAAGTCTTACTCATAGAAGTGCAAGTTCATTTGTGACATATTTGTGACATCTGTGACCCAATTTTTGTTGGGTTTTCATCTGCCTCCTCAGTGCCCTCAGCACTCCTGCAGACACAGACACAGAGCTGCACAGTGACCTCACAGACCACTATGAGAGGCAGAAACATTCTCTCTTCTTGCCAAGTTGGGCAGTTGTGAAAGCTGGTATTTTTCTCATTACCCTTTCTCCTAAACAATAAAATAGCCTAATACATAATACAGAGTAAGTGTGGTTTCCTGTGCACAGAACAGTACAAGCACTTCTGTTACACTGGATCCAGACACAGGTAATTTCTGGGTTCTATCAAATCTTAAAAACCAGAGTGATCGAAGCAATGTTTGTTTTAGCCTGATGATTTTCATCGATAGCATCCGTAAATACTTTGCTAATATACTTAAATTTCAATTAGACAAGGTAATTTTTTTTATTTATTTGCAAACTATGTTTTAATTCACCTATCATATATTTAGTAATAGTCAATGATCTAACAGAAATGTTAAGATTTTAAAATTCCAAAGAAAATTGTAATTTACTAATGTGTTTGGCAATAATTCAGCTTTACAGGTGAATGATTGCATTCCAAGCTTTCTAGCCTGTCTTATTTTTCCTCCCATGGAGAATCTCATCTAATTATGGATCCTTGCATTTCACTGTTTTAGGCTTTCTCCTCCCTCAGCTACACCTGTGGAAAGTTAATCACAAAATAAAATGAAGAAACATAGAATTCCTAACCTGGTCCTAGGTATTTCTCCACCACTGCCACCACAGTTTCCCATGATGAACTAGAGGAGGCTACTGTCATAAAAGTGGAACCAGCACTTTCTGTTCCTTGAATATTTCCTCAGAAGTACAAACAAAATAGAAAGAAGTTAAGAAACAGCTCTATTCTTCTAAAGGGGGAGATATTTTTAAAGTCTGGATGAAACTTTCATTAAGGGAATCTAGAAATGAAAAGAATGCATTTCTATTGGGCCTGCACAGAAATTTCAGTGCAATTATCAGTACTTTCCAATTGATTTTTTTCCTATCCCATAGAAGCACCTGTGCACACCTATACTGAAGAACCAAATCAGTCTCTAGATGGGCAATTCTACAAGATCCTGTTCGTATAGATACCAGCTCCTTTCTAGTACAGAATCAGCTGTGTTAGTATCACCTGACTCAGCAAGGAAGTCTTAGAAATGCCTCTGCCTGATACTAGGGAGTGATGATAGTTCCATCTGACCAAAAGTGGTCCTGAACATCACTTGGGAGTTCAGGTAGTCTTAGAAGCAATTCTCTGTTCCCACACTCTATTGACTGTACCAGTCTTAGATGGGATTTTGTTGGCTCCATACTGAAGAAGATAGAAACTTGGGACCTAATACTTTACATTAGGAATACTTTCTTTCCTCCTGCTGAGACAGCCAAAATAAAAGATACAAATACTTTCAGTATCAGGTATTTTAAAAGCAACTAAAATTTTCTGTTAAAAGGAAGTCAGTTCTCTCATCTTGATTTTCTGCACTGACAAAGGAACCCCCTTCGGATTTACATTACAGTACATGAATGAAAAATTGATATATGTAAAAATGCTACCTGATAAACTTTTTAGAATCAGAGATTACACTGCAAATATTTTTAATGAAATCTAAAAAGAGGGAAGTTAATTTAAGCCTTTAATTCATTAAGAACAAAACCATCAATGCTGAAGGACATTTGTCAGTTCTGGGGGAATTCAAAGGAATCTAAATTTTTCACCAGAATTTCAGCATCCTAGGAAAATGTGACAGTAGTAATAATACATGATATTATACACTGCTAGACAAGTTGGACAAATTACATGTGTTACTGAATAGATGTGAAAAGAGTCTGTATTAGAAAACTTCCTGCTGGGTCAGAAACATATCAGTAATGGTTTGCTTTCAGCACAAGAAAAATTGCCATTGTCATATTCCAAAGTGAGCATAAATTGTTTTATTATAAATTCCCTGTTGATCCCTGTTTAACTGAGAACCCATTCAGTCTAAATTTATCTTCTCTCTGTATAGCATTGCTGTGTGTTGGTATCACCAAACTTGCCTCAGTAAAAAAAAACACTATTCCCTTAAAAGATAGAATGCACCTTTGATCTTAAGGGATATTGCCATACGTTAACTCATGGTTTACCCCCATGTACTTTGCTTTGTAATCCAAGGCTCTCAGTTTCACAAAGTCAGGAGTTTATTGCTATTGATCCAGAAGGCAATCTCTACAAACTTCTACCATGCTTGGTGGAACACCATTTATGTTTTACATGGACACCTATTAACATATAATTTTTCAAAACATAAAACTATTGCCTATTTACATCACTTCCTGTAGCTTCAATTGAAAGAAAATCCTAGTCCAGACTAACAATCATAGAGACACCTATTCCTGCCATGATCCATTCAAATCTCTTTTAAAGTGGATTTCCAAGTAACTTGACCTGATTAAATAATGCCATTTAGGTGTGCACAAAATAAATAGGTAGCCTTTGTGGTTTTTCTTTGCATTTTTCACTTTTCCATCACGTTTTTAGCATCTGATGGACACAGGGTAAGTGTCAAAGACTCAAAGATGACTGGAAAGCAACCACTCAGCCATCATAGAGACTCTATTTAGTATGAGGTCTTTCAGTTGCTTCCAAGAGCTCTACCAAGGAAGGCTTTGTTGAGGATGTAATTTTTTCACGCTTAGTGCCATTAAATGTCAGCCTGAAGCAAAATCAAATACAGAATCACAGAACCACAGAATTACTGAGGCTGGAAAAGACTTCTGAGATCATCAGATCCAGCCTGTGACCTAACAGCACCACATCAGCCAGACCATGGCACTGAGTGCCACATCCAGCCTTTCCTTAAGCACCTCCAGGGATGGTGACTCCACCATTTTCCCGGGCAGTCCCTTCCAATGCCTGATCAATCTCTCCATGAGGAAGTGTTTTCTGATATCCAACCTTAATCTCCCCTGGCACAGCTTCAGGCCATGAAATACACCACACTTAATGTCACAAACACCTCCATTTTATCAACAAAACCACAGCTGAGAAAAGCAAATGAATCTGCCCCCAGTAAATACTTATCAGCTAAAGATTAAAAGTGTTGTGCCTGCATTTATTTATTTGTATTGGAAATACTATAGGTTTGCTTGTCATATGTAAACATCTGCCCAAATTCATAAGGGGTCAGAGTTCTTCAAAACAAAACAAAACAAAAGGATTTCTTTAATTTTCCTTAATTGGCTAATAGAAATAAGCAGGGCACCAAAAAACATTTCCTACCCACTAATTTAACCTCTGTGGAATAGAAATATCTTTTATATCTTACCACTCTTCAATGGAGACCTGGAGCAATTTGTATATTTTCTTAAGAAAGGAGGTTGAAAAATAGGGTGTTCCTAGAAAATGATTTTTTCCCAACCTTTTCTGTATCAAGCTTCTCCACATTCTTACTGCCCAAGTGGTAGCTCAAACATTATGGCTTGCATGGGCAAGACAAGCCAGGTGGTAGCTGCTGTCTCAGAAGAAAGGAGGAAGGCAAAATTGCTTCTCTAACTATGCTAATCAAGAGCATCCTTAAAGCACATTAGTCATGCCTTTTTTAATAGGGTCTCCCAGAAGAGGAAAACTAAGGAAGGGCATAGCAGAAGGGTGACTCTTCCCTTCTGTTACATTTATTTTTTTTTAAAGAATCCCTGATTTACTGGGTGGAAAAAACACCAGCCCTTCCAAATGTCTCTTTATAATGGCATTTTTTTCAGTTCCTTTTCCACACTAGGATTTTTTTGCCTATCTGGAGAAAGCAGAAGCTGCAAGTGGTGAAAAATGATAGTTTACTTCCAGGTAACTGTGAGGCCTTCTTCCAAATTAAGAAGGCAGTTTGCCTATTGTTTTTTTCACAGTATCCAGAAAATCTGGTGGTTATGTGGGAAGCTGGTGTTACCACGTGGATTTGACTCAGCTAAAACTGAATGAGGGTTATTTCCAATGAGAAGAAAGAGAACCTGAGTTTGCCACTGCCCTTCTCTTACCTGAGTGCTCTATTTTAGTTCAACAGCATCTGATGGGAAACCTCTGAGTGTTCCTGAAGCAGTCTGCCACTCTCCACTGGCAGCCAGTGTGTCCCAGCTACTCCAGCTGTGGCTAATTTAAGAAGTGGCAGGTGCAGCAATAATGTAGCAGCAGGAACTGAGTCAGTGTGGGTATTCTTTTGGATACAGAACTGCAGCTACAGGCTGAGATCTGTCTGGAGTATGAACTTCCATCAGATCCTGGAAGACAGTTAAATTAAATCTTCAGCAGAGATCTCAGATGTTAGAGGGGAAGGGAAAATGTACTCTGAATTTTGGACATGTGTGGTATAATGTATTATTCTAGAGTTCCCCTAGCCTGAAATGAGATAAAAATTTTTGTAATTAAAAGCAGTGACAGGTATTCCTGCTTGTCTTTCTTGACTTACTTGTCTTTCCTATTGGGAAAAGCAGTCTGTGAAATAGCATTAGAGAGTTTGCTGTATCTGCATGGTATCTGCTTATTAGAACCCAATGAAGTAACTTGGAAACATAACCATTACATATGCCAATAAACTATTGCTACAGAAAAGCACACATCATCACAATTATTGTCTTCAAAAGGGTATGTTCCAGTCAGACTTACATTGGACCAATCAATAATTTGTGGGTTTTCTTTAAAAAAAAAATTAATCAGGGTCTCGTTACATTCAACCATAACTTTAATCTTCCTTCAAACAAGCGACTAAAAACAAAATAAGAAATTAGGTATTTGAATAAAAGAGCCTTATAGAAAGAAAAAAATTCTTATATTCTAAATCAAGAGAAGTAACTAAACACACAAGAGAAGCATCCAAAACGTGGTGTGTTTAGTGGTAGTATCTCACTTACTCTAAAGCTACCAAAATCAGAAATCGCTTAATGAAGTATAATTGTATAATTCAGATGCACAAATTAAGAAAATGGTAGCCATGTCAGAAAAGCAGCACAGAGACCCTATTAAAGGAGAGGTTAGACCTGGAGGGTGCAAGTCAGGAAACCAATACAGATAAAACAGGAATAAAAAAGAACCAGTGCACCTTTGCCTTCTGAAACTTTTGTAAAAGCACTCACTGAGAAAAACAAAGGAGAAGAAATTGAATCAAAGCTTGTTTTGTGACATTCTCCTGCCAAGATCATAAACATGCAGATAGAAAAAAAACAAAACCAATATTTGAGGATGATGTGAACCCACTAACTGGCAGGCTGGAGAGGGAGTAACTGAGGGACTTAGAAGGTGAAATTACATGTATGTGAATCATTCATAATCTGGGAAAGAATTTAAATGCCTACCCACTCCTCAAACATCATAATTTCTGGGGTTTATTATGGTGGGAATATTATTTAAATGGAAAAACATGAAAAAAGAGGGTTTTTTTTAAATCTGTTTTGCAATACATTTCAGTGCAATCATTGTTTAACTAACATGAGCTCCTAACTGGAAAAAATAATTTCATACCTGAATTTCCTGTTCCATTTCAAATTCATCTAATCTATAAAGAAACCCCATGTTTAAAATTTAAAATATTCTTAAAGATTAATTTAATGCCATGCTTTCTAAGGTCTCTTTCCTTCCATTTCCAATTATGTTAATTCTGCACAGCTCCAGTGCACTATAAACATTGCAGGGCAGGGTGGGGGGCATGAAGGGGTTTGGAAAGGGCATCTGGTTCCAAGTTAAAATGAGATAAAGCCATAACTGCTTTGGACTTATCTATGTCTCAGTGTTATATGACCCTCTCTTCTTGTGGAGATGCATTATCTCTTTTTGATAGTGTTTATCAACTGACAGACTTCTTGCTGAGCTTTGTTTTCGCCACTGTAGTTTCAAAAGGTAGCTGCAACAAATTATGGAAAAATATTTAGCAAAGCTAAGGAAATTTGGAAATAATTTTACTAGATGGTTTTACAGTAAATTATTTGAGACCAGTAGTTTTCAAGAACAGGAGTAAGTTAAACCTGCTTTTTGTAACACAATACATCCTACTATTCTCAGTGAAATTAAGGTTTTATTAATTTCCAGTTCATTCTTAACAGTGTCTTGCTATGTTTATGGTAATCCAGACTATTTAAAATAGATTCTGCTGTTTGAGATGCCCTCTGAAACATTTTCAAAAGTATCCAGTTGGAAAAACAACAGAAGTACAAGTTAAGGTGGAAAAAGGTAGCAGAAGAAAAAGCTTTAGGGCTTTTACTTAAGACAGCCAAACACTGTCTTAAAAGCAGGAGGTGGCTAGAAAATGTGCAGCAGGTTTTGAAAAGGTTTCAGCTGAATTCTGGAACTAATAGGTAATGATATTATCCAAGCCACCAAACTTCAAGAGGCTTTCAAAGGTTTCAGCTTCAGTGCAAAAGCAATTATGTTGACTCTAAAACACTTTTTACTTCCTGCATTACAGAAACTACTAACAGTGCTCTACCGATTAGAGCTTTGTGCTTCAGCTGGAATAGGTCCAGAGATGCTTACATCTGGTTTTATACTTCAGTGACCACTGAGTCTCAGTAAGGAAAGGTAATAGTTTGGATTTTGATCCTGTTCTATTCTTGTGCCATAACTGTTAAAAGAAATCATTGTCTTCTATCTCCAACCATTCTAAAAAGTCTTCTCCTAAGCACACGTTTATTTATGAGGACAGCTTCAAAGAGTTTACATTTTGTGTTCAGAACAAAGGACACTTCACTTACCAGTAGATTCCACTTACGTTGCTTCTGTAGCAACCATATCTGGCATGAGTCAGAGCTTCTGATTCATTAAACTTCAAGCTATCCAAAAAGTTATACCGAGGACAATCCTAGTCCCAGAAATACCCTAACTATAAAATACTTGCTCCTGGTCTGGTTTGATTTATTCAATTTTTTGATTAAGCCTTACTGCAGGACAGTTGGGCCTTCATTACAAAAGTTAGGCAATACACTGTTGGTTTTGTTATTCCACTACCTTTTTGATGGAAAAAAATAAATTTTCCTGAAACAAGACTAAAAATTACTTATGTACTATTCCCTGCTTTGTTTTTCATTCAGCATCTAAATATTCAAGGTAATCCAAAGCGTAACTCCAGACATTATGAAAACTACTATTTAAAATTAATTTATGTTTAACATGACCTATAAAACCTTTCTTCTAAACATCGGTTGAGATATCAATTGCTTAAATATATTCAACACATTTAACAGAATCCTATCACCTCTCCTGTTCATATTTAATTAAGAATTATTTTTGCCAACCACAGGAGAATCAGAAGAGCTTTCTTTTGAGTTATTCACAAAGTGGTAAAATAACACATGCAGACACAGCAGCTGACAACATAAGCAGGGTCAATATTAGGACAAACTGGCCAAAAAGAGCAGCTTTTGGCATAATTTTAATCAGTCCTTGGGTGCATGAAATGTCATGGAGTTTCATATGAAATGAAATTATCCCTTTCTCTTAGCTTATTTCTGTTCCAACTAATCCTCTAACTCTTTATTAAATATTATCTTTACCATCTGCTCTGGGTGAATGTTCAACACCTTGCAGAAGAACTCTGGGCTGATTGGTTTTTATGGGCAACATGGTCTGAGTTTTATGCACATACTTAGGATTATGTCAAGGACAAAGAGGATGAATAATCCATTAACTATAATAAGCAAGAACCCATATCAGTGCAGCTAGAACATGTGTTATGTTTCAAAATCAAAAGATGAATTAGAGATATGTGGATCATAAAATACCCCAGGACCTTCTCTATACTGGGACATCATTTTCATACACACTACACTAAAGAGCATTTCTGGAAGTGATGTTTTAGTATTGATGTATCAGACTTTTAAATGCTGAAATGGCATTTCTAAATGTACAACATGCAAGGAAATAGCTCCACTGAAGTGGACATTTCCTCTAACACAGAACAGATGGTAGCAAAGTATCTGCCCTATGCATAGGTCTTTCAATCATATCTGTATGGTCAGTAATAAAATATTATTCTATTTTCATGATTTTTTGAAGCCCCCAAAATAAATCATCCAGGAACAACTATAATTTAAAGTCACAGTCTAAAAATTTACATTTAAAAAAGTAATTGTCAAAGGTTAGTCAAATGTTGCTATCAATTAGATCCCATTATTGCTTCCACTCTTTGATAACCACAAACATTAAAATAACATCATCACTATTAATCATAATATTTAGTGTAATGTGTATGATCCTACCAAGACCTCATTTGCCACTGGACACATAACTGTAAGAGTTTGGTTCCTTGCTCACTACATTTCATGTAATTACTCACCTGTTTCACCTTAACGCATCTGTTGCAATAATGTCTTCCTTTGGCTAACCTTTCAGACTGAAGTATTTACACTCTCTTCCACTATAAAGGTTTATGAACCCATAATGAACAATGATTATGATGGTATCTAATCACTGTGTGTATATTAATGACATAAAGTAGCTGGACAATATGTCTTTATTCATCTCTCCACAGAAGGCTTGCACCAGATATCCTTGCAGTAGGCTCTAAGATGCAATGACAGACTGCACTTGTAAACATTTTTCAGGAACCTGCAGATAATTATTTCACCCCCAGTGAGCAGTATACTTCACTGCTATATCATTCTGTACATGAAGGGATGAATCAAGGTCATCTGGATTCTGTTTATTTCAGTAGAACTAAGTTAATTTAAGGCAACAGCATGACCTATACGCTTTTAGAATAAGTGGCACAGTAAGGACTCTCAGAGAGGTAGACATTATAAGTACTGGATATGCTGCTACAGACCACCAGGGCTGTCCCCTTTGACAGCTTTGATTGGCAACAGAAGGTTCTATTAAATCCTGGTATTCAAACCTCAGTACTCTACATGCTTAGGCTGAGCAGGGACCTTGTCTTCTTTTCCTGCTCCTCTAGTACTCCTTAGGGGCAAAACAAGTAAAAAGAGCATCACTGTAGCATTCCATCACATAAAGCCATAGCTCATTTATTGTATGGGAACCTGTTTTGAGTGGAGTAATAGCACTCCTATTACCTCCCATTCTAACCACTGCATGTCAAAGACTCTGTAAGTACAGAATGCTGTTATTTTTTTCCTGCTAATACTCATTATATTGCTTCATATGAAGGAAGTTAAAGTTGCTCTTCAGGTGTGCCTGTTGAACACTGCCAATTTTCAACCCATTTGGAATTTTAATACAAAAGATAAACTAAGTATTTATTCTTATCTAGAAAGTGTCTCTCCCAGCCCCAGATCTTCTTTATGTACATACACACATGCATGATTTACCTGAGGCAGAAGGACAGTAGAAGATGTAGAAACCTCCAAAATAAAATCTTGAAAGTTTAAAATGAGGAAGCAAAAGTGTTACGTACAGTGTTAAACAGAAATAAAGATTTTATATCTAGCTCAACGGTTTGCATGAGTAATACACAAAATGGATTTGGTTTAGGTTACCAGCTTTTATCCAGATTATCCAGACAATCAGCATCTGGTTTAAGTCCCCTATGTAACCATCTGTAGTAATGCCACATGGAGGATTAGCCTTATCTGACATTTGTAATGAATATATGTATGGAAGAGGATGGAGCGGGAAATGGAGTACAATGGTACAACTTAAAATCAGGTGAAACAACATCTTTATTATTTATTCTAATAATAAATGCCAAGGGGGTTTGACTTTTCAAATATTAGTGTATGTCCAAAAAACAGTATATCCTCAATGATTTTTTTTTTAAGAAAAGCAGGCAATTTGAGAAAGAAAATCTATATTTATATGTTTATTTCTATATTTGACCTTTTAAACATAACTAGAACATTAAATAAAAATAAAGCTTAATTCTCCATGTTCAATTATGACAGATGGGTGTGATCACAAAAACATCAAAGGCTGGCTTATTCTAATCCTGTCAAGTAGTAAGTGCCTCCTAAAAGGTCCTGAGTGCCTTCTAATCCTTCTGAGGGTAGGCTGCAAGTGCATCAAGAAGTAATGGAAGTAAGTAACAAGGATAGCAGTGGGCTTTCATGTCCACAGGAGGAACAATATGTGTCAACAAGATCTGATATTTGAGGAAATAACCTGATATACCTAAACATAGAGATCAGAAAGAAGGAAAATGTGGGTGTATTTCCACTCTCTGTGATCTTGTACTGTATGTATAGGATGGCCTTAGGCAAAGAGCATGTGCCTCTCCTACAGAAAATCTGGCTTCTCTTCCAGGCTCTGTAACTTGCACAATATTGCACAGTGCCCTGGGTCAGTATCTTTTAACTCTTGACATCAGTGTCTTCTTCCAGAGAGGTGAAATTGAGATTATCTGTTCTGAAGTGATCATGAAGTTGTGCAAAAGTGACAAGACATAATCTATCAATCACTGTTATTAGTTTTAATGCATCAAAATGCCTGCTGAAAAGGCTAATTTTTGAAGCAGAAAGAGAAATGCAAATTAAATCCTAAGAATTTTTTTGACTTGAGGGTTTTTTCTTTGGGTGCAATTAAATATTCAGGACAGGGAAAATGAGAATAAAGAATTCTAAAAACTTGAGGCAGGTATCACTGCCTTTGAAAGAACAACTGGATTGGAATGACTGAGGATCAGGTCAAGTTCACCAAGAAAAAATCTTTTCATCATAAGATGGCCAGGTGAAAGTTCTACATGAAGGCTGAGCTCAGTGTTTAGAGCCTATGTGATATAAGAACACAGCAAACAGAACTGCAATGGAGTGCAGCAGCTAAACAGAACAGGTGTATTGTAACAATGACAACCACTCCTCCATAGTCACAGATGATATCTAGGGTAGCTCCAGATCCAAGCCTCAGCCAGTTTCACCTTGTCTCAATGAAAATATAGGATGATTCCTACTGCTCAGGAGTATCTCATTTCCTTTGATGAAATAGCCAACAGTTAATAGCTGATATTTAAAGAAAGGTTTCTCCATATGTGTATTATTTGATGTCACACGTCCATGAGGTTTCTTGACACTGGTTTTTTTCCCAGAAATCCAGATACTCCTGCTACCAGGCAGAACGTCACTAATGAAATGTATGTGAGATGTTTTTATAGCACATATTGTACTGACACCATTGCCCAATACTGCATGCAATTACTTTGTTGTTGCTGTTGTTGCTGAGGGCCAAACTCTAACAAATTAAATTTAGAGAAGGGAAATAGGCTTATATGCAAATGGAATTAAATGCTGACACAAGGATAAAACAGCACTGGATTTAAACAGGGCTATCCCCCTGACTTTTTAACCAATCATTAGATTTAAACTGAGCAGACAAATTCATCTTTAAGTCCACTGTAATCAATGGAACTGCAGCAGGGATGAACCTGGAGCAGTATGTTTTTGACAGTTTTTATGCAATGGCTATCCAGATAAAGTAGATGAAACAGATTATTTTTTTTTCATATAATTTATGAAATTATTTCCCATCCTCAAATCCCTACATCAAGGAAATTAGTGCATAAAAATGCATAAGTAGGCAGCTGCATGCCAGTTACCAACTGCTGACCACAGGCTCTGTACTCATAAACCCCAAGCCAAAATATTTATCTGACTTACCTGTGATCCAGAAAGAAATCCCTAATGGTGGAAGTGCAGCAGGATAATTGCATGGCTTCTCATCAATATCATTTGCACTGTATAAAAACAATGAACTACATGTAGTGTTTCTATAATATAACTATCACATATAAATAATAGCTGAAAGATGAAATTATGTTCTTTGGTGATCTATAGGAGATATAGGATGAATAGTGATTGGTGGTCTGATCACTGCATTAGATGAGATCCATATTTCAGAAAAGTTTTAGAACCCCTGGTTGCATTTTGTGCCTTTATTACAATAAGAATAAATTGTTTATCAAAATACTTTGTAAATTAATGTAGACCAAAAGACTATGGCAGCACGCACTGTATATGAAACTAATGAGGAACTAGGCATCATTGTTTGTACCAATCTGACAGACCCTGATTTTTTTGGGGCACTTTGTTTTTTGGCACTTAATCCTTTTCATTTTTCCCTCTCTTTCTAGCTTTTCATTGCTTTTTTTTCAGATGACAACTCATTGCTTATTCATAAGACTTATTTTTTTTTGGTTTTGAGGATTCTTCATTCAATGGTAAATTCAGAGGACACTGTTATTCCAAACAGCCACTTCTCTGTACTAAAGTGACAGAGAGCATGTAGAGGCGTGAAGTTTTACCCTTACTCTGTTACAGTTTTCACTCATACATTGCTCTCACCCACACAAAGTTCTGGCTTCTTTTTCACAGTAGACATACAATACTATTTCAGGTAACTGCTAATGGTTATTCACCCATATTTGATGGGAGCATAAAGGCCTCCTATTGGTTTCTATGACATGGTCACCATCAGCCAGAGTTCGCAGATGATCTGGCTGAGCTGTTAAGAGTAGTACTTTTGACTTTGAGGCTCATGGAGCCCCTGGGTGCACAACAGGTAATTAAGTGAGAGCTATGCCAAGAAATAGGCCCATGCATAGAAAACATTTGTTAACTGCTGCAGTAAAGTCATTCTCAGCTGGCAGAGTAGGGTTGGGCCTATAGGTTCTCTAGGCAAATACAGCAAAGCAGACGAATTTCAAAAAGCAAAACAGATTTCAAAGACTCACTTCAGATCAAAAAGCCTTAGCAAAGCATCTATTTCCTTTGCACACACTGGTTTACATACATAAAAACAAGAGGTAAGAATCAAGCAAGACAAATGCCTAACATTGCACTTAAATTGGTGGGATTATTGATCTTTGTTTACATTTGCTGTTAAGGGGCACCAGGGACACAGCAGAAGAGTGCCGATCAGTACTGTTATACTAACTAAAGGTGCTATAATACAGTCTGAAGCACATGCAAACTTCCTTCCTTTCCTGGAACAGATATTTGCTACCAGAGCATTTTGCTTACTGGAGACTTTTAAAAACATTATCAGAACTACTTGGCCACACTCAGTCCTATCAAAATATGAACAACCAAGAGAATTATTGTGGTATCATGTATTTTAATGAAAAGCTTAAAAAACGATTTAACTAAGCTATGAAGACATAAGCCAATAAAAAGGAAAGGAACCAACTACTTTCATAATACACATCCAGCTTTAAAGACAAAATACTATCTTTGTATGTACATAACTGCATAACTTACAGGAATATTAAGATCTTACAATCTAGCTACTAGTACTCTGCAGAACATGAAGCTTGAAAGCCTGAGTATTCCCCTTTTTCCAAGTTGTAAAGGTTTCAACTTTTTACCACCTTCCCAGCATTTATATTTCATTTATTTCAAAACACAGAAAACGATCCATCAAAATAAAACATTTTATAGATGTTACAAACTGTATTGCAATACTTCTAAACTTTTGCCATGGAAACTACAATAATTTTGAAGTAATAGAACTTTGTTTTTACTTTCTGGAGTTCTAGTTCTAAACATTTTGTTCTGTTTAGCAATTCAATATACTCTGTTAGGAGCAGACTCTAGAGCGTTCTTATGTGAAGAAAGCAGAATTAGCACTGGTGACTTAAGATTTGCATAAATTCAAGGGTCTAAGCAGAACTAGGATGCAGGTTGTTTCTTATCTAAGAAGTCAAATCTGCATTAAACTGCCCTCTTGAATGTTAGAAGTATTAGTAAGAAAGTTTTCAACTCAAGTATCATAGCATAATTTATTTTCTAATCTTTCAACAGATGAAAAATAAAGTAGTCCATTAATTTTCAGGTCTTTTTTTCTACACTAGTTTTGAATTTATCTTTTTTTTATTTTGAAACACCCAAATGGATTTGTAGTTACAAGAATGTTATTCTTGATGTGTTTATGCCTGCAAAGAATCAGTTCGAAACTGAGTTACTGCACTGAAATTGAGAAGATGCTTTCCATATAATGACTTAACCAATTCATGGCCATACAGACTGTGTTTGAAGTTGAAATAATAAATAAAATTAATCTATTTAGTACCATTTAAAATGCCTTTCAGTTCTGTGGGGTGACTGGCTATTATTCAGTGAAATCTCTCTGCTTCCCTGGAGCTCCCTGCCACAATGTGAGTACAGACCTTGCTCATGCCAAGGTGAGAGGGGTGACTGCCTTTGCCTGCCTCTTCATCCCCAAGCTTCAGCTAATTAAATCAACAGCTGCAATGGTGCACAGCTCTCAGGTGGACTCAACATCTTGTACTCTGAAGAGTCTCTCTTCATTTTTTACCAATGCTAGAACTTTATCTCCCAAACTAGCAGGTGTTCCTAAAGAATTTTTTTTATTCCTGTGGGAAGAAAGTAGTAAAAAGAAAAAAAAGAAAAAAACAGTGGGGGTTAAAGGCTAGTTACAATTTCAACTCAAGTTAAAGTGAACCATTGGGTGGCACTGAACTATGAAACAGGAGAATCTGGATTCTGTTTGCACTGCTATGTCTGACTTGTTATGAAACCTATAGGATTCACTACTTGACTCTGGGCCACAGTATCTTTCATTCTTGATCTCAGCTCTGGTGAGCTACAGAAGGTATGGACCAGTTCTCACAGTGGACACACCTATGCCAAAATAAGGAGTAACAGAGGGTTGGGTGTCAGTGAAAATGCTCCCACACTAGCTTTACTCTCCTTGGCTTGCTCAAAAATCCCAGTGACATTTTAGTTGCCCCAGTAAACACTCAGGATGCCTGGCAGATTTTTGCATCCTGTGCTGCAGCCCATGTTTTCTGCCAAAGTCCTTGATGAAGTTTCTTTCAGCTGTGCCTATCAGTTACTCTGATACTCCCACCACTTACAGCGTGCAAGACCCCTTCCTACAGATTGCACCTGGATCTCAACTGGATCTCTTCAGTACCACTTTACAACACATTAACACTTACTGGTTTTGAAATACAAGCAACTTTCTTGCACTGATGGTTTGTTGATGAACTACCCCTGCTTTTCTTCAAATTTGATGTTTAGAAGCAGTTCCTGCAATTCTAAGCAATTTATACCCCATCTGCCTAGCGTGTAGATCCCTGCAGTGAGTGTCCTGAGTTAAGAGCCAGTCCCTGCCCTCCACAGCAGTCCCTGCAGCACAGACACAAACCTGTAACCTGCCAGTAGCAGATGTATTGCCTCCTGCAAGCACTCCAGCAGCCACTGCACAGGTGGTTGGTTAATGCCAATAATATGACGCATATTTCCTGTGCTGAGGGGAACTGCATCATTCAGGAATTGTATCAGGCTCAGCAAAAAAAAAATAATGCAGCCAGGGAGAACATATTTCAATCTGAGTGAGCTAATTAGAATTTTGGCTCCTAAAGCTTTCTAACAGCCAAAATTTAAAGTCCAGCTGGCATGTCCTTCCGCCTGCCTGAAGGAAATAATCCCAATTTATAGCATAATCAAAAATCATGTTTCCATATTTTGGGGGTTTTATAAGTTACTGCCAATACATCAGCCTATGGAAAAGCCTCAGATTGCTTTCCAAGTGATGGAGTGCCAGGAAGAAAAAAGTTTCAATGTATACACATTTTACTGCCTCTACACTAGCTTAAAAAGCACACAGGATTGCCTGGCTGCAGTTGAGAGGAAAAGAAGTATCAGTGAAGTAAGGACATTGTGAATCACATAGCCTGTGCAATTAAGGGTCCATTGTTAATTTTCAGTTTGTCATAAATCCATTGGAGAATTTGAGACAATTCAAAAAACAATTGCAATAGAATACAGAGGGGATTGGGCAATCAGCTGAAATGAAATCCATCCCACAGAAACAAAATATTGCAAGAAAACAGCCCTGAAATATGCTGGGAGAATAAAAGGCATATGGAACTGAGCAACTGCACATACAGTCTTTTAAAGACCAGGGTTATTTGGCATTAAGACAGAGGGTGTTCCATAGCTCTGAATGTTGTTTTGCTAAGTACATCAGGTCTTCTTTGTTTCAGTGAATTACACACTAGAAACATGGAAACTACCATAGATGTACAGGGAAGCAGCTGTCTGGTTTTCATTCACTATACCTGTAGTAATAAATAAATATCTCTCAGAAAAATACTACAGCACTCTTGCCCTGAAACAGCATTTTAAGCATGCACCTGCTAGGGCAGATAATTTTTTCTACATCTCATAACCAAAACATTGCACCACAAATAGCAGTTTGCACTGATCAAAACAGCATTCATATGTCTATTTTTAAGTGATGTTTCTTTAGAGATATAATTACAATTTTGATTACTTGTGCACGATTTAAACTAAATGAAGCATATTCTAGGTTTTATTGAAAAAATGTAAGGGACCAATCCTACAAACTTTATTAAAATGATCAAGTCCTAAATATTCAACAACACAGACTTCAGCATGGTTCTTGTGAGAAGTTTATGTAACAATCCTAAGCCTAGACATGTCAACTCATTTTGTAATCTTGCAAACCAAGGATAGGAAACCATATTTACTCATCAGCTGATAATAATCTTATGTGATCTGTAGTACCTGAAATCAGATAGGGCACTGTCTCTTATGGTGCATTGGGACTTGAATGCAATTTTCTTCACCATACTCACCCACTCTACATTTGTATGCTCAGGTATTCTAATTCCTTCAGTTTAAGTCTCTGCTTGCCCAAACCATCCTGGCTAACATCAGAAGCTAGATGGAGAGAGCTTTGCTACCTAAGTGGCTATAAAAGCAATAGATTCAACAAGTTCTGCAACTGCAGAAGTTCTGTAAAAATCTTTCAGGAGTTAAAAAAAGTGTAAATTTAAAGGAAGCTTTGGATGGCAGCAAAGGCAGAATGGACACTTGCCTACACACTGCCTGCTGCTTCAGCCCTTGGCCTTTATAACACCAGCCCCTTAACTGTTCCCTGTGCCTCCCCTCAGCACATATCATTACACTATAAAGAGTGTAGTTTGAAAAAATAGTATTTTTTAGCATCCTAGTTCAATCTATTGCTATTTTGTCACAACACAGATAACTCCTGCAACAGTGAAGCACATATCAGTGTCCCGGTACTAATACCCAGTTATTTACTGGTAACTACAAGCAGAACTCTGATTTTCTCCCAGGATACCTGAGGATTTTCTCTCTTATCAGTTAAATACAAAATTCCATACATCTTTATCCCTTGACTGCCTGGATATCTTAAATACATGTCCTTTTGAGATAACGTTTCCTTGGTAGGGATCAAGTTTGTGGCCAACCAAAGCTGTGAAGTAACAAGTATTCAAGGAGAGTGGTAATACAGTAAATTTACTGATAAGACTACACAAGTGAGGGCTACCAGCACCATGCAGCAGTGAAAATAGACTCCTGCATCCAGAGAAAGAAAATACCAGGCCACTGAGTCACGTGTTTGGGGGTAGTAGTGAGGATGTGGGAAGACCATATTCAGAAAGCTGTAACTGTCACATGGAAGGAAGGAATGGACTGGTTTCCATATGGGCAACAGAACTGACTGAAGCAACCACCCCTAGCACATCAAAGATCTTAATTCAAATGATCTCCTGAGGGAGGATGCAGTTCTCCAGCTCTGGCACTGCAGGGATTGCCAGGGTCCTTCCCCTGGGGTTGGAGCAGGTGGACACAGGCTCTTCACCTGCAGCAGCAAAAGTGTGAAGACAGCAGCCACCATCCTGGGCTCTCTCAATAGCATGACAGCAGACTGAGGTAGGTGAACAGTGACACATCACTTGCCAGACCACATCTATGACACTGTGTTTGGCTTTGGGATCACTACCCCTAGGAAAGACACTGGAGAGCCACCAACATGGTCAAGGACAGTAGTATTGTGTCCAGTTCTGGGCCCCTCAGTTCAAGGACAGGGAAGTGCTTGAAAGAGTCCAGCGCAGAGCTACTAAGATGATTAAGGGAGTGGAACATCTCCCTTATGAGGAAAGGCTGAGGGAGCTGGGTCTCTTTAGTTTGGAGAAAAGGAGACTGAGGGGTGACCTCATCAATGTTTTCAAATATGTAAGGGGTGAGTGTCAGGGAGATGGAGTTAGGCTCTTCTCAGTGGTGACCAGTGATAGGACAAGGGGTAATGGGTGTAAATTGGAGCATAGGAGGTTCAAGTTGAATATCCGGAAAAATTTTTTTACTGTAAGGGTGACAGAGCCCTGGAACAGGCTGCCCAGGGGGGTCGTGGAGTCTCCTTCACTGGAGACATTCAAAACCCGTCTGGACACGTTCCTATGTGAGGTACTCTAGGTGGCCCTGCTCTGGCAGGGGGGGTTGCACTAGATGATCTTTCGAGGTCCCTTCCAACCCCTAGGATTCTATGATTCTATGATTTTATGATATATATAGCATTGATTTTATATATGTGTATATATATTTTACATATTTATATATATATTATATATATATATACACATATATAAAATCAATGCTATATATATGTATATATATATATAAAAGCATTCCATGGAGAGTAACTGACTGCATAGAAACCACCATAGACATTTCTTGACTCAGGTGGCTATAGGTTAGAAAAACATACAACTGATATATTTGATGTAAATTTTCATGGTTTTCTCCAGGTGGGGTTTGGAGGGCTTTTTTGATATTGTTAGAAACAGGATCCTGGGCTATGCAGACCTTTAATGGGTTTAGATATGAAAGTTTTTATTAAGATTATTTTAAACTGTTTCCATAACATACTAACCTTACGATATCAAATGTCCACACTGCATAGCTGAAAAAAAAAAACAAACCCAAAATTTAGAGGGATTTGGATTAGGCTACTGTTCTCCATAAGGCAAATACGAGGTTCAGAAGATTGTAGGACAAAATGAGACAGAATGGAATCAATTTTCAGACATGGTCCACGAAAGTCTGAGAACTAACAAATCAGTAAGTACTCAAAATTGTGTGCAAAATATGAATAAAATATTGATTTCATTAAAAATGTTAAGGACTACTTAATTCAACAACATTTTATATGTTTGCATATTTATTTCCAAATTTGCATATCTGTTTGCATATATCTTGTAAAGCTGAACGTTAATTATACTTTAAAATCATGTATAAATTGTAACCAAGAATGTTGTATGAATTTTTGAAATAAGAGACACACTCAAGTACCATTAATTATAAACTGCCATTTAAAGCACACTGAAGCAGACCTCATATTGAAAAAATATTGAGCCCTTGACAAATGAAAAAAGCAGCAAGAGTTATTAACTGGTCTAGCTGATTAAATGGCGCCTCCTACAAGCATAGCACAGATTTATTTTTTTTCCCTCTTTCTCCATCCAGCACATGGTTTACTTTTACTCTGAAGAGACACATGACAATTCACTGGCCAAGATAAATAGTGCTATATACCACAAGTATGATACACTGGTTTATAATTTCTGTTTAGAGCAATTTTCTTTTTAAAGTTTTCTTTGTATATAAAAGACAGTCAGTAATATGTAACAATAGGCATAAAACTTCATGGCTTACTTTAATGGACTCATGTCAAATGAGGTGAGTTGAGGTAATTTTATCACAGGCTAATTAGATCTTTGAAATTAGTCTGAGTCATTTAAAAAGCATTTACACAAGGTCAAATCTCAAGCAGCTTCTAAAAACACAGACTTGCTAAATATACATGATATGATGATCTGACTGTCACTTAAAGTGGCAAACAGACAGTCAGATTTTTAATAGTTTTAGTTATAAACACAAGGTCAGGTATCCAGCAACCATAAAGAGACACGAGTTTACTAAAAAACTGTTTCTTAAGAATATTGTAAAAATATTAATTGGTCTTGTTAATTCTGAGATGTGCAGAAGATCCATTAGATCCACTGAAAGACCAAAATTCAAACTTACAGCATGGATAGAGAAGGCATGGCAACTTCATTAGTGCAAATCAGGGCTCCTGCCCTTAATAGTTCCCTATCTCTGTGAAAGGTTATTCCCTTATGTTCTGCAGGACCAGCAGAAAAGTAAAAATCCACCTCTCCCTAGTCTGTCCAAAGCCAACGTCTTAATTTACATTAACAATGAAGTTGATTTTGTATTAATCCATCCATTGGAAAGTACATAAGCAGAGATATGAACTCACATATCTTGTTCTGCTAGCTTTGCCTCGGGGATGGTAACTTTAGTGTAAGGAGTAGAATGACAGCCAGGAGCAGTGACGTCTGAATTATCTGCATGCTCTGTGCAAACAGGATCAGCTCCATCAGCTTTAGTGATGTGGCACATACAGCTTGAATTTGGCCCGCATAGCTTCTGGCCTAATATTGGCATCTTATCAGTCATTCATCCTCCTTGGTTAATCATAGAATCATAGAATCGAATGGGTTGGAAGGGACCACAGAGATCATCAAGTCTACCCTTGATCCCCTACCCTTGATCCACTACCGTTGCAGTTACCAGACCATGGCACTGAGTGCCACATCCAGTCTCTTTTTAAATATCTCCAGGGACGGAGAATCCACTACTTTCCTGGGCAGCCCATTGCAATGCCTGAAACAGGAACAGAACTTCCTTCAAATCTCTGGAAAACATCTCTATGCACTCTGTAGAGATCCCATTGGACATACAGACACCCACAGCAGAGGGAGAGCAGAATAATGCCCCACAGAAATACAACTCTGTGGTTACCACCGTGTTAAGGTCTCATAGCACGAAAATAGCCAGAGTAGCTACCTTATACATAAAAACCTCACATTTAATTCCCTTATACATAAAAACCTCACATTTAATTCTTTGTTCTGTGAGACACCTATTCTCCCCACACATCTTTTCCTCTTCAGTCCACACTTGAGACTAAGCCAGTGGTTCCATTACAGGATGGACTTACTCTAGTACAGAGTTGCCATTATGGCTCGTATTTAACTTTGCTTCTGCCAACATGCAGCCACTGCTCACATTTGCAGACTTGAGTCAGATTTGCATGAAATTTTAATAACTGTAGATTCATGGTACACTGTCTCCGTGGTGAAAAATCATGGCAAATTTTTCTTGCTCTCTACAAGAATAGTATGAAATTTCACATTATTTGTGAAAGCTTTGACTCTTAAGGTTTTCAAGATTTTATATTTTTGATGATTTTAGTTTTCCCTAAGTAGTAAAGAAATGCAAAAACAACCAAACACGGAAACAAGCAAAAATATGGAAACCCCCCCCCAAAAAAAAAACAAATTAACAAAGTGTAATTTCATCAGCATGGCTGTAAGTTATAAATTAATATTTATTAACTTATTTAGATCCTGACATCATGAGGTCAGCTACATGTACACGTCTGTGTGTGTGTGTGTGTGCGCAAAGTAAAGACAGATAGTTAAGTGTAGAAGTTAAAGAACTCAGTTCTTAATGTTAGCAGTCTGCACAGGATTAAGCATGGCTGTATACAGCAAAAAACTTCAATCATGATAAAAAACTTAATGACTCAGTTACCAGCCATGTGCTGCTTCTCTTCCAGGGCCCACGACCTTCACCTACAACTGTGGAACATTTATTTTGAAAACAGATAAAAGGAAAAGAGTATTTCTGCTTCTTGAAACTAAGACATTCCTATGGGTATGACAGAAGAGAGGAGCCTAATAGGATCCTTTAAATTTCAGGACTGTCATTTTCCAGTCTAATGAGGATCTATAAAGAATGAGTTACTACAGCTCTGTACAGGCAACAAACAGTTCTTCCTCCTGATAAATTATACTCTAATGGCAATGAAATATCATAATTGGGGCACTATTAAGTATTAGATAACTTGTCTGCTTGTAATAGGACCATTCTGTATTTCCTGTAATAGAAAGACATCATATTGTAATTTTGTTACAGAAGGGCCTAGGACTAGATTTTTTGAAAACTCTGGATCCAGAGTCTTTGTTGTAAGCGTGCCAGTTTAGGGGTCAGCCAAAATCTTGACTTGGTGGTATCCACTCCTCAAACTCTGGTATGACTTTAGATGTATCCCAAGTATTCATCCTGGTTTCAGACGGGGCACAGCCTATTTTCTTTTTAATAGCTGGAATAGCACTATGCTATAGTAGAATTAATATGTGATGTAGTGTGAGAAGAATGCTGATAATGTACTGATGCTTTTAGTTGTTGCTAAGAAATCAAGAACTTCTCAATTTCCCATGCTTTGCCAGTGTGCAGGTGCACAAGGTGAGAGGGAACTTAGGCAGGACACCTTTAATTTCCTCTGTTTCCTATTATGGTTTGCTAGTTTGACACAAAATAACAATTGTATCAAAATTGGTATTCAGTAATTAAAGAGTATTGGTGGTATTAGCTAATAATAGGTCGGAAATATTAATACAGTTTGTGTCATCTTTGTATAATTTTAGTGTACACAGGTAATTCTTTAAGGTCTGAGAATAATAATTCTGTAGGATAGCTTAATATGGCTCTGGAATATGAAATGTGTTTTCTAGGCTTTCTAGGCTCATTTCTATTAGTTGTGGAAGTTCACTGCACAAACTGCTTAATATTTCCAAATGTACCAGCCTAATTAAAAGAAATAGAAAATGAAGATAGCTTCCTTAATGCATGATACTTTTCTAAAAGGATTAGCATTTGAACATATGTGTATCTATAGATTTATGTATACCCAAATGTATCCATCCTTAGAGTAATGGCTTCACGTTGTTGAAAACAGCAAACAAGAACCTCTGAATGCAAGATTCCCCCTAACTGGATACTGGAATCCCCTGGAAGCTTTCATGTTAGTCATGTTCTGAAAATTATTTCAGCTAGGGGGCGTTCAGATAACAGATTTTACATGGCTGCACTTCTGACATTCACCTACTAACAGCAGACAAACCCAAGGACTCTGCTGATTTTAAGTTTTGCTATTAGTATGTGTTCAAGAGCGTCCAACTTCACAGTGAAGTTGTAGCAACACACGTAGTAAGTATTAGAATCTCATCCAGAGATGTGCCTGGTTTATGTTATAGTCATACTATAAGCACGCTAAGAGAGGGATAACCCCAGAGTTCTCCTACAGTGACTGTGACAGCCATGTCCATTATACCAATACAACAAAGCCACAACCCACAGCACAATTACAGCAGCAATGATTCTGTCAGTATAACTTCACACTATACAAAATTTCTACTGGCATAAAACAGGCATAGAGATCATACTTCATGTTACCCTAGATTTCCTACTTGTTAGGTGTGACAGCAGTCACCTAACCTTATAACTACAACCTTAAATGTTTACCAATGCAACTATTTTAATTTGAAATATTAAATTGTGGGTATTTAAAGGGGCAAAAGGTTCATATCTGTCCAAACTTGGCTTCCCTGACACATGGTTCTGGGGCAGTAGCACCTCCACTTTGCTTCCTTAGTGGAAGGAAGTCAGACAAATATAGGTCTACAGGCATAGGTTAAATAAGGGTAGCTTGGCAGTGAGGTAAGGCTAGTTAACCACTGGAATTTGCCTGCAGAAACTGTAAACCCTTTAACACTACTAATTCTTTGTCTGTCATAGGTTTAGCTGACTGAATTGGGCCAGGGGGTCTGGCTAACAGAATGCTATGATACACCTTCAGTCAACATTGTAAGAGAATTTTTTTTTGCTGTCATGTCCCCCACACAGATAAAAACCACAGGAAAATACACATTGCAGCAGGTGACTGATTATATTAGTAGATGCCCTGCATTAAACTTTGTATATGAGAATTTGCATAATTTCAAGGGTGCCATTTTAAGAAATAAAATAAGCTGTACTTTTGCTGTGAGTAGCAAAGTTGAATAGCCCATCAGCAGTTACAGTACAACATATGGACTTCTGCTTCCTCCTGGGACTTGTTTTCCTCTGAAACAAACCTGATTCCTATTTTCCACTTTGCTGATAGCTCTGTTCCTGCATGGTTTGTACTGTGGTAGGAACTATTGTGCACCCTTCCCTCTCCCTCCCACTCATGCATACTCACAGACTTCCTCTTTTCCAGAACAAAAGACTTTTCCATTTAGTTTACTTCACAAAATTATATTCCATATCCTTATATAATGATGAAAGTAATGAACAATTCAGCTCCAAAAGTACCTGACCAACTTGGTATTTAACCTTAAAACAGTCATGAGAAAAAAGCTTTTGGGGAAGATGGCTTCCTCACACAGTTGCACTACCTGGATGAAAATTATTTTATTTCAGAGCATTACTTATGCAACAATTTTGGAATTAAAACTTATTATAAATCCTGGTTATGGCTGGATATTTCCAGTTACTGTCTAATGGAACTACCGTTTGGGATTTAGCTCACAGTCTGCAAGCAGCAATAACAGAAAAGTCAAGACAGGGCAGGTTACTACAGCATAGCTACCAGAATCCTTGAAAATACACTCTATAACCTTTAGAAAAACAAGCTTCCAATAAATACAAGAAGCAAGTTCCAGTCTATGATCAAGAATTCTCTTATCTCTTAACCTGGGTTCACAGGCTAATGAGACTACTTTGAGAAAACTGTCTTTAAGTGTCTCCCCTTTGTCCTTTCCAGAATACTGCGGGGTGTATTGCTCATTACATGCTTCTCATAATACTGACTAGCCCCTGCCATAATCTGTCTCCTTGATGCCTGAGAGCAGCAACTCCTCACAGCAAATTAAAGGGCCAGAAGTACAGGAGAAGGAGGTGGCAAAGTGAACTGAGTCTACAGGGAGCAACTGTACTTTCTTAAGAGAAGCGTTCAGTATACTGAGGAAGCCTGGAAGATGTAGTACCTGAGGGAAAAGGGTTCACTGCTGACAGAAGTGCTAACATTAACTGCACATAAAGCTACTGTTATAATTTTAAAATTAAGAAATACATGACCAACCTTTCAGCCTTTCCTCTCTCCCGAAGTCAGTATTTCATTGTTTTTAAAGCTTTGTGTTGAGACAGTGCCGACCAAAGGCAAACACTACAAAATACAAGCACAGACCCCACGTGTCACTTTGCACAATAAAAACAGAATGGGGAAGAAGTGCTACAATGCGGTGTAAAACTTTTCCAGGCCTGAAGAAAAATGGAAAAAACACCAACAATTTTAGACTGATGAATTCTTCTTATCCTAGAAAAAGCAATGGATTCCAACCCATGCACTGGCAGAAACAGTGCCACACAGTATTACATTAAACAAACAAACAAACAAACAAAACCAAAACCCAAACAAAACCAAAACAAACACAAAAACCCCCTGAGCTAAACTCAGCAGCATTCTGTAAATGAAGATTGAAAGAAGACTTGCAGGCACCGGAGCACTGAAAATTACTGGTATTTGTTACTATCCCTTAGTAAGTAGCACCTGAAAATGAAGGCAGATTTTTTTTTTTAAACCTTATGAACTATTACCTTGGTATAAAATACCTAGGCACGCACACAGAAAAGAAGTTGAGTACTTGAGATGAGGGACTCATGGAGCACTGTATGACAAAATACACAGAGCCACAAACTGATCTGTGATTAGCACAGGGCAGTGGAGCAGCCTTTCATACGGCCTCGGAACAGGATCACACCAAGACCAGAACTCTTGTTGCCAATATAAACATTATTAGGCAAAGCACCACCATTTATTTCATTCCTAAATTCAAAAATAGTCATTTTTTAAAATTGATTATGCAATTATTTTGAAGGATGAGTTTTCAAACACCATGGTGGAGTTTGCTCAGTGTAAGCCTAGTTCAGCTTCCAGTGAACTCTACAAAAGGATTTTTCTTTAACATAAATGGAGCTGTAGAAGGCCTCACTGGGCCAGGTTTGCAGAGCGTACATCTCTGTACATGGAGTAAAGCTGGAAACAGTGGCACTGCTCATACAAGTAATGATAATTTTGTGCTGGTAATGCTCTGAGGAAGGAAGATTTTCAGGATACAGCCCTACCAACAGATTCTGTGGCACAAAATCACTTTGACAAAAAAGCATAAGGCAGCATATACTGCAGTTTTATAAAGGGGAAATTATATTTTGCTGTACAACATACAATACTAGAGAGTGTCTTTGGATACGCCCTTATCACATAAGCCCCAAAATATCGAGGAAAATATAAGTCAGCAGTTTCAATCATCCATCCAGTCTGAAAGTATTACTCACTTCATAACAATTTGTGATGGTTCTGAAAGAATAAAGAAAACATGCAAGCTACACAATACAATAAAGACGAGTATGCAACTGATTTCTCTATTTCACTGCAGCCATAAGCAAGTAAATAGAGACTGAGTAGAACACGATTTAGCAATCTTATACTATTGTTACTGGTTCAGCTACTTAAAATAAATAATTTTTGTAAATCATTATCATTAGGGGACTATTTATTGGATTATTTAATGGATTTTTACAAGCTATATCACAATAATCCTAAGATCAGTTTCATTATGTTTGTGGTCCAGTTCCAGATTTTCAAGATTGAACTGTTTTGTTTTCAAAAGATGGCAGAATACCTTTCACAAAACATGTTCACTGAATTTTTAAGGGGTCAGCATTTGATTTTTCAAAATTAGTATTTTGAAATAATCAGTATTACCTACTTTCTAAGGGAGAATACTTAAGCATATTAAGTATATTTTACAAGTATACAAGTAATACAATATATTGTATTGTATTACAAGTAATACAATATATTATACAAGTATATTTTAACCTCATTAGGGCCAGTAGGAGTTAAAACAGACTTAAATGTGTTTTGGTTCCCAAATCAGGATATTGCATTGTATTTTACATTAAGAATAACTGGAACAATACTGACAATCACATTTCAAGAAGATTTCAGTGTGCACATCCAAGATATTCTAAACAAAATATGGCTATTTAATATACTAAACTCAGTAATTTTTTTTTTCCTGCTGTGGCAAGAAAAGACACTAACAAAGCTATTTATGGGGGTGACAGGAAGAAAAAGGTACCTTCCATGAAATGTAAATTTAAGAGAAAGTTTCTCCTCCCTGCTTCCTTTTCCTCAGAGTCACAACCCATCCCACACCACTGTGGGTGAGAATCCACATTTAAAATTTGATTCATGAATGTTGCTTGAAACATCATTAACTCATCCTTCATGCTCGAGGAGCTGTGTCAGAAGGGGTCACCAAGTAGTGGTGCTGGCTTGCAGCCAGCGAGAGCATGGCACACAGCCAGCCATTCTGCCACGGACTGGAGGGGGTTCCTGAGAGAATTTGAGAGTTCTTTCATATTTCCACCTCTTTTACAGCTCAAGATCTCCTGCAGAGTTTGCATGTACAGCCTAAGGATACAAAAGGCTATGCTCCTCTTTCTGTATTTTTATATTGTTGACTAACAGTTATTTGTTCACTCAGGGCTTTCATAAGGTAACCAAATCAGCAGCAGGATTTTTATAGTTTCATGCAGCTTAACCATACAAACTTCTTTTAGTCAAATCATGTCCACACATGACTTTGCAGAACTGATAATGTAAGGTAGTTCCTGCTTTCCTTGCAAGTCAAGAAAAACAAATATAGGAATGAACCACACTGTCTTGTTCAAGTTCCCTTTTTGGGAGGAAAATAATAATCTTTGTTACAGTTTCCTGTAGTTTAATATTCTAACCAGTGGTTTACCAGATTTGGTCCTGAAGCATTCTGTAGCAACATTTGGAAAAATCTGTATATACATTATGAAATGACACCAAGTTATACATGACTTCCAGGAATATCAATTAGCCACACCTAGTATAGAAGAGAAACAGGCAGTGTGGGTTACAGGGGGAAAAAAAAAAATCACATGTAAAAGCTCCAACCTACAAATGTACAACTTACAAAAATGCATAGTTCTTTCAGAAATGGACTTTATATAATCTGATAGAAAAACTCTACAGCAGCTTACTTGAAAATAGATTGAAAATTATTGTTCCACTTTAAGCATTTCCTGAAATGTACTGTAAAATCAGTACAAAGCTGACAGCAACAATCAGGAATCTTCAGAGATGCTTCATTTGATTTTTCAGGGAGATGAGATATCAACAAAGGGACTGGACCAAGCAATTTGAGATACATACAGGACATTAATCAATTTAAAATGAACTCCTTTTCTCTGCAGCTGTAATGGTTTAGAAAACATTTCCTAAACAAATAGATATTATCTTTTCTATTACACATTATCAAACTCTGAGACTAATATATGAATTTAAACAAAAAATTTTAAAACCCAAACAAACCACAAAAAACCCAGCAAACAATAGTAATAGTTTTTATTAAAAAGCATACTTACAAATATGAAATCATAGTTACAGAAGTAAAAAAAACCAATTTATCAAATTCTATCTGACCTTGGATTTGACAAACCTGTATATGGGTCAAGATTATGAAAGGGCTTCTATTACATGAAGTTATCTAAGTATTGTTCAGGCTGGTTTTCAGGATGAAATACTAGCTGAAGTTTGTATTTACTTCATGTGCAATCACTTTAACCTTGCTATTTGCACAACAGATGTCTTCTTCACAAGACTAAAGAAGCTACTGACTATAAATCTTGATAAGATAAGCTGTTCATTCCTTGCTTGTCAAAATGCTCTGAAAGATTGCATAAAAGAAAACAATTACTGAACTGAGAAAAATACTCAACACTGATACAAGTCTTCTTATGGGGACCTAAGTAACACTTCTGTTCAACTAAAACTAGCAGAATTAGGACATTGCAAGAAAGTCATTGTACAGAATTTGATTCACTTGTGAAATTTAATTCAAATGAATGCCAAAGCTGCAGTTACAATTTGTTCTAATTTGCATAATTTCTGAAATCTCAATAGTTAAAAAGAAGATGAAATGAGCATAGTAATTCAGCTACCTCTTTTATCCTTGCATATACCCATTCAGTCATCAGTGACACAACGTGTTGCTGAAGTAGGAGTGCAAAAGCTTGTAGTCCCCATGCTATAAGAGAAAAGAGTCGCCAAGATTGTCTACTCAATAACTAAAATTAATAAAAGCCTCCACTGAGTGCTCTCCACTAAGTCTGGAAATAGTTTTGGAAAGGAGGTTCCATTCATCTTTCTGCTTTACTGAATTAACGAAGTTTGTTCAACTTACAAAAATGACACTGAATCAACACAATGAGGAGGACTGAGGATTCAGACCTCCTGCTAAGAGCAGAAAGGTATGAAAAACACATGGCAGATGGTATCTTGTGAGCGTCTGTGTTCACAATAATGGCTGAAAAAAACTAATGAGGTGGACTACCCTGCAGAGATGGGAAGATTGTTGCTTCATTTGGAGAGTTATTAATGTGCTCAGGGCAAAGTTTCTAATTGATCCCCCCCCAAATCTTAGTATTTTTTTAATTTAAATTAGCTGCCTTCAAAGCACTCACTACAAGGAGAGAAGTTTTATCTTCTTAATCTCTGTCACACAAGGTGAAACAAAAAAACATCACTCCTGCTTTTTCAGTTGCCTGCTACAAATGAACTTTCTAGAAAAACAAATGTGAATCTATTTTTATTTATATGATGCTAATGGGCTGCTCGTGAACTTTCTAAAGTTGATAAGCAGTCAGGTTATTTTCTAGGGAAAAAATACCTTCCTGTGGGATAGTAATTCACTAATGCTAAACATCAAATATGCATTATGATTGAAGTTATATTCTATAGGATTCCATGTTTTGGCTTACAATATTTTACAGGCTTTAGACATCTGGGAATCTCAGAGCAAACAGAAAAGTTATCTGCAAACCTAACTTAAAGGAAGACTTAATGGAAAAATAACCAAATAATCCACCAATCACGTAAGAATGCTATAGGATGGTACCACCCTGAAAGCATATGTACATAGGGACAGGCCTCAAAAAACCAACAGCTACTATATATGTGCTGTTCAGCTAATCTCTGAATACTCAGCCCAGTAAAATGGATTTACTCAATCTAACAGGGGGATTCTGTACTGGCAAGACCAC
The DNA here is from genome assembly GCF_003957555.1 of Calypte anna. Lineage (NCBI taxonomy): Eukaryota > Metazoa > Chordata > Aves > Apodiformes > Trochilidae > Calypte > Calypte anna. The sequence continues at coordinate 15,257,907 of NC_044254.1, read as the reverse complement.
AGTTACCATTTGTGTGCTGCAGTTCAGTCCCTTTTGCTTGTTTGCTGTTGCCAAAGCCTTCTGAAAAGCAAAGATTACCTATTGCACTTCCTGAACTAAAGCAAACAGAAATTAAAGAAGTATGCAATCTCAACTACATCACCTCTAATGCCTAATTAGCTATCCAATCAAAGAGTGAAACCAAGGAAGATGATATTACTAACTGAAGTGATCCACTTGGATTTTTATTTAGCACATTGTTCTTCTCCAAGTGACCAAAGAGTCTTAAAACAGGTAATGGGGAGCCATTCTTGATTTCTTAGAATCAAAGTTCAATAGATCTGATGATGATTTTCCTAGCTCCCCCCCTCAGCCTTGCCACATTTCTTTTCAGCAAACTAATTCCCACTAATTTTTGCCAAGTCTTCAAGTTTGTACTAAGTTGGAAAAGCTCAACATATTCAGAGACTCCAGTCCAAAATCTTCTGTATCCTCATATGATTGGTAGACCCTACGACCCAAGCACCATGACCCAAGCGTTCTGGTATAATTGGTGCACTCAGTAAAGCAACTGTTTTGAGGCTATTTCTAAGTCACCTTCTGTGTGGAAAACAAGAAAGTAGTCCTAAAATCCGATATATAAACCTCTAAGGACAGGAGGTTACACAATGACAATGATGTGACTGAGCTGCAGAATTACAACTGCAACTGGAAAGCATTCCTAACAGACTGAAGCAGACTGAATAAATGTGATGGTGCACACAAAATTCATGATGCAGACCTGTTTGCAGAAGAATATGGACAGAAGTATGTGATTACTGTATTATAGCAAATAAACATGACAGGACACTACCTTTAGAGGAGACAAATATCCAGCTAAGTGAAACATGATGTAGCCATCCTTCATGAAAAAGTGTCATGGGAAGGACACATGTTAGGAAACAATCTCATTGCTAGAAAGCCACAGGTGTTGCTTCTATTTCTCAGTAAGTTCAGTTGATTTCCTTTTGCTTTGTTGGGATTGCTATACTGCCTCCTGGTACATTTTCGTTATGTATCTCAAGTCAATTACCTGCTAAAAGACAGAATATCATATGATCCTGATGCTTCAGACTTCCCGACTCCTAAATTGTTCAAATACATCAATTCCCAGCTTTTAACTTCGGTTTGCACAAGACATATCGTTACACAAAGGCTTTTTTTGGCCTTTAATCAGAGGTTAAATCCCATCCCTTGCATGTTGTGGGCACAATACAGAGTTTTTTCAAAAAAGTGTTATCAAATAGGACCTGTGTGCTTCTGAAGCACATCTTTTATTTCTCTGGGAGCTCCACCTGTAAAGGCTGATGAAAAAACCTTTTTTTGATGCACCACATTCTTCCCTTCTTTGGTACACGCACCCATACTTATTACAATATCAACAGTGAATTCTTTTCATACAGGTTGGTCGGTACCAATTTCCAGAGATCTGGATACTTCCTACTGCCCTTAACTGACTTAATTCAGATGTTAATGCTTCCAAAAAATACTTCTCCAAACCAGATACACTTCAATGATATTCATGGTTAGTGCATGTTTAGCTCACAAGTTTCCTCTTTGAAACAGCTTCCACAGAAAAGAGTAAATTCAGAATTCAGCTAAAAAGCAGGAGTTTCAAAGGATAAAAAATAAAGCCCAAACATTGCTGTATTTCCTATGAAACTTAATTTCCCCATGCATACTAATACTCAAACAAAACCTCTACAGTCCACAAGGAGCCATCCACAACATCCAGTTCTACACTCTAACACACAAAGTTAATGCTAAACCTGGGAAGTAGATTGAAATCTGCTGTTTCTACTGGATGTTTGTCTCCACTGCAAACCCTTGTTCTTTGCTATTCCAAATCAGTTTACATACCACCTACTCCCAGCAGAGGAGGGAAAATATAAGGCCTCATTTTGATTGAGGGATAATAACATACAAAAATTAAGTTTAGAGAAAAAATAAAATAAAACAACAAAAAATAAGAAGAGAAGCAATTGAAAAAGACAGGAATTCTTAAATACCAAAATTTTCCCCTAGTACACCTGGTTCATGTCTGTCAAGTCTGACTGTAACTGCTGTGATGGAAATCTGCTAAAGAACCTAGGATGCCACTAACAGCCTGTTTAATGAAACAGTGGGAAGCTTACACTAGCAATAAACACAGAAAATGTGAGAAGTCTTAGCAAAAGCCAATTATAATACTGCCTTTCTGCCCTGCACTTGAGCAGCCCTTTTTTATTGGTTATCTTTAGAGCGAAGCAGAGAAATTCAAGACTTCTATATGGGGATTCATAGGTATATATGAAAGAAAATTTGGGGAGGTGAGGAGGGGCTAAACCTCACTTAACTGGAAAAATACACTAAAAAAAAAATCCATTTACTTCTTTTGGGCAACTAGCATCCATGTGATGAAAAAGGGATGTATTATGAGTAAGATGGGAGTTTATTACAACTCAAAATTAAAACCCTCAGAGGTCAGCTGTGCTGGGAGATCTAGAATCACCTTCTGATGAAATAGTTAGAAGCATAGTTATTTGCCCAATTAAGTCACACAATCCAGTATTAATCTTATGAAATAAAAAGCTGATAGGGTAAGCAATTTAAAATCCTAAATGCTACAGGACAGATTGACAGCATCATTGTTTCATGTCATAGCTCTCATCAGGAAGGCACATGAGAACAAAACCTTTAGAGATTTGGAAGAAAAGCTCTTCAAGTCCAGAATAAAGCCAAAAAAACCCAACCTCCCTGCAACTCATGAACTGTCCTATTGCAGCTGTTCAGGGAAAAGACCCTATGGAACAGCAGACAGGTACTCCCAGCAATCTGCAAAAAGATAAAAAGCCTACCATTTCTCTATACATGTATAACATTTTAAAAAAGACATTTACTGATGGAAACTAGGGAAGTATTATAAGAGCTAGTATGAATAATAAATAAGCCTAGTCAATACCAAATATTTATTTACACTGCATGTGGATAACTACAAGGTTCTGGTGGGTATGTTTTGAAAAAATAGAAAAGCATGTATTAAATATCTTTTGTCTCAATTCAAATTTTGATAGACTTTTACCTGAGACTGCTGTTATTCAGCTCTGGCATGAGAATAATTTCCTCAGAAAAATAAGGCATTTTGGATGACATGAGGAATATAATGGTACATATGTTTTTCAAGACCAAAATCAGTAGAAAAGCACAATGAAGTGACCCTGGAGAAAAGCAGAATTGCATGAGTAAAAATCATCATCAGGCATACTCTAACAACATATCTGCTTCATGCAACAAGAAAGAGAATAAAGCTTCCATAAACATATTTTTCATTCAGTCAAAGGAAGTTTCTACTGTTTTAAGATAAAGTAATCTCATAACCCTGGACTGTTCAGTAACACAGCACACTCTAAAAAAAAAAAAAAGTCACTGATACCTCTCAGCTTCCCCAGTCCAACAGAAGTAGGTGCAAAGGCCAACTGGCTCTGTAGCCTGAGAAGGTCTCAGCAGCTTAAGAGCCACAGAAAACGAAAAGCATGATTCCAGTTCCCAGCAATATTAAAAAAATTTTCCTGCACTACTATCAGGACATGTTACCTTGTGTTTCAAACACTGCAAAAGTTCAGCCAAAAGTGTAACAGCCGAGGTTAAAATGCATGCTGCAAGGAAATTTTAGTTAGCACGTAGGGAAGTTATGCAATTGTGATACTTTAATGGGTTCATTTGCCTGGGAAAGGAAGATAAAGGAACAGTGATCTGCAATTGTAAGAGACCAACCTAACTGGGGAGAGGAAGTCTGGAAAAGTGCACTACAAGGTTTACATTCCAATATTCATGTGAATAACAACAACAACAGTCTTGGAATGAAGTGCAACACTTATATTAAGAAACTGCTCTATAACACTAGAGAAGGAATATTCAGACATCAACTGAGAATTGAGAATTAATCTCTCAGGAAATTAAAGGTGTTTAAATTATTTATGTAGATTAACCAAAACTGAAAATTGAATGACACAAGTAAAGGGTAGGGGGTCAGCAAGCCCAGTGCATTTGTTGCATTCTCAAGAACAGCCAACTTCTTTTTTTTTTTTTTTTAATACTGAAAAATAAGTTTTAAACTATTTTAGTTCTTTTTTATTGCTTTTCATTTTAAAGTGCTTTTGTTTCTCTGCAGGATTTCAACTCCTGGCCGCACAGTTTTGTGCTCTACTCAGAAAGAGAAAAACAATAGCACACAACCACCCTGAAAAAGATTCATTGTTCATCTTGCACTCTTAGCACAAGTTCCCTTTAAAGCCAGCTGCACAAGGGATCACAGCAGTGAGCAGAGGGAAATATGCAAGGCTCTTCAAGAGCTCCCTTCTTTTTTATCAGAATGCATCCTTTCAAGGTGTGCAAAGCAAGAAGGAATCAGAGATGTCTGGATTAAACCTTTCCTTCAACTTTTTTCCTTTTAAATTTTCTCCCTATTTTCATATGAATAGGAAATCAAGGGTTTTCTCCTTGATGGACATTAGAATTCCAATTGTTTACAAAGTATATTGACACTAACAAATCATTCAAGTATTTCATGACCATCACCAAATGCAAGAAAATGTTTGGATAAAAAAATCTGCAATAGAAACTTATCTCATGCTAGAACATAAATTGCAGCTGAGTATGCTATACTAAGCACAAGATTTTAACACTTTGGCAAAGAATAAGAGATTAATTTTTATTGTGCTAATTATTTATGAAATACATCCTCCCCATTTTCCCTTCTAGCTCCAAGAACTCAAGCAAAAGTATTAAAATGCTAGGAGCAAGATGTCAAAAGTAGTTCAGGCACTTCAACATGTAAGGATTGCTTCTTTTCAAGTAAACAATAAAAATCCTGAGAACTTGCTTGAAGTAAAATCAAGGTTTGTACCTTGTCAAGTGCAGAGGACTTCTAATGGAAAATAAGAATTCAGTCTTAAATTCTTAAAAAGAACAATAATTACAAACTGATAATAATCACTATAGAAAAATTATCATGTTTAGCAGTTTGCCACTAGATGGAGCAATTTAATATTAAAATTTTCATTTATAAAGCAAATCTTGCCGTTTCAGATCTTCCACTAGCACACCATTCCCATTATAATTTGTTTTCTCCTTTTTGTGCTGAGGGCACTTAGAAAAACTGTGTCCTTGAAGACTGTGCAACAATAAAGTTGCATTTGAATAAACACAAATGTTCCTGTATTATGGCAAAGACTGGAAACTGTGACGTAAACTGCAGTTCTAAAACACTTCAGTTAAACTATTAATGTAATTTATCCACAAATCTACACCACATAATTTTCAGAAACACTTTGCATTAAGAAATAAAGCAATTTATCAGAGTATTATGGTCTCTATTAACCACAGACAACAGAAGTAGTTTTTGCCAGCATAATTATTCCAAACTATAGGCCATAAGCATACCCTTAACTTTAGCCTAACTATTATATATTTAGTATTCTTTTATATTGTAACATGAAACCTGAGAATTAAGAAACTTTTGTACTGATACATGTGAAAAAGAGACTCCTGACTTCATTAGACAGAGTCCCAGTTTATATCAGTTGTACCTAAGATCCCTGTAGAACTACAATGCTTTCTGTCAGCACAAGACCTGTGTCTACCTAACATTCAAATGTTAATTTCAAGCAACAATTTACAGTTGTTGCTATCTAAAATACTGCCTGGTAACATACATCTTCACCTTGGAAAGGTGAGGTGTTTGCTTCAAAAAAACAAATTTAGGAGTCTTGTTGCTTAATGCAGCTCTGAGGCACCAAAGGAAGTAAATCCTTAATGATTACATGGGTCTTACAATCCTTCTTAAATACTGGATTTGCTGGGAAAAGAGGAAGCAATAAACACAGTAATGGCAACCCCCAACGGACCTCAGCTTCACTTTTTTCTTTTAAATTACTTCTGTTGCATGAAATATTCATATTTTTAAAGTACAATTTGATAATGTGAATGTTATGAAACATATAATATGAATATACAATATGAAGTTACAATATACTGCCTGCTGTATCTAAATTCTGCATGCCTCATAATACAGTATACAACTTCACCCTGTTCTAATGCTAAAACAATTTCTACCCGCATAAGAGGTGTCAACAACAACCAGATCTACTGTTGTGTTTAGAGTCATAGTGAAAACACATGCTTTTAATGTCTAGATGTGGTATTTTCTTCTAATAACTATTACTACTATCTATCATGACTAATAAAAAAACCAGTCCTTGGGCTGCTCACGCAACCCTTAAGGTAATTATGTACTTTTGTCCTACAAAATTTGGTCATGGTTCCAAAGATACTGAGGACATATGATTGACATGGCCCCATCATCTCTACTATTATGGCCACATTCAGCTCAGGTTAAAGGAAGCTAAGCTCCCCTACCTCAATCAAACACTCTCTAAGGACACTGCAGTTCAAGACTGGCCTCCTACATGGATCTCAGGATGTAGAGACAGAAAATAGGACAGGAGGAGGGTATAACTTTCTGAGGGTAAAAACTTCATTTTTCTGCTTTGCTTCATCACTACACTACTTCCAGTAAGGAGGGGGGATATTGTGGAGTGTGGTGGATGCGTAAGGAACAGACAGGAGAAAGCAAGGAACAAGTCAAGTGGGAAAGAATGAGAGAATACTGAATAATGCATTCCATTAGTTAGACATTTCTAACTTGTGTAAAAGCTGCCTTCACTAAAACTAACATGTCAACATTGCAGCAAGCAAAGAGGTAAATGAATGTAAAGAAAATCCAGGTTATCACATTTCAAATATCAGCCTCCTGCACTTCAGCCCTCTCCTCCATTAACTCCACCTCAGTATTTGCCTCTGGCTGACTGCTTCTTGACAGCATAGATACAGAAAACAAGGCTCAAAAAAATTTTTCCACACATTCTTCAGTAGCTTCTAGACTAATTTTTCTTACAAAGAAGAAACAAGTTCACTAACTGCAGACTACCTGCTGGTAGGCAGTAAACTAACTTGAAAGTGTTTATTTCTATTAGAATATTTCATTACATGATCTTACTATATGGTTTAAATCTGAGGCCGTACTGACTGTGTAGGATTTCAGTGAATGCCCTGCAAGATATTTTGACTGTACTTAATCCAAATTGATTCAGCTTAGTCCTTTGGACATCCAACATTTGCACCATAATATAAAACAGGCTAAACCATAGCATTAAGTGTTTACAAAAGAAGGCATTACAAGAATTTAATTGTTACTACTCTTTCAGATACCTAAGCATTTCACTTTTCAGTCAGAAGAGCCACTCCACAACTAATTTTACAATTAGTTGCCAACTGAAACATCTCATCTAAGTCTTTCTACGTTGTGTGTACTTTCAGGAAACATGAGAATGCTAGCAAATTTATTCACAGAAAATACCTTTGAATATCCTGAAAATGCATGAAAGTTTCCATTACAGATGGGTAAAATGGTATCCCAAACCAAATGTATGTGATTAACTTCCCTGCTCACCCCTATTATGACCATCCCACTCAAAGCAGGGAAGGGAAAGTAGAATGAAAAAAAATAAAAAAAAAGGAAAATAATAAAAAAGGAAAAAAAGTACTATTCCTACTTCCTCATTTATGCTTAAACAACAGTATACTGAGTGGAATACACTGTAAAAAGCCATCTCTGAAGGACAGGTTTCAAATAGGAATGGAACATGACTCAAAGCAATGTGAGGCTGTGCTAAATTACATGACAGCAAGTTTGTTTGCCATAGCATGAAAATAAAAGAATTGGGGATGAAGGAAGACAGAGATTGAAGAGGAAGAATAGTGAAGAGGAAGCAGAAATGTATATGGCACCAGCACTAAGAATATTTTAATGCCTTTCTCTTTAAATTGATTGATGCAATTGTCATTTTCTCTGAGAGTTCTTAAACTCTCTTCTCTCCTGAGGATGTCAGTCCCAGCAGAGCAAGAAGGCAATTAGAGGTAGCTATAAACCTGCCTGGTAACTCTCTTGTTTAAAGTGTTCATTAGATGAAGATAGATCTGCCCTTTTAATTCTGAGATGTTACGTACTAAGTATAAGTTAATAACTACTTAGGACTTCAGTCCCTGACAGAGTTACATATGCAGGCTACTGTCTCTCAGAGGAGATAAAGACATGGAAAAAAAACCAACCACCAAGATAATCATGACCAAAAATCATTACCATCTAAGACTGAGTGTCTGATGAAGTCTGTTGCAGGATCATTTGGCATAGTTCTTTATAATGTCCACAAACATATTAGAGCTAGAGAAGGCTTCAGTGGATGGGCATTACAGCACTAGGCATGATACTGCAGCTGTATGTGTTTTCAGGCAAAGGATTTAGTTCCTGTTTCTGTCAGTCTTTGCTGTAGATTTCAAAAGAGCAAATTAAAGTTGGTTGAGGACAACCAAAAGTCCACTAGTCACACAAGCCAACTTCCACAACACAGATTAAGACCAGTCAGTCAATACCATGATGAAGAGAAGAATGGACACAACCTTCTGCCTTTTGCATCTCCTGCTGGGAGCTGCTAGCAAATCTGCAGTTTAATAATACTGGCAGCAACAGCCTTTCCAAAAGCAGGTTGAACTCCACCTCAGAAGCACACAGAGACATCCCAGCAGCAACATTTAAAGCATGGATCTCCTACAGAGCAAAGATTTATCTTGGGATGCCCATGTTTGACTGATTCTTTGCAATACATCTTCCTTTCCTTCAAATGCAGATAGGGACTTAAGCTATGTTGAGATTCTCAAATCTTTTGGTCTGGTTTTTGTTTTAAATTTGTAGAGCCTTTTGTAGGAACTTTATTTTCCTAGAAAAACTGCACACTCTAAATCTGCATGTGAAAATGTTTCAATTATCTTCAAAAGCCCAGATTTTTCAATGTTCGTTCATCACAACTTTAGGTCACAACCACTTTACATTTCTTCAAAAAGTTATCCTTCTTCTTCATAAAAGGATGACATTTTGAATCACTCTTGCCTCGGTTTTGTAAAGAATTAAGGTACCTTAGATCAGCCACCATTTAAATTAATGTGCTGGCAACTGACAGAAATAAAGCATAGGACTGGGAACTATCCAAACCTTGTCTGAACTGACCTGTTAGCTATGTTTTTAGAAAATAAGGCCTTGATGTTACCAACATTGCACCAGGCCTTATTTACTTCAGTTGATTCAATGGAAGCACAAGAGTCCATCTGTGCTTCTGAGCTCATTGCAGAAACAGCATCAAGCATGTTAAGCCTGATCCTATAATCAAGTTTAATTAGAATCACTAGGACTTAGCATAGGTGTAAAGATTCATCATGTTGATCCACTTGTAGGATCATAGCCTTAATGTAAAGACATAAAGCATTTTGTTATTGGTTTAAATAATCCACATTGATCTCCTGTAAAGAAATAAGGTCTGATCTTACAGCTGGTTCTGGACAGGTAGGGCACTTTATCTCCAGAGTTCTACCGAAATTAACTGGCAGAAGGCAGATTTTCCCTTGTAACAGAAGGAGGGAAAAGGAGAACAGGAATGAACCTCCTTCCCCTGGAGCACTCTCTTCTCACTGAATGCAACTCTTCCCAAGGTCCAGAATTAATAAGACAGATAGTTAGATAAGGTTTGTTGCACTCCACACCTTGTGGCATCTGCCTACTTGACTGGGTGATAGTATGCCTACACCTAGCCCTGGGTATGTAACCAGAGAAGACAAATTTTAACTAGAAAGTGTGCAGCAATTGCTAGCAGGGTTATGATTACATCACAGTAATCCACTCAAAAGGTTTAAGATTAGCTGTGTAATTAAAAGAGTAATATAGGAAGAGTTTAAGAATATGCAAAATTTGCAAGCACCACAAGAGCTAAAGAAACTTTCATAGTCATTTAAGTTTTCTGCTTATGACATGGCATCATCTTGTGCTCTTAACTGTCAGTGGTACATCAGTAAGAGCCTCAGAGAGCTCTCGTGCTCTCACTCAGAAGTCTTTTCCTACATGGAATTCCCTATTAAAAATCTGAGTGAAAGACAGGTAATTAACTTCTAAGAAATATTATGGAAAAGGTGACATTTTCAAGAAAGGAAAACACATTTTCAAGCTAAACACATTAAAATGATCCACACCTTTGATTTATATTTTTTTTATTCCCATTTTGCATTTTCTTTAATAAATGACTAGCAGGTTGCTGGTCTAAGAAAGATTATATTAATTTCTTTTTTATTTAATGTTTAAGCTATTGAGACACATTTCTTTCTAAATCTAATGCAAAGCTTATTATTGGAAGCTCTTTGAAGCAAATATTTCTCCTATTTCCACAATGATTTAAGAAGCAAAACAAGATTAAAAGCACTGTTCTTCATAAATACACTATTTTCTTCAACATCTCTAGGCTGAAGTAAACAGAGAAGGCAAAGACATATAACATTCTACCATTTAATTTTTCATGTGCCTAATAGCTCCAGAATTGCATAAGGTTTTCAGAGGATCCAATCTATAGGGACTATTATGGCAATACAAGAGTAACACTGCTATGTCCAGAAGTCAGGAAGAACAAAATGGTAACATTATTGAAAATGTTATGCTGGGTTTTTTTCTTCAACTAATGTTGGGATGTTTATTTCTAAGCAAAAGAACTTGGAAGAAAATGCTATCCTAAAGTAGATGAACTTGTGAATTTTAGCAGAGAGAGAGAGAGACAGGATTTCCTTTAACAGACCTCAATATTCCTTAAAAAATTAACTAATCCTTAACCCACTCCAACAGAGAGGTCACTAATTCCTAGAGCTTGTTCTGTGTTTAAAAAGGTCATGGGTTGGCCTAGTATTGCTCTTCCCTCACTCACATATTAACACAGTACAAGTAGATTGGTATCCCTTTTTTCCTTTCCAATAACTTAATTTAGCCCATGCCCAAGCATGTCTCTACATTGTTGTCCATCTAGAATAAAGAGGCAAGATTAACCAGAAGCTCAAATAAAAGCTTACCTTTTTCAGGTAGACTCTCACTGTTAGAAAGTGTAATAAAATAATAATTAACATCTGTTTGATGTTCACATGTTCTCAGTCCTCATTTCTACATGCATCATCAGCTGAAGGAAAACTCTTATGATATACAGAACTAGTTAGACCTATCCTAAAAAACAGCCTAGATTTTGCTTAGAATATCCTGAAAGCTTTTCTAAGGAGTTCTGCACTATGGCCAAGGGATCATAAGCCATACTTTGCACCACCTGGAACACTGGGATTCCCAGCTATCTGCTTTTCCAGGTCTTTGGGACAAAGACTTTAACAGCACACCCTGGAGAAAATAAATAATTAAAGGCATTAACCAGTGCTACTGACATCCCTTTCATTCCATCTGCTTTTCTAGCATGCTAATCGAGTGTAGGGAATGAGCAAACAGAATAATGGCTGAAGGACTAGAATTTGGATATTTTAAGACATGGGCTGAACTCAGGGTTCCATATAATGCTAAATTCTTGGACTTCCATACTTAACTGCCTTCTATTTTGGGACTCACTCAGAATGTTTTCTCTTGCTCAGTAATTCACTGTCACAGTACTTCAACATAGAGCTCCAGTTGTCCAGCACTACCTTTTGCTTTTCAGGCCCTAGAGGAAGAATGATTAAGTATCAGAGATTTAGTTAAGATAATGCTGTTTCTGCAGAACAGTTCCTCTCTTAATTCCCATATCACTATGCTTCTATCAAAGAATCTAGGACTTTGCCCTTGCAAGTTGTGTAAAAAACATTGAGAATATGAAAAAGCTTATAGGCCCTGCCTTGACAGGAATAACAATGTTTCAGGCTGTACACCCAGTAAGCAGGCTGGGTTAAGCATGAACTAAAGTCAACTGCCAGCCCCTCAGAATCTCAAAAGTTTCACTGACTTGGTTGACACCCACTCATATATCTACATATTTTCTTTGCTGCACAGTCTGTTTCCCTCTGACCACATCTTGCAACACATACAGGGTAGCACATGGAGCCCTCCCTCCCAATGCCAGCGGGCTACGAGGTGAGATGCAGCAGTGGGCTCCACACATCCTGACAAGTACACCAAGTCACCAAGTCACAGTAGTCCAGCAATTTTTGGTTACTTCTATATGTACTTTAACATCTGTTATCAAAACAAGTTCAAATTAATTTTAAACACCATTTGGCATCATCCTATTATGCTCAAAATGAGAAAACATTGTATAAACACCTGCTTTGACTCCCTTGTCCCACCTTTTTCCACAATGTGCCCTAAACTACACCATGCTCTACAAGTAAAGCCAATTCAAATCCATACCTTTTGACATGTGAATGCTAAACTAAAACCACTCCATACAACTGACAGCAAAGCTGTGCTAGTACAAATTTTACTGGATAATGTGAAATTTTGGCTATGGGAAAAATTGAACCAGAAAGACAGATGAAGAATAACTAGGATTCCTCCATACAGCCTTTTTCACAATTGAAGCATAGAAATGATTTCTAAAATTGTCCTTCATTATAACTGTCTAAGGTATAAGTCATCTACTTTGTGGCTCTTGATCCCATAAATACGTTTACTTGATGCTCAGACTCAGAGTAGTGACCTGCATGACCTCCCAAGTTAGCATTCTTCAGGTAGTTTAAAATCGGCCATTAGGTAAAAAAAACAAACAAAAAACAAAAGCACCACAACAAACAAACCCTCAGAAATCCAAACTCCATTTGAGGAATATGCTCTCACCACAAATCCATATATCACCACACATATCCTTATGGTGCCTAAGTTATAATTTCCTCACTGGTTGCTATCATGTACCTATGCACCAGTGAGCAGCAACTAAAAACTTGTATTAAAACTCCAATAAGTCCAGATTTGTAATCTTTTTATATTTTTCTGTGAAACAGGGACTGTTAGAAAATTGAGATGTAAGTCTTTCCCCCCTCTCTCTTTACTGCTTTTCCTTCCAGCCTGTCATTATCTGGCCATACAGAGTTGAAGTTAAGACATTGGCTTCACGTGCACTAAAGCTATATGCATATTTGTGTATGTGTAAAATTATGAATAATAGCAACACAGTTACTTAAACATTAGTCAGTGAAAAATTCAAATTTCTATAAAGATGTGCACAGTCACTGTAGAATCATCCTAGTATTTCTTTTATGTGAAATTAACTGTGTGAACATGTTGATAAATTTATTTCATACTATGTGAGACTTTACTTCAGATTGTTTGGTGCTTGACAATGGAAATACAAGAACACTTGAAAAATTTTCAACTTTGCTAGTAATAGTAGGGGCAATGTAATGCTCACTTTTCCCGTTTCCTTCTTCCTAAAAAACAAAGAAACCCAAAAACCAAAAACTCAACCAAACACAAACCCCATCCCCCCACCCCGCAAACAAACAAGCAAAACACACAAAAAACCCCAAACAAAAACAAACCACGCCCCCAAACAGCTTAAAGCAGAGATTACTATTGGCCTATAGCCATACAGAGATGCACTAACATAAACAGAACAAATGCTAATGCCTGCATGAAGATGAATCAAAAATGGTTTCACGAGTTTGACATAAACCGCACAGATTAAATAAAAAAGTTTTAATTGCTTCAGTACTTTGCATGAGTTGAACCAGGCCAGTGTAACATGCAGCACTAAGGTGAGAGTGCGTGTGTGAGCACAGAATGGGCAACAGAAAGTGTGTGTTCATAAACAGGTGGAAAAAAAATAACAACGGATGCATGCAGGAAACCGAGGCTAAATAGTGGTGTCACATGCTGCCAAGAGGGAAGAAAAACCACTTCCTCACAGATACTCAAATTGACTTTGAAGCTCTCAGAAGCTTATTCTTCTGCAGACTAACTGAGCAGTGCCACTGCCACCCCCACCCTCCCCACAGCTCCCCAAGCACCCCACGTCCGTGTGTTTCGCCCTTTAGCCTCGTAAGAACGGCATGTACAGCCCTCACTCACCACAACCTCCTGGGCCACTGCTCCGGGTCCCAGGGCGGCAGGTGGCTGCCCTCTCTCCGGGCGCTTGAGACAAGCGTGACCTTTCCTTCCTGAACTAGCTGCTTTTGCTAAAAACGGACAGAAGGTTCTGCCCGTCTCCTAGGCCTGTCAGAGCCGAGCTCCGGCACCCCCCAGCCCCAGGGATGGACACACGCTCCCCCCCCACCCCTCCCGCTGCCACAGGGGCAAACGACAGCAGCCCCAGCGCTGGAGCTTTACAGAATGGGGAAAACGCGGCGAGGAACTCGGCACGAGAATGGGGTTGAGAAGACCCGGGGGGGGACGGAGCTGAGGAGACCCGGGGAGGACGGATCGGAGGCGGCGGTGCCCGCGGGTGGGGGCGGGGGTGGGGAGGGAGGGGGTGCGGGGGCCTCCGGCCGCCCTCAGGGAGCGCGCTCTTCCACCCCTGCACGCCCGTCACGTGCTCCGGGCGCCGCAAAGCGGGGACGCTTTTGCGACAGGGTGACAGCCAAATGGTGCGACATCCGCGGCGGCCGCAGGAGCAGCAGCCGCGGCGGCCCCAGCGCTGCCAGGGCCGAGCGCCGCGCTTGGGCGGGGGAGCGCACCGCGGCCCCGCGGCGACCAGACCGCACCGCGCCCCAGCGCCCGGAGCAACCCCCATGCAAAGAGGGGGGGCGGCAGCGGCCCCTTCCGCGTCCCCCTGCCTGCTTGAGCACGGAGCGCTCCCCCCGCCCCCGATGCGCCCTTAGTCCCGGCCCCGGACCCGCCTCCCTCGCTCCCCTCCCCGCCGGCGGCGGCGGCAGCAGCGTCCAGGTGCGGACTTCAAACCCCAGCGCAATGGCGTCCAACGCGGCTGAGAGGGAGATCCTTTTCACCGAGCTCCAGGTAAGCGGCGGCCGCGTCCCTCCGGGCGCCGACCCGGCCCCGCTCCGCTTCCTCGCGGGGAGGACGGAGCCGCCGCCGGCCCCGCCGCGCCCCGCCGCCCCCTGCCCGCCGCTCTGTGCGGCGCGGGGCGCCCACCCCACCCCGCCCCGCGGCCGGGCCGGGGAGGCGGCGGAAGCCCGTGCCCACCCCAGGCCTCTTCCCGCTGCTCTCCCGCGGGAGTGGAGGCGCCGCCGCTCGGTCACGGCCCCACCCCGCTGCCGGCCGCGACCCGCTTTTGTCTGCTCTCGCCTCCCTCCTTCCCCGAGCCGAGCGGCCGCGTCCCTTCGGCGGGGCCTGTCCCGGGCCGCGCCCCCTGCCCTGGCAGCGGCCCCGCCAGCTGGGGAGCGCCTTCCGCCAGCGCGGGGCTGTCCGCTCCCGCCGGCGCGGCGGAGCCGCTGCTGGGGCTGGTAGCGCTCGCCTCTCTTCCCCCCCTCCCGCCGCCCCGGGCACGGCAGTCGGAGGGCCCCGGACGGAGAGGCTCCCGGCAGCCACCCCACCTGCGCCGGGGTCCCGCTTTTCCCCCGTACATTGCCCCGCGCAGGAGCCGGAGCAGCTTCCTCTATGTAGGCCTTGGACTCGGAGCCGGTGAGGAGGAGAAAATGCTCTGGCCAGCGTTATTTTTCACACGGGGAGGGCTCTTGTCACTCCAAAAAAACAACCCCAGGCAACTCCCCAGCACTGTGAAAGGTCTTGAAAACTCAAGGGTTGGTTGTTTCCGGCTCTGAAGTTTGACGGTTTCGATTGCCCGTCGAACTGCTACTTTTCTGCTTGTCATCCGCAGGTTTGGATTCAATTTGGGATCTTCACTTTTGTTCTCTTATCTCTAAATGTCAGCTCAACCTGCTGGCTCCACCTTGTCCAAAAGGAAGCCTTTTTTTTTTTTTTAAATATACACCACTTAAATCTGTGCAAGTAGTTATGGTTAACCAGGCAAAGAATGTGTCCCTGAGTTTATTAGTTAGACGCTTAGCCCAACTTAGAAGTCCATAAATGGAAAACATTGAATTTAATGTTCAAATTGAAATTAGAACTATATGCTTTAAAAAGAAGCCATTTCCTAAATGATTTTAAATTTTCCTGTTATCTTGAGTATTAGTGATGTGCTTGCTTGAGCAATTAAAAAAAAGGCACAACAGAGATGTAACAGTAAACTTACTATTGTAGCACATGAGATGGCTGAAGGCTATGGATCCATCTAAAATGTTGAACTTTAATCACTGGCTCGTAAGTGTCTAGGAAGAATCACTATGTTAATACAAACTTGATACAATGATACATAAGCTGGTAAACCTGTTTGAAGTGGTGAGCTGTGTGAATAAGTAACTATGGTAGTGTTACAGGTAAGCGAAAGCAGAATTTTCTTAGCAGTACTGACAGTGCGGGTTGGATTAAACAGAAATAAGAGGGGTTTTTTTGTTTGGGAGTCTTTTTGTTGTTTGGGTTGAGAGGGTTGGTTTGCTGATTTATTTTTTTTTCCTTGGAAGATAAGACAGTGATATTAATTTTAAAAAAACACAACAAAACAGGATAGATTAGATCCTTTGGTTGCTCTGTCTCTTCCATTCTGTGTTGATAAATACAGTTCTTTGGGCAAGACAGAAAGGCAACAAATTTAACATGAAAATCCCAGGAAGGTTAAAGCTTTATAAACTGTTAACTTTAGGGCATTTTTAAAAGGAACTTCCGTATCAGGAGGAACCACTTGCAACATGGTGTTTTGTTTGCAGTGGAATGCAAATGCATCAGTATCATTTTTCTTGGGAAATCTTCAATTATTCTTTGTATACCTGCGTGTAAAAGCCACTTCAGTGGTGTGTTCCCAAAGCAAAGGGAGCTACAGTGAAGTGCAAGGTACGCCATTTCACTCGTGTTTCTTCAGGAGGAAACTTCCTCAATATGAAGAACTCTAACTTAAAGAAACAAACAAAAAAGTGCTTACATGTAAAATGGGCTTTCACTTGCATATTGCAATCTTGTGCAAAGATGAGGAAGTTGTAGAATGCATGGCTACAGTTAGGGTTAAAATCATCACATAGCTGGGGTGATCTAGATCATGAACAACGTGGTTTAGATGTTTTGCTAATGAAAACCGACTTGAAAACAAGCTAGGCTCAGTATTAATCCCAGCCTTGATTCTGACATGAAATCTGAAGTGAATATTGGTCAGTGAACACATTGCTTTTGATACTGTATGTTCTGCATGCCCTTGGTTATGATAGCCCTGCAGACTCCAGCTTGCTGTACGTAGCTAACTGTTAAGTTTGAAATAAGTTAATAAAAGTGGATCAGTAGGCACAAATCAATTGTACTCTCCTGATACAAAGACTGGCAAACTTTCACAACTACTGACTAACAGGATGTGAAGTGGGTTCTGAGAAAACATGAAAAACAAAAGGGCAAAATAACTGACTGCTGGTAAGAAAGTGATAAATAGAGATGTGGTATAAGTACTTGTTTCAAAGTGTACTGGTTTTAATTTAACAGGCCTTAAATAGGCCTTAGATGGTACCTCTCCTACAGAGATAGCTTTATATTTTGAAAGGTGGCTCCTTATCCGATAGATTGGTTTCTTAAAAATCTCTGCTAGCGAATATCCACTGGACATTTTTGTCCTGTTTTTTCTATAAAGTACTTTCTCCATTTTTCTATGTCTTATTTGAAACAATTCACAGATGGTTAATAGGATGTGGAAAGTATCTCTTTCTTCTAAGCAAGTTTTCATGTCAGTTTGTTCCAGGTGAAAAATGCAACACTTGTTCCTCAGTAGTTAGTTCCTCAGTAGTAGTTAGTAGTTATAAAATAATCTTGACAATAAGTAAATGCTTTTTTTAGTTTCTTCTGTTTTAGTAGCTTCACCAATAAAATTACCTGATTACCAAAGATTGAAAGATTACATGAAGCCATCTTACCTTTTTACCTCCATTTATCTCAAGTATGGGTTCTTTCATAGGAGGGCAAAGGAGCTTGTGTACAAACCAGTAATGCTGATGTTGCCTTTCCTTCCAGAATTCTGCCTTCCTTCTAGAACTTTGTCCAGCAGGTAAACTAGCCTTTCCAGTGCTTGTTTCGAGGTTAATTGCTAGGCCTTTAACTCTTTGCTTCTTGGTAGAAATGGCAACTCTGTTTCCTCATAAAATTAAACTTTAATTTATGATGCTCTAGACTGTTAAATAATGCATCCATGAAATAAAATCTTTTAATTTTGTTTTAGAATCAGTATTTAAAAAAAAATACTTGTGAGGCACTGTGTATTTAGAAAGATGTGTGCTTTCTTGGCAGTGATGATAGATGTCAGCACAATAAATTGATGTGGCTGGAGTAACAGGAATTATTACTTAGAGTATTTAAATGAATCACTTGTGTAAACAAAGTGATGGTACTTTTCTACTTATAGATGTTCTATACCACTTCTTTTCTTGTGAGTGGTGTAAATATATTAAACTTTAGACTTTCCTCATTAGTATTACAGGATTAATTTTATCATAGATCCTTACAACAATTTTTGGTTGACACAAAATTGTGCTTCCTTAACAACACCTGCTTAATTCCAGAGGGGAAAAAAAGTCTATTACTTGGTTTCATTTGCTTAAATGAAATGGTTTGGTCAAGATAGAAAACTTGGGTTATTCCTTAAAGTAAATAATTATGTAATGGACCCTCATTGGCTTCACACTGAAGTGTTAAAGGCTCTGCTTGGAATGAGTTTTTCAAACTTTGCCGTAATACATTATTACTGAAATTATAACATGTATGCAAAAATGTTTTTATTTCTGTATTGGTCAGAATAAAGTGATTTTCTAATAAATGTTTTGGTTTAATGGAAGCCCTACTCATCTCATTTCCTAAGGTGCTGTATTGGGGATCTTGTAGCATATATTTAATGACAGAATCAAGTTTAAAAGCCATTGGTTTAAAAGCCTCTTTGTTTTGTTGTTTTTTTTTAATATGGTGAATAGCACAACTCAAATATATGTGAATGAATCATGTTTACTTGACGACACATCTGGTATAGTTTTTGTTTTATTCTTCTATATCTGAAATAAGAATATTCATAAAATGAATGTGACTGAAAAATGCTCAGTATGTTTTTAGTCTGTGTGATATAAATTGGACAGTGGGGTCTTAGATTATACAATTGTTCTGTATATAAATGCACCTTGTACCTCACTGTGTTGGGCTAACCTGCTAGATGGGGTGCTGAAGACCTGCATTTCATTCCTGGTTGCTCTGCTGTCAGCCAGGTGACATTAAGGAGATGACTTCTCTTGCTCATGTCTCAGTTTTCCCATCTTTGGAACAGAGGTAATGATGCTTGCTTTTTTTTGGAGATAAAAAGTACTGGGTATTTATTATTAGCTGTGGTCAAGTGCCTAAGGACACCTTAAAAAGGTACATGTAACCTAATTAATCTGTTTTGAACAGACATTGTAATTAGGCTGAACACTCATCAGCAAGATTGCCTTCTAATACTGTTCATTTAGAATAAATTGACCTCAAATAATTTAGAATTACACTTGTTTCCTCAGAACAAGAAAATGTCACATTCAGGTGAAAAGATCTTGAACTAGTCTACTGCCGTTCAGACATGAAAATGTACATACAGCTGCTTGGGTCTTCTCAGGTCCCTGTGAATGCTTCTAGAAGCAGTGGACTTAGGGAAGCACTTCATTTTTTTTTCCATCTGTGGATATATATTACTCTTTAAAGAGTACTCTGTTCAAAACTTCTATTAGTAAAATATACATCCTGTTCTCAGTGGAACATAAACCGTCCTTAAAATACCTTTAGTTAGGTGCATGGGTGGAGGGTTTGGTTTTGGTTTGGTTGGCTTTGGGGTTTTTTTTTCATCTGCTAAGTTCTGTCAGTCTGCCTATTAGGATAGGAACTTGTATATGATATAGACTTGTATACATTTGGCTTAATTTTCTTATCAGAGCAGATGTCTTTATAAGACCCAGATCTGTTATTTTAACTCAAGATAAATTATGAGTGATGGCTAGTAAAAAAAATGTATTTAGTTACAGCATGTGTAATAGCCCTGCTGGAACAGTTTTATACATTGTGAATAATCATTCATTACGAGGTAACCTAACATCTGTAGTAGAATAACTAAATAAACAAGTTCTTTATATTGGGAAACCCTGGTTTAAGGTCTTAATGATGGGATTAAGCAGCTCTTCATCAGTGTCTCAGAGCTTTGCCAAATTGGAGACATTACATGGCCTCTACTTAGATTCAGTCACAAAGCCTTATGGTGTGTTATATGCAGCAAAGGGATCTCAGTCTGCTTTTTGTTTTTGCTTTTTCTAGAAACACTTTTACAAATGGTACAAACTGCTTCATGGCAGGCTTTTTGTTTGCTTCTCTTCTTTTCTCTACCTGTTCTCTGTGTGATCCCTTAAGCGAATGTGTTCAGGAATGGTCTGAGCTGAAGTGTGTCTCGTGGGATACTGCTCTGTAGCATGGGCATTTGTATGGTACTTTGAAGTTTTAATTATTAATGCTTGGTCTGCAGTTCCTTGCACAAGCCAAATAGCTTCTTCAGTAGTGTTGGGACGGGTGGGGAGGGAGGGGGCAGCATGTTTGTATTGATGTTGGTTCTTTTTTAAATAAATAAGATTGGTATTCTAGGGTAGGATCTATTATTTCTGTTACTTTAAGGTATGATTCAGAAGTGCTACGTTGAAGCAGAAACTAGTAGTACCATTAGTTAACAAAATGCTTTGGGCCCCATCCTTACAGTAACATTATATCTGATTAGTTTGTTTATTTAAACTGCAGCAATATAATCATGTCACACTGACACAAGTCCTAGCCATTTTTCTTCCTGCCATTTTACAGTTACTGACTACTTTTGACAGCTCACCAGTGAACTGAACTACTTCTGAATGGCAGTCTGGGCATGCATCCTGTGGAGCAAAGTTCTGTTCTGTGGGTATCTCATGGTGGGTTGCAGGGTGCTTTCCTGAACTTTCAGGAATTATGTTGTGTGTCAAACTAGCACAGTTTTGTGGTATCCATCAGCTTTGCAAGTGCAATTTTTGACAGCTGGTAAGGAGGATGTGGCTGAGTTCTGCCATGAGCAGACACAAGGTGAACAGGATGGTGTGCAGTTGCAGGCTTATGTTCAACTAAATGGGGCAGCTCTGCTGGGAATTCTGCTGTTGCTGTACTGTGGGTAATAGAAGAGGCCGATATCAAGCTATTCAGGCTAATGCATTGAAGTGCCTGAATAGGATGAGCTGAGAGCTCACATTATTGGTTCTATAGCTCAGTTGTGGGAGCACCAACTGTGGATAGTGCTGATCTGATTGTTTTTTAAGGGTAGGCTATGCCTTCTGTTTTTCTTGGTATTAGATGTAGATGCAGGTTCCTGTCCTTTGTATCAATATGTCCACTTTAGCTGTGATTCCTGTTTTCATGTTTGCTGATACTGAGGTGTACAGAGCACTTCTGGAGCTTGTGCACCATGATGGCAAAACTGCTCTCATCAGTGTAGTTTGTTGCTTCTGCTGGGCAACCAAGGGAAGAAAAAACCCAGAAGTATTATCATAACTATAGTTTTGCCTTTTTTGTTTGTTTGTTTTGCCTTTTTTTTTTTTTTCCCCTTTGTAGTTTTTGCATCCGAGGGCCTTTTTTTATTTTATTATAGATATTTAGATAGCTATCAGGGACCAAATGGTTGACTTGGAAAGTCTGGTCTAGGCTATGAAAGCTATATGGCAGGACCCAGAGGGGGTTTACCCTGGCCCATTATGCAAACGGGGACAACTGGGCTAAGTTGGTAAAAATATCAATGTGGATGTGACTAAATTAGTTAGCTCTTCCTGCCTGCAGTTCCTATGGATATGTTTAAGCCTTATTTTCTTCACTAGAGATTTACTGATTCTGAAAAAAACAGAGAATTTCTGACTTTTTCTTTAAATAACCATGGATTAAAGAGCTTGAATCAAAAGCTAATAGTACTGTTTTGTCTGTTATGTATGGTAGTCTGGTAGTCTGGTGCTGTAGCAAGCTCTTTTTTGCTCTTTCTGTTGAGAATAAGCATGGTGACAGCTTTCCACTAACTTTCCACAGTTGTTATTTGAATGTCACAGAATATAGTAGATGGCAGATCGACAGCCAAGAGAGGGCATAATAGATGGTATCAAAGTTCTGAGAGAAATCACTGGGTTGATGTGGGGCTCTGTCTGCTGGTGTGATAGAAGCACTTGCAAGCAGGCTAGGTCAAAAAGGAGAACTTCCTGTGTGAATTACTACAATAGTAGTTTTCTGAATTAGTGAGGGGCCTTAAAAATACTGCTCAGCTCTTGGAAAGTAAGGGCAGATACCCCTTTTCATTATCTGGTAAACCTTTTTTTAGAAGTCCCAAACACAAACTGCCTAATTAAGCAGGAAATAATGTTATAGTTTAGTATATCACTGGCTTATGAATTTAGGAACTATAACATATGTGGTTTTGAAAAATGTCAAAAGTTGTATTCAGTTTATGGTTTTTGTTGCCGCTCAGTAAGACACAAGGCAGGTTTGTGACATAAATTTAGGATGAAAACGGTTGGTTCATGGACCACATCATCTGCAAAATTTGCCCATACAGGCTCGGGGCTATTAAAAAAAGAAGAGTGAGACTTTGTCAGCTGGTGCTGCTGCTGAAGATGAGTGTGTACCATGTTATCATGCTTTACGTTTGCATGGAAAGCTACAGGGTGAACAGGTTTTATTGTTAGTTTTGTTTTGGTGGTTTTTTTCCCTCCAGATTACTTTTCAGCGAGATCACATTTACAGTCCAGTTCACTGTGTGGCCATATAAAGGTTTGTACCAGCATATATCAGCAAATATATGTCTGGGGCAGGACAGGCTGTTAGGGGAGGTTAGGACTGCTAGTTCTTCAGGATGTGCTTTTTTTTTTTCCCCCTGCAGTGCTGGTTTATGCAGTAAAATGATAAAAATCATGTTACAGGCTGAAATTTACTTTCATGTGTGTGGTTTTGAGGTAGGGACTATGAAAGATGTGCAGTTCTGCTGTAGATTAATATACAGGTGAAGAACAGTCCATGCACTGTCCATGGCAGTTCTTTTATAGCTTTGCGTTCTTCAAGCAACAAGTCTCACAATGTGCTGCATGTGACAGTAAAAAACTGTCTGAAAAAGCATTGAATATAAATAAAATGGTGTTGGACATCGTGCATGGATAGAAGATGTGGTTTAATTTAGTTCCATGGTGAAGGTTAAGAACAGTGTTACCATCTTAAAGTAGTACACTAGGCAAATGTGGGGATATGACTGCAATTTTATTTGCTAGTTTTTGGAAGCCGCTGTTAAACCTTTTACACATTCAATGCAAGGAGTAGATCTTGAGTCTTTTTTGCTATTTCTCTAACTTAAAGAAAGGCAAAGTTACTACTGAAATAGATGGGATTAAGTTTTGGAGTGAAGACAACTTACTGTACAAATAATAATATAAAATTGCTGTCTGTAAAGACAATTAAGAGAGTAAAGTATTAGTTTGGTATCAATATATTTATCAGTTATTAAAAAGTTCTATAACTGTGAGCGCTTTGAATATTCAGTTGGAAAAAAGCCCAAGCGTTGAAAAGTTGAATGTTTGCAATACCTCTTAATGGCCACATAACCATCAATTAAAACACCACTTAAGAGGACATTGAACTACTTTGTGAAGATTTGGGGGAAGGCCTGAAAATATGGTGCAGAAATAACAAATTTGAGGTAATAAAGTGATCACTTTAAGAGTTCTCATGGTGTTGGATTATTTTTCAAAATTAACAATTCTTTCTCCTCCTTGCCCACCTTGACAAACTCTGGATTTGTTATCTTCAAAAGTCACTGCAGTCAGCTATGCCATTAGAATATTTTGTTTTGTTTTGTTTTTGTGCTGTTGGAGTGAAGGATTATCTTTAGAATAAAAAAGCAGAGTGTTTTTGTTGTTTCCATATGTTCCAAAGCTCTCTGCTAGCGGCTGGTTTATTTGTATAATGTGGGCAAGAAACTTTATGCCAGTCCTTAGATAAATGGAGAAAGCTCTCATCTGCTGTTCAGCCTACTTTTCTTATTTCACTTCCACAGTAAGAGGAACATAACCTCGTTCATGATACCCTTGAGGACTTGCAGTGTTTATGTCACTTAGGTTATTAGATACAAGTTTGAAATTGCTCTTTCATCATCATGTATTATCTATCACTTGGATTTTGTGGAACATGAGTCCAAAAGCCTCCAATGGTATTGTTGGGAATTTAAGGGGAATGCAAATTCACTGTGCAGCCTGTTGCCTTTTACAAGCATAGTATGTAAAAACACCCACTGCTTTTGTATTTCCTGTGTGTCTTACAGGAAGACTTTGCAAAACAATTAAGTGGAATGTGTTTTAAGAGGATATTCCCTTTATAGACAGATCTGCATATGACATGACAAGATTATCTCTTCCCTAATTCTCACATTGTACAAGCTAAAATTATTAGACAAATGATGCCAAAGAAGTGTCAGCTTCAAATTAAAGGACAAAAGTATGTTGTTATCCTCTGGAGATGTAAGGATTCATGCTGGTGACAACCTGTCCGGAGCACGTGAAGAGCTGTGTGGGTGTAATGGGGCGTGGAGCCCATACACAGTAAATGAGATTCTAGCAAAAGGTTATAGAAGTCAGAGTCTGACTACAGGCCGGGTTTCAAAGACTTAAATTGAAATGTACCAAAATAAGCATACTGCAGACCCATGGAACATTTAAAAGTCAGCTAGGTTTTTTTGTAGAACATGTTCTAAACTTAGAGGCAGCAGTAGAAAAGTAAAAGTACTGTAAATCGTAGATGCCTGACTACTAGTGTAGCATTCTTGAACTGCTGCCCATTTAGGACTCGGCAATCTCCTTTAATGGAAGCATGTTTTCTTCAATATTTCGGTTTGTTTATTGCTTATTTATAAGCTCACATGAAGCCAGTATTTTAGGCTGCGAATACCAGCATGTTAAAAGTTAGCATTTGCAAATTATAAGGTCTGTGTAATTAGGGATCCATAGAAAAATTATTTGAATTTTGTTCCTGACATTTAACCCATTATTTAACATTTTTTCTTCAAGTTGCTAGGATTTGTCTAGCAACAAATTGTAAAATTTAAATGAAATTGTAAAATTTAAATTACTTCAACATTGTTGAATTACTTCAACATTGGAACAAAATATTTGAGAGGGTTTTTTAATTCACTACTTCTTAATTCATACCTGTTAACCTGACTCTAAGTATTCATTAGGTGGGAGAAAAAAGTTTTTACCATTCATCTTCATCAAATTGTTCCAATTAGTATCTGTAGCAAAGTACATGGCATTAATTGGCAGCTAATTTTTGTTTTAAGGAGTGAACAGCTTTCTTGAATTCTACCTTTTGTTGTAACACACTGCAAAGTGCAGAAGCCATTTGTGATGGTTTAAATGCTTTAGAAATTGATGTTAATCTGTATTAGGATTCTGCACAAGAGAGTGAGTAAATAAATACATTCTCAAACTTTAGCTAAACTAATCCTAATACTAACAGACTGGATTTTCTTTAAATTAGCAGTTTCTTAAATGCAGGAGGAAAAACAACACTGATAGACTGTAGAGCAATACACAGTATCATAATCTATCTTGCAGGCTAGCAGCCAGCACTAGTACTAAAGTGTTATTTTTTTTTATTTTTTTTTTTGAAGTGGGGTTTTTTTTGGGGGGGTGGATGCCTGGATTTTTTTTTTTGGGGGGGGGGGGGGGGGGGGGGGGCTGTGTGGCAGTTTGTTGTGGTTTTTGTTGGTTTTTGTTTTTTTTTTTAATGGGAGTACCTCAGTAACACAGTTGGAGCAGCAGCTGCTGTGCACCTGGGAACTGGTTTCTTTAACTCCAATTTGATTCTTGAGCCAGATGACCTTGAGTATGAAGGAAGGAGAAGGGAGATGCAAGTTCTGCAAGTGGGCTCCCATTTCTGTACTTCTTTCCTTTCTCTAATACGCAATACTGTTTTATGGACTCTAAAATTTAATTAATTTCTTTAACATTTGTTTGCCTTCACATCTGTTGCATTTACTTGAATTAATTTACTGTAAATTTAAAATTTATGTAGTACTTCAGTTAAACAGATTTTTAAAACTACACCCATCTATATTCTGAATTTATTAACATACAATTTCTAAGTTATGCAGTTGAATTATTTCCTCTTTGTTTTCCATCTAGTATGTAATATTTTATGCTGATTTGCTTCACTAATTTTCATCTTTTACTTTGCTTATCTTATATGCTGAAAACATCAGATTACTTGTATGAATTTTTCCACTGTTACAAAATAAGCTGTCTACTGTCCTGAAGTATTTAAGGGTTTCTTTATCACAGTAAATATACTTGAAGCTAAGTAATCAAGTACATTTACTGGGAATTCCTGAAAATCTGAGCTCCAGCAGCAATGAGCATTTTGGAGGCATACACTGGGAACCATCAGAGGTGCCAGTTCTTCCCCCAGTGTTAGCAAAAGAAGGGAGGGGCTGGCTGTGACTCTGGATCTTCAGAAACCATAGAGAATCTGTGTCCAGGCAGAAGCATTGGCTGTAAACACCCGGTCCACTTTAAAATACAGCTACGAAATAGCCAGAACCTCCTAAACTTTGCAAAAAGTTAGCAAAAGTTAGCTTGTGTATTTTTGTCTCCTAAAGATGACATGCCTTAGATTAAATATCTTATTATAGAGGAATACACAGTAGCTACTCTTGGGAATGCAACAGGTTAAACTTCAACCATAAATAGCTTTTGACTGTAGTAATTTCTTTCTTTAGCTTAAAGGAGTTGGTGAAGGTTTTGCTGAATGTCATATCTAGAGTGTTTTTTGGAACGCTGGTTATTATTAAAGCAGAATATTCTACTTATGTTTCATGAGATTGAACATAAAGGGTAAAACATGTTAAATTAGTACCAAGAAATCCTTCAGCTAAAATCCTAGGCTTTTATTCAATATTTCGCTCTGTCGACTTATATATATGTTAGAGGTTCATTTTGGGTCATAATAAGGTAGATTTGGATTACTTTATTTCAGGTCAATGGGGGATCAGGGCTCCTAAAAACTAAGAAAAAGTAGAAAGTTTTTAAAACAAAACCTTTTAAGCTAATTTGTATTTTGAAATGGAAATGTATTAAGAATTTTTGTAGTCCACATAATCAGCGAGTGAAATCATTTGCCTCATTTTTGTTTTTCATATTTTAAGGGTCAGAGAAAGAAGGGTTGCAAAAACACTACTCAAGTGCATCACAGCATACATCAGTGATGCTCTCTAAAAGTCTCAGACAAATGGAGATGTGAAGTAATGCTTCTATAAATAACTGTGTGTTCATCCATAAACTTTTACTGAAAAGGCATGGAATGAGATGCCTGCATCTCTGCAAGCAGAATTTAGGGTGTGGCAATATTCATCCCCAGAGGGAAAAGTAATCTTCTCTATTGATCCCTTGCAAAGATGGGGAAAGGATTTCAGGAGGCCTTTTCGCTACTTTACTGCTTTCAATCGCTACTTTACTGCTAGCGATTTAAACAGGAGTAGCATTTTCAACTGGTTGGAGTGTAGGATGTAAACTTAGTTACTAAGTTCAGATACAGTAGCGTCAGCTACTGTGAAAGGGCAATCAATCCTAGAGTACAAAGATACAATTCCATAGTTGCAGATGTACATTTCCTGTAATAACATATTCAGCTCCCAAGCTGGGGAGCCCACAGGCTGTGGGGAAGGCACTGCTACATAGTCTTAGAAAGCAAAAGAATGTCATTCCTTCTCCAAGCTCTAGTATTTGGCCACTTGGCCTGTTGCCTCATAAAACAGATGTTAGTATTATCTCTGATATGTATTGCTGCATTTATAATGTACAAAATAGTTGGCTGCTGAAAATGATGGCTTAATTAGAGTGGAATGTAGACTCTCAGCTCTTCCATTCGTTTTGCAGGGGCTAAAAATAGCTCCTCTAAAATACAGTGAAGTTAAATGGCCTAACGTATCAGTTGTCTGTGCTGAAGGCTGGAATTGCCAGAAACAAAAAGATACTTTTAAAAAATTTATTTAATCATAATTATTCATCCTGGGAATAGAGATTCTAATCTATGGATCACTTTGTGCTTTTCAGATTAAAGAAGTTAGTGAATTGTTTTTTACCAGTGTCCTGACACCTGTATGTGTTAGTGAGAAATTCCTGTTTACCACCTGAGAATTTCTTTCACATCATTTCAATGATTGAAGATTATTAACCTGTGGTGAAAGAACAGAAGTCCCAGCTTGTACTGTCTTGTTTTTATAGTAAGGCATTTTATGATTCTTTTCCTGTAGTTAGAAAGTATAACACCACCACCACTTAACACTGTAATTTTTGGATGAGCAGAATGGCCAATCTGTTGCATTATCTGAGCTAGATAATAATACCTTTTAATTAGGTAATAGTAGCTATTACTAATTAATTTTTGTCATAGTAGAAGAAAACCACCTTAGAAATGGGAGTGAACCTGTTTGTCCTTGAGTATTAATAACTGGGGGCTGAGATCTTTGGGGTTCTACTTTGGTATTTCTGTGTTGTGATTGAAACTTTTTCAGGAGCAGAAATGTAACCATGCATGTTTATCTTAATTATTGCTAACATTACAGTAATTGAAAATGTATAGTTGCAATGCTAACTTTACATTGAAGTAAGTGTATTTTTGGATGCATGCCCAACAACCTGTCACCTTTGTACAGTGTGAGTTGTGTTTGGGGAGGAGTTATCAAAGTCATAAGGCATGAATGTGACTCATGTCTGTCAACTGACCTTTTTACCTTTGAAAGTCTTATATCAAATTAAATATTACATCCTGTAGCTTGGATAATGTAGTACTATTCTTCTTCAAGATCTTGACCTATACGTGCAATATTTTTCTGTGCTGAATAAATGCAAAATTAATTATTTTATACCAAAAAACTTCCAATAGAGGGAATTATATTGGGATGACACAAAAACAAAATTATACAGACTTTTTGTAGTAGCTTTATTTTAGGTGTTTGCTTTTACAGGTATTTCAACAGATACCTTAATAGTTATTTTTTATTTGGGGAAAGGTGCAGATGTTTATCTCTTGTGGACAGATTACTGGTTTCTGTATTACCAATATTAGAGGCAAGTTATTCACTCATCTGCATGACCTTAACTTTATCTTAAATAGTCCTGTTCCTTTGGTTATGTTGGATTTCAGGCCTTTTAGAGCAGTAAAGCTAGAAATTGCACCAAACTTGAGCTTAGTGTAACTACAGAGAAATCAATCAAGTCAAAATGAGGCAAGTCTAGTGGTAAGAATTTCTCTCAAAAACCCCTTGTTTAGTCTCTTAGCAGTAATTTTAAATGAGTGTATTAATCTCTGAAAGAACTGGAGACCATGCATACCCGTATGTATTATTTGCTAATAAAATATATGCTCTCTCTATGTATATATATTATATATAATAAAGTATATGCTTTATTTTAAAAGTACACACTGTATATATTCAAGAAATAATTCTAATACATTAGAATGGACTTGTTTATATTTATATACAGTGCAGAAAATTATAGATTAAGAAAACAATTGCATGTTTATTTGGAAGAGTTAAAAAGCAAATAAAACCACCCCAAAACCTAGATCTCTTTCAATGCGCTTTTTTACTATCAATTTTAAAAATTAACATTTTTCTCCAAAGCATCCTTAAACAGTCAAACACAGAAAAATAGTAATTTCTCTTCTACCTGCCAGTCTTCATATTTTTATTTATGTAATTAGATTTTTTCTTAAAGTATATCTCAAAAGAAGACTGAATTTCCTAAATTCCTAAATTTAGAAAATTCTAAAGAATTTAGTGCATGGAATTTCTGTGTCAGCAATGGGAGATATGATAGAATCATGAAATGGTTTGGGCTGGAAGGTACCTTAAAGATAATTTAGTTCCAACCCCTCTGCATGGGCAGGGACACCTCCCACTAGATCAGCTTGCTTAAGGCCTCATCCAGGCTGCCCTTGAACTCTTCCAGGAATGGGGTATCCACAGCTTCCCCAGGCAACCTGTTCCAGTGTCTCAGCATCCTCACACAAAGAAATGGTGATACACATGCATCTCTATTTTCACTTTCCAGTCCAGTACATATACAGCTCCAGTTCAGTATCTATGACTACAGGACTTATTTTTTCAAAATAAATGGTGCTTTTTTTGAACTTGCATCTCTTTCATACACTGAACTGTCATTTAATTGACCTGGGTTTCCTCATCTTTTATGCAGGAGTGTGCATATTTATCAAATTATGAATACATGCTATGATAACCTGACAGTGATTAGATGTAAAATTACCATTTCAGTGTTTCTACTGCCTGCATATAGGTGAGCCTGCATTTCAGGGGAAATTATTTCAGTGTTCTGGACACAGTTCTATGATACATCATTATGGGAGATACTTCCAGCACACAGTATGGTATTAACAGTTCATAAAATCTTTTTCCCTGTATCTTGAAATGAAGAGTTTATTTCTACTTTGGCATTTAACAGAGCTCCTGTTACTGTGTGTGGTCTACTTGAAACCATATTAATTATGTAAAATACAGTTTTCTTCTGAGTATATATTCTGCTTCTTGTTATAATAACTCAGTGTAGCACGACTGATAATCATTGGTACTTAACATGCACTTAAAGAAGAGAAGCTAAATTACAACTAGGCAGCGAGGTCTCATAGAGGATGGGGGAGTGATGTTATGATAGGCATAATTCCATACGCTGATCTTGTTCCTGGACACATGCAATGAAAGTTGTGACAGCAGACCCCATCGTAACAGGGATTTGTGCAGTTTCTTCTGCACATCTGAAACTAAAGAGAATAAGGTTTTTTTCTACTGTGCTGGGCTCTGTTGGAATTTTTTGGCTGGGAGTAGAAACTTGAAGTTATAGATAAAAGTTTGGAAACTACTGAAGTGTGTGTACCATTCCTGTTGCCACAATATCTTGTCGTGCTTCTTGGATACTGCAGCCATCTGCAGATCTCAGGTTCAGATGGCCATTGCTTGTGCTGTGCCATACATAACCTCTATCGAGTCCTTGCCATCATCAGAAAGGTGATTGTGCAGATTTTTGTGTGTTAGATTCTTTTGCAAGCCACTTTGCCAGTCCTTCTTCTAGCATAAAACCATCAGGAACTGCTACAATGAGAAGCACATTGAAGGCAGCATTTCTTAAAATTTTTGTTTTCCTTCCTTTCTATGATAAAATGTCTCTCTCTTTTATGCCCCTTTCTAGAGTCAGTGTGGCACACACAGCACTGCAAGGACACAGCTCCAGTTCTGTGAGCAAACCTGCACTGCTGTGGGAGCAGCTTCTGGGCAGCGTGCTCTGTGTGTCAGTAAAGGCTGGTGGCCTCATCAGGGACTGGAAGCCTATGTGTTAGCAAGGAGTCCCTGGGGAATTTTAATACCTGTTTAGATGCAATGTTCTGGCTGAGGACAGCCACACAGCTTCTCATAGAGGAGCTGTAGCACTGAGTGCTTCAGCCTAGCAGCTGTCCCATGATTAAAGCAAACATTCCTCCCCAAGTGTCCTTAGGGGCAAGAGCTCACACTGCTCAAAGAGGCAGAGGGGACCAACTGGTTGAGGGCTGTAGGTTGGACAGCCTTATTATAAGGAACATTTTTTTTTTCTTTAATGTATTTCATCTCTGAAAGACACAGCCAGACACTGACTAATTGCACATAAGAATTAAACCTCATTTAATGAGTGTCCTACTCGAATTCATCTACATACACTGTGGTGCCTTATGGATATTTGTACCTTAAACAGCCTCTTGTTACAAAGCAGAGGGCTGTGACTTAGATTAAATTTAAATCCTGATTTGTGACATGTTAGCACAGCAAACTAATGCCAAAATCTATTAAGACTCTAAGGGATTTTTTTTGTTGTTTTTGTTGTTCTTGACGTTGGGTGAGTGCTGAGATCTTGACCACAATCACATTTGCTTCTGGGCAGGAGGAAACAGTCCATGTAGTTCCAGTAATCCAGACAAGCTGTCACATCTGGTTTTATGAATTACTTCGGGGGGGAAGGGAAGTTTGCAATTGATTAACATTGTTCTTAAAATCAAAGACTACTGTATTTCAGGAATTACTATAGAAAGCTTCAGGGACCTTGGCAGCTAGCTCAAAAAAAGAAAAACCAAAACCGAAACAACTCTTCTTAAATTATTTTATTCTTTTTTTTTTTTCCTAGAAGATTATTCAGAAAATCATACTGAGAGACCTAATAGTTCCAAATATGTACTTGCAACTCTTCAAAATGAAATGGAAAATTAATAAACATTTGGTCTTTCTACATTATTGTAATTTTTTTTATCATGCATAAGGTGAAAATCCTATTTTTTGTATTTGAAATGAGTATGCTTATACTAAATAGTGAAGCATTTTTACTACACTTGTCAAACAGGTTTTCTTATTGTTTAATTATCTACTACCATCTACTGAAATGGTTTTACAATTCAAGAGCATATAAAAATGAATGTAAATAGATTTAGAAAAAATATACAGTTTTACTGCGGTCATGCAGTTTTAATCATGTTTGGCTTTTTTCTAACGGCAGGTTGAGTGTGTGCTAGTAGCAAGTCATTGTGAAATATAAATAATATTGTGCATGAGACTCACTGGCTGTTAAGCATGCTGTAGTTTAAGGCTACACTTACCTTTCTATAACAATTCCTACTAGAAGTCAGCAACCTGAATTCTTACCTGATTCAGTATTCTCTGTGGTGACTACATGGTGTAACACGGTGCAGCTTAGGAGCAAATCTTTGAGAGTTATTAATGCCCAGGATTTTAGTGTTATCTTTTTCTTCTAAGAAGTTACAATTTGAGAATCTCATTTTGCATTGGAAGTTGTTCAGTTTACACAACTTAACACAACTTTACTTAACACAGCTTCTCTGATTTGTTCAGCTTCATGGTCGTCTCTTCTGTTCAGCTGTACCATTTCCATCACTCGTCAGTTTAGATGTTTTATTCTTATTTGGGAGTTTAGGTGGCAAATGCAATTTGGCAAGGCACCTGCTTCACTGATTATTTGGTTCAGAACTGACCTGAGGAAAAAGTATGGGGACCCCATGGGTTTTCAGAAACAACATTACTACTCTCTTTTACCACATCATTCTGAATAGACTCAATATTATTAAAAGACATGCTCAGACCACTACCCATTATTTTCAGCAATCATACTTAAAGCATTTTCCAGGAGCACAAAAACTGAAGGCTGGCATTTTGTGTAAATTGATAGTCTTAGAGCCTGCAGTCAGTGAGGCTGAGTCACTAGGCCATGCTTCCTTTTCCTTTTCCTTCTTTTCCTTTTCCTTCTTTTCCTTTTCCTTCTTTTCCTTTTCCTTCTTTTCCTTTTCCTTCTTTTCCTTTTCCTTCTTTTCCTTTTCCTTCTTTTCCTTTTCCTTTTCCTTTTCCTTTTCCTTTTCCTTTTCCTTTTCCTTTTCCTTTTCCTTTTCCTTTTCCTTTTCCTTTTCCTTTTCCTTTTCCTTTTCCTTTTCCTTTTCCTTTTCCTTTTCCTTTTCCTTTTCCTTTTCCTTTTCCTTTTCCTTTTCCTTTTCCTTTTCCTTTTCCTTTTCCTTTTCCTTTTCCTTTTCCTTTTCCTTTTCCTTTCTTTTTTCTTTTTTCTTTTTTCCTCCCCTCTTCTTTTAAACACTAGAATCTAATTTGTTTCAGAAACCTCCATTCTGGCTCATAAACATTATTTTCCCATTGCAAAGAAGCATGCACCAGGGCCTCTAGTTGCTTTCCAACAGCCCAGAATCAGGTTGTTATGAGCAGCACTGGGTGGGTGGCTGCTGCCCCTTTCTGATGCTGGGACACAGGTCTGGGACACCAGCAGTGGCTGTGGCACAAGAGAGAGAGGGATGTGATGCTGAGTGGTCCAGTCCTGCGACCACCCAACAAAGTTTGGCTCCTTTTTTCAACCGGCAGCCAAAACACTACCAGAATTAAAAAAGAAACTGAGAACCAATAATTGGCTGCCCATTCTTTTGTCTTAGGTTTTAAAGCTCTGAGGCCTGTTCTCTGTTTTGCCAGCAGGAGTGTTTTAGTCATTTTCTGCTTCAGATTATTTCCACTCTTGAAATATTTTATGTTAAACTATTCTGGGAGGGAGAATAAAGGAAGTGGCTGTGCAAAATCCATTGATGGTTTCTTGGCATAGAGAATGTGAACAATTTCTGCTGTCATTGCACCCTGCCTGCTTCAACAGTGAAAAGGAAAGGACCTGGCCCCTGCCTCCTACTGTTGTTTTTTTTTTAATGTACCTAATTTTCAGGTTGAACCTCATATCCTAATGGGTATGAGGTTCAAGCTGGGAGTTTATCCAAACAGGGAAAAAGAATTTTTTGAAAGAATGTTCAGGTCTAACAAGAGATTTGTAATAGGTTGTCATAAAATAAAACTGGAATATCACGTGTTTTAAGTCACAGTTTAAGTAGTTTGAGTTTGGCATTTTTTGGAGTTGCTTTTCTTCAAGAAAAAATCCTACTTCATTTCTCATACTCAACTATTAGTTCTGTCCAGTTGTGTCCATCTTGGCATTGTCTTCATTTTAAAATAGAACATAGCTGAGGCTGCTCATCTCTCTGGTATGAGGATCTGTCTCAAAGCTTCCTTGCATCCCAACAGCAGAACATGTCAGTGCAGGAGCAGAGAGCCACTTTGCTTGCAGAACACGTTCTTTCTCTGTGTCCAGAGTGACCTTTGGGGTCACTGCATGCATGGTTCCCTCCTTGGAAGACTGTTTCACAGTGACCTCTGTGCCAGGTGACACATCTAGGTAACTAGGTGACAGGTACTTTTAGTTCAAAAGTATAATTAACTCTAGATGACAAGAGAGACAGAAGGAGTTTCACCTGTGGCTTTCAAGAGGATTTAAAGATAAATGCTTAAATGCATAGCCAATGGGATCAGCTTCCAGTGTTAGCATCCACACTATTGAACCCTTAGCTGCCTCAGAAGCAGGTTGAAGACTGTCCTGAAACTTGTAAGTCCATGGACAAAGATGCTGCTGAGACTGCTCAAGATGGGGAGAACTTTTCATTTAATTACTGGAAATTTGGAATGCAAATTACTAATGAGCACAGAGATGTAATTTACTTGACGACTTGTTAGAGACTGCATAGCTGGAACAAGGGCTTCAAAAACCTGTTTGTGCAGGAACATAACATACCTTTAACAGGTGGAATGTAGCCACGTAGAAGGATAAAAACCTCCCCTGTAACAAAATACATTATTATTCAATAGATAAACAGTTAACCGAAGTCTCTTTGGGAAATTTGAGTCAGGAATATTTCTGAATTATTTATATTTTAATTACATTGTTGTGTCTAAGAAGTGTACATTCTTGGCATAATTTTAGCATACTTCAGGTACTATTGGAATACAGAATAAAGATTTTCTTTTGGTTTGGGGTTGTTTTCTATGTGGTTATTGTTTCAAATCTACCATTTGTCGTTCTCCTGTGAACTTTGAAAAGTATAATATCATGCTTTGAAGGAGGTAGATGATGAGTTTATTTCTAGGAAGCTTGAGAACAAGTGCAAAGGATTATGTTTTAAAAATACAAACTTTTTTTAATTTACAAACACTGTTTTGATCTCTGTTTTTAAAGACTAAATAGGAGTATGCTAATTTTGAAGCTCTTTTTTTACATCCTGATTTTTTATGTGTTAGACAAACAGGCAAATCAGTGATCTGAATCTAATTTTGAGTATATTTATTGCTTAAACAAGTAGTTTGCTAGACAATTGCTATATGGATTTGTTGTTTCAGTTGTTTCTTAAAAGAAAACAACACACAGTAGTTGGTTTCCTTCATTATGGATGTGGATCTTTTTACTATTTGCTTATCACTATTGTGTATTATTTTTTTTAATTATTTTTATATGCCTATATATGGAAGCAATGTAATGTATTTGCCAGTACAACTATTAATAGCCTCTCCACATATGCATAATAAATTATTTATTTTAATCTGCACTAACAGAAATATACCTCCAGGAAATACAAGTGCAATTGAAATATAAATTTGCTTTTTTTTTTCCTCTTGTTGTTTCTTACACAGTTTGCAATTCCTAAATTGCTTCTTAGTTCTCTTTTTTCACTGACAGATAAATTCTGTGGCAAGATGATGACTCTGATTTCTTTTAATAATTAAGATTCTTTGGGTTTCTAACTTCCTATACTAAAAGTAGCAGCTATGTAGAAATGTATTAAAAGGTGTTTAAATATTATTTATTAAACATGTAAAATTAAAGGACAATAGATTGGATCTTGCTTACATAATATATAGCATCACTGGAATATGCACAGATTGAAATGAGCATTATCTGTTAACATGGATAACCCAATCACAACCTTCATGATTTTCCCCAAAGTCTTTCAAAACCAAAGAGACTGTGGACTGGATCTACAGATCATGTGTTCTGGGATGTTCTTACCCTTTACTAGCCTAATGCTGTGCTTCTTGAACTCCTTCCTGAATGTTTTCTTCTACTTTTTCCTTTGCTGTATTGTTGTTGGTGTTTCTAACATCAAATAGTGAAGACAACTAATTTTGCACCCAGAAGTTTCTAGATTTTTAATCATCACTTCAGATACCTTATTGTCCACCCAAATATTTCAGAAATCTAGGCAATTTCTTCATCATGTTTAAGAAAGAAAAATAACTGGAATTTTTGTCTTTTGGGTAGGTCAGGCCCAATGCATCCTGAATTATGGCTGGATCAGATTCTACATTCAGGAGAGTCCTTCTTTGATCTTCCCATTCTTATCTCTAGATAAGAATTCTTGGGTAGGACCTAGTGTCTACTCAGTGTACAGGGTACATGTATAAGACACACATGAAGTGGTATTATCTATGTAATTAATTGTATTTGTACTTGATTGATGTAGGTTCTATAGCACACCAACTTCTCAAGGATGCATAAATATATACTAGACAAAAATACCTCATCTGTACTGGTGGTCTAAAGACTTTTCATCCCTTCCTCCTTTACTACATCAACTCCTGCACATCACTGCAACTTTTTTTTTCCTCTTTTATTTCAGCGTAGCTTGCTTGCACAAGAAGGACTTTTAATGACTATTTTTAAAGCAAGAGGCTTTACTTGAGGGATTTTAAAAATAAAATCTACCAGATTTATTTTCTAGTAACATCTTGACAAGTCTTTATAAAGATGTCAGTATTTATTTAAACATTTGCAAACACCAGTAAGCTTTTTAACTTTTCTTTTTCAGTCTTTAAAGTGAATATTATAAAAAATGTATTAAATCACCAGAATTAGTAATTATTAGTCTTATTTCCTGTATTCATTTGGTCTTTTAAAACACCCAATTAAATATAGAAAATTACAAATGTGAGCCATTAGCTCTGAGGCATGTAACTGCCAGGCAAACATCCCTTACAAATACAGAAGTATTTAAATCTTTCAGTTAAAAATAGGCAGAGTAAAGATGTCCCTAAATTCTAAAATAACTCTCTTGTAAAACTCCAGATAACATGCAATGTCTCATGAGATTGTTGCTTTAGGGCAACATGAGTGTAGACCCATGGTTAGTAAATGGTCTTACAAAGTGAGTGTTTAATATACAGAGACTTAAAGCCGAGTCATTTTAAATTTGCAGCATACGTTGTCAAGAAACAGTGTTTCCTGGTAGTTATATTGCTGTTTTTCTTTCTAGGGGGATGCCAAAAGTCTTCTAGCCTCTGAGAATGTGAGCACTGCCCAGAAGTTGGACTTTTCAGATACAATGGTACAGCAGAAGCTGGATGAAATAAAGGACCAAATCAAGCGGGAAATACGGAAGGAACTTAAAATCAAGGAGGGAGCAGAGAACCTCAGGAAGGTCACAACAGATAAAAAGAACTTGGCATATGTGGACAACATCTTGAAAAAATCAAATAAGAAGTTAGAAGACTTGCATCATAAGTTACAGGAGTTGAATGCACACATTGTTGTAACGGATCCAGAAGATGTTGCAGGTACCATATTGTGAAATCTGTTTTTTCCTCTTGCTTTTTCCTTGCTTATCCCAGTTCACTTAAAAAAAATTGCTCTGGGAACAAGCAATTTCTTACCTGTGTATGTCTACTTGTTTTGTCTCACAAATAAGTGTCCAGTCCCTTTAAGACTGTATGCTTACACAAGCACTGTATTTCACAGACAACTTGACAATGATCTAAAAAGTAACTTAACATGTACCAGTTCTTCACTTCCAGATATTACTACATTAAAATCTTTTCTCAATTACTGTAATATTTCCCAATTTCAGTGTCTTTCCAGTGATTTTCTCTGAGTAGTGCTGTGGGCATTAGCATTAGTACACATTTTTATTCTAAAGGGGCAAAAATTATAAAATTTTATACTTTGAAGTTGCTTGGGTTTTTCTAAACTTAAATTTAACTTTTAAGAGCATTTTTTTGTTGCACTGTTTATCCGACTAACTTATCAAACATTTTCTTACTGTGGCAATGATTTAGTAAGTCTTCAGGCTATTTCACAAAGAAGCTGTCATTTTAAAGACAACTTGAAATTATTTTCACAGAATCACAGAATGGTTGTAATTAATGGATTTAATTAGTATTTTCTGCGGCATGGCAGTGAGTACACTCATTTTGAATGTGTTTTTTAAAAATACTAGGCTTGGTGTTTTAAGATGGAATGTTGTGAAAGTAAACAGTCCTTTTCCAGCTTTGTGGAATCAGTTGGGAGATGGTGCCAGCCTGGTGATTTCATGTGGCACAGACAGACTCTTCTTGGCAAAAAGTTAATAAATGTGCATGAACCATTGAAGTGTGTTTGTGAAGTGAATGTTAAGCTTTAAGAGACTTGGTTGGGCAGCGAAGTAAAATACTTCATCATTCTTGCAAAGAAAGGTTGGTTACAGTAAGAATGTAGGAAAATACTGGCAGGTAATGTCAGTAATTCGTACTATCTGGCACTGTGACATGCTGCAGAAGTGTTGTCCTGCACAGTCTTCTCTGTATTATCTGCATCTTTTGCTTTTGATCTTCATGACATACAAGGAGTGGAGAGGAGGGACAGCTGGAACTAGTGAGGCAAACTAGATGCTGCAACATGAAACGTGTATGAATACAATAATGTGTGATTCATTGATAGCTGTTGGGTTTTTATTACGCATTAAGTGTTCTGTTCTATATCAACTAAGGTTTATGAAAAGCCTCTTCAGTGTTGACAGTAGTGTGGCTTTTAAAGGAATGGGAAGAGTGGAACAGAAAGAAAATCATATGTGTATAGACTGAATATAAAAATCTGTGTGGACATGGACTCATGAAGTTCATTTAACAGTAGAACTTGAAAAGTGAGTGAGCACAGAATGCTCTTGCTGGAGTGCCCTCTTCCAGTGTAGTGTTTTAAAACTTTATCACAGTAAGTTTATGAGCAATATTGTTCTTGTGTGGACTTGGGAAGCTCAGTAGACTCTAAGAAAACATTTATTACTTCTAAAGAGATGATTTAGTTAGAAAGATCCGAATGATGTTGTTCGCATCCTTAGTACACTTAGTAGCAGTGCCCATTGCATCTTGTGAGCTGTATTAGCATCTAGGCTCATCTTGCCTTGTGTTCAATTTCCACAAACTTCACGAAAACCTCAAGGGATAAAGGATCAAGATTGATAAACTTATGTGCTTCTAATTGCTTTTGTTGCATGCTAAACTTCTTAGCACTATGTTTTTAACATGCGTTGCATTCAGAGTGTTTTTACCTAAGACCGAAGTCTTAGGTTTGACTTAAGGTATTACTGAGCTTGGCCATTGCAAAATAAGGTTGGTAATATAAAACTTTGTGCCAAATGTGTAGGTGTTTGCTTGTGTGTGTATCTACAGCAGTATTCAGCAAATACATAAACACACAGCCCTGAAGATCTCTGCCGTCTGACAGAAGATACCTCTCTGGAGAGGTCACACTATCTTAGTCTGGAAATTCTTGCTTTTGCTCAGGATTGGCAATTAATTTAATTAGCATTTTCTGATGAATATGGCAGCTCCCTGTATAAATGAAGTATTTCCAGAGGTTAGCATTTTTCAGAGTTCCAGCTTTCGTGCATGCTTGACCTTTTCCTATCAGTTAGTGACAGATAATTTAAAAGTAAGAAGGAAATACACAGGAAATATTTAGACTGTGCAGAGAATTAATTCTGAAAGTAAGGTGAAAAAGTTTCAAGAGCTGTGGAAGTCAAGGTGTGTGTTCTCTTTATGCAGTTAAATGTGTTTTGGAGGTGGTGATGTTTTCCCTGTCTTCTAGAGTATATTGTATAGGTTTTTGAAGGTTCTAAGTAGCAAAGGCAGTACTGAGATTCATTGAGAAGTAACACCCTCTGACCGATCAGGCCTGAACTTTGAAGATTTTTGGACCGTTTCTGTCAATTGGTTGAAAGGTTATTGTGGTAAATTGGAGAAGTCATTTAATCATTCTTGGTTCCTATATGTAAGAAGTGGGTGTGAACATATATTTGTACAATGCTCCATATTGAGAGCTGAAAAGTGCCATGACATTTATTGAGACTCTTCCTGTTACTTATGATATCAAGTGTAGCTTACAGTAATTTTTTAACAAACCCCTGATTTGTGGTCTAACTTCTTTGTAATCAGCACACTGTAATCAATACATGTTAGAACCATTAAATGTAGTGCTAATTAATCTTCTGCAGAAAAAGAGGTTTTAATAACATTCTACTTCAAATACATTAGGATATTTTGATGGTAGTTTGCTTTGAGCTGCAGGCTTTCCATGTCCTAATGCCAGAGGAATTCTTTTTCACAACTATTTGAAGAATTGGTGTTAAACCTTAACCAAAAAGTAGAGTTTGCCAAAAAGCTGTGTTACTGAGCGTAAGGGTAGATTTGTATGATTCAGAGTGATGCGGATGTATGATTCAGAGACTACTTTTAGTGTATCTTAGGTTTACTTTACATTATAGGGTTCCTGGTGCATCTAGATTTGTTTTGGAATTGAGACTTTGTACCCAGCTCTGCCCTTATCATGGACTGTATTAGTCATACTAGGACACAGAGTTTTAAAATTTGTCGGTCAGTAATTAAAAGTGAAGCAGAACACAGCAATACAAAATGAGTAGAACAAGGCTAGTGACCATGGCTGCTGCAAAGCAGAGAAATTTATTTTCATGTATAACATGGGGATGACTATTTCAGTCTTGGAGATGAACAAATCTTATATCTTGAAAACACGTTTCCACACAGTAGCACAGATTAAATTATAATTTGTGTCTAAAAACTAGCAGCAGAGATTGTGGTTTTTAATATGGCTCAGTGAGGTGTAAGGTTAAACTAGCTTACCTACAGGAAGACACTGGTTTAATTAGGCATACAGTTGATATGTAGGACATACATAAATTGGGATATTGATTTGTTCCATAGAGCTGAAGTAAAGGTGGATAGGGAAGTTGGATCATAGGAAAAACTTTGAGGGCATTGAGGACACTGGATAAAATGTGGAGAACATGAAATCAAATAGACTCTAGTTCATGCCTCTTCTTCCATTCTCCAAGCTAACTTCTAAGATATCCACTTTGCATCAAATTTGGCTGTAGGGTTTACAAAGAAAATAAATTATTTCACAAGTATGACTAGCTGACAGGAGAGTGAGAGAGAGAGACTGACTGGGGATTTTTTTTTTTCCTTACAAATTACTAGGTTCATCTGGCAGGCACCCAAGTGTCTATGTAAAACCAGCTACTGAAAATTGGTAGAGGCAGTGACTTTATAGACAAGATTCCACCTACAATGCTCATATCCATAGGAATTTAGTGGTAACTTTTGGGAACCTTAATTTCTAATAACATTATTGAAGCAATTTGAGGCAATCCCTTGCCACTTAGAATCATGGAATGGTTTGGGTTGGAAGGGACCCTAAAGATCTATTTCCAACCCCCCTGCATGGGCAGATACACCTCCCTCCCACTAGACCAGGTTGCTCAAAGCCCCATCCAGCCTGGCCTTGAACACTTCCAGGAAAAGGGCATGCACAGCTTCCCTGGGCAGCCTGTTCCACTGTTTCACCATCCTCCCACTAAAGAACTTCCTGCTAATATCTAATCTACATCTCCCCTCTTTCAACTTCAAACCATTCCCCCTCATCCTATCACTACGTTCCCTTGTGAAGCGTCCCCCTCCAGCTTTCTTGTAGCCCTCTTAAGGTACTGGGAGGCTGCTGTAAGGTCTCCACTGAGCCTTCTCTTCTCTAGGCTGAACAACCCCGATTCTCTCTGTCTGTCTTTATAGCAGAAGTGCTCCAGCACTCTGATCATCTTTATGACAATACTCTGAACTCATGCCAACAGGTCCATGTGTTCATGTTAGGGGCTCCAGATCTGAACACAGTACTTGAGGTGGGGTCTCACCAGAGCAGAGTAGAGGGGAAGATCACATCCCTTGGCCTGCTGACCTGCTGGCAACACTTCTTTTGATAAAGCCCAGGATACTCTTGGCTTTCTGGGCAGCAAGCACACACTGCTGGCTCATGTTGAGCTTTTGATCAACCAGCACCCCCATGTCCTTCTGCTAAGGGCTGCTCTCAATCCATTCTCCACTCTGCCTGTATTTGTGTTTAGGATTGCCTCGAGCCAGGTGCAGGACCTTGCACTTGGTGCAAGTTCAAGCCTTGTTGAACTTCATGCAGTTTGCCCAGGCCCATTTCTCAGGCCTCTCAAGGTCCCTCTGGATAGCACCCCTTCCCTCCAGTGCATCAACCACACCACACAGCTTTGTGTCATCAGCAAATTTGCAGAGGGTTCACTCAATCCCACTGTCCCTATTGCCAACAAAGAAGTTAAACAGCACTGGACCCAGTACTAACTCCTGAGGAGCACCACTCATCACTGATCTCAACTTGGATTTTGAGCCGTTGACCACAACATTTTCAGTGTGACTATCCAGCCAATTTCTCATCCACTGAGTGGTCCATCTGCCAAGTCCTTTTCTCTCCAGTTTAGAGACAAGGATGTTGTGTGGGACAATGTCAAAAGCTTTCCATGAGACCAGTTAGATGACATCAGTTGCTCTTCACTTATCTACCAAAGCTGTAGCCCCATCACAGAAGGCTATCAGATTTGTCAGGCATGATTTGCCCTTAGTAAAGGGCACTGTTTAGTAGATAAAATTGAGATTCAGTTCAACTTCAAAAGTTTCCAGGATTGATGTTCTCTATTTCATACAGGTGATTGAAGAACTTGAATATGTAGCATCTGGGAAAGAGTCCCTAAAGGAGGGAGCAGCAGTCTTGGAGGGGTAGACTGGTGTCACTACTCAAATAAATACAATTTAGATGGGAGTGCTGGTAAAAGGCAATTGAGAAGCAAGAAGTGTTTGCTGGTAAGCACTATGCATAGTGGAAAGGTTTTCAGAAGAGCAAAGACCATTATTAAGATAAATATATCAGTCTGAAAACTGCCATTGTCCTGATGCAGTCCAGAGACTGAAGAAAAAAACAAAAAATCCCAAAACACAAACAAACAAGCAAACAAAAAAAGGAAACAAAACCAAAACAAGACAAGAACCCCACAAACACAACAACAAACCCA
Organism: Calypte anna; assembly: GCF_003957555.1. Classification (NCBI taxonomy): domain Eukaryota; kingdom Metazoa; phylum Chordata; class Aves; order Apodiformes; family Trochilidae; genus Calypte; species Calypte anna. Next base: position 15,214,394 of record NC_044254.1, on the reverse strand, counting down.
CTATTCACTTATTTTAAGTCTTATGGGTATATTTTCATGGAAACAGGATATTGCAGGTGCCGGGGAAGCAGTACTGCAGCTCATTCCAGCTGCTGGATGTGTGCTAACAAGCAGCTCAAAACTCATTAATATTAAGCAACAATATTCATAGTTGTTCAGCAAAACCAACATGAAATTAAGTCAAGTTCACTTGAAAGACATGTAACTTCGGTTGATATTCACTATCAAGAGGAAATGCCATGGGCCACTAATCAATATCCCAGCAAAGCTCTCGCTGTCCTCTGCAAAGTCAGACTTGAATGCATCCAAAATGACAAGTCTTGGACTGTACTTACTGACCAACACCTGTGGCAAACTGGAGAATCTCCTATTTTCCCCATTCCCTAACTTACTTGAGTGAAATACCAATTTGGTATGAGTACTTAACTCTGGTTTCACTTTCAGCAGATGCATATATCCCACTGATTGCAATTATCTGAATGAAAGTATTACTGACTTGTATTGTGAAGGTGATTAAATGTCTCCAGATGAGATTTGAGCCCCTCTGCATAGCACTTTACACAAATAGATCAGAGATAACCAGCCATACTGAAGTGATTACATGCTCACTAGACATTACAAAGAGAGAGGGGAACAGCTAATACAGATGGAGCTTGTAGTGCTGCTGCTAAGGTTGTCAACGCTTTCCATAATAGGACCAGTTTGTCTGGCTGACTTAAAACTTTAATCTGAATTCTTCAATAAGAAGCTGCCTCAGGCTGCTTACTGAATTGTAGTGGGGTTTAGGGGGAGGAGCAGTCACTTGGAAGCAATTTCTGAAAAACTGTTGATACATTTTCTTTTTTTTAAATGTTTTTTTAAAGTATTTGTTATAAACTATACTGTTCTGTATTCAGGAGTTTAGTGAGCAGCTATTATGCGTAAAAGCAAAAAATAATTTCTTCCTAGCAATTAGTCCATCCTCCAGAAAAGTTTCCTTTGCTGTTGGTGCCGAAAACCCAGTAGAACCAGTGAACTAAAAGAAATGGTAGAGGGGACTTTAGGTCCACAACTGCAGACCAACTTGTGAGGTGACCCAGGTGAGTGATGTGGTTACACCTTCACAGTGTAGACACTGAAGGGAGATAATAACAGCTGCCCAGGCAACCTGAACCGTGCTATCTCTAATTAGTCCTTGACTTGCAACTTGAGTATTGTTTTAATGCAAAGGCAGACAGCCTGTGTGCATCTTAAAAAGCTGTGAAAGCAGACTTCAGGAACATCACAGTCTTCCCAGAGATCATCAGAGGGCTGGGATCTTTAAGTGGCAGAGGCCTGCACCATAAATCTAAAGTTGGTAAATACTCATTTATGCAATTAATCTACTTACAGGGAGACCTGACACTGGGACTTTCAAGTCTCATGTTTGTTCTAATTTTTGAATGGGTTATTAGGTGAGGATTAGTTGAATGTGAAGATGTGAGAGGAAAGCATGTTGTTAATCTTTTTTTGATTAGTAACAGATTTAAGGTAAAGCTGTTCAATTGCAGTGTTTTGCAGAGAAACCAAGCCAAAAAATTGAGGAGAGAATGAATGACAAAACAGATGAGGAATTTTAAATTTTTTTAAAAACATCTGGTATTTTTTGTACTACCTTTAAGTAGTGAGGATGCAGTAAGAGTCTTAAAAGTGGTGTGAAGTGAAGACTGAATTAGCAGAAAAGGAAATTAAAAACTCTCTTTACAAGAAATCTGTATGTATCCTCAGCAAATTTTGCAATTTAGAAGGAAATTAGACAGCAAACTTGAAAGTGAAATGCATTTAATCTCCAAAACCAGTTATCAAAAGTATCTGTGGAAGAAATGGCAGATAAGACACCTCCTCCCATGACATCCCATAATTAATAAATTTTAAGTTACCAGTTCAATGCCTACATTTTCTAATAATTGAGGATTCCAATAACTCAATCCATTATCCAAATTTTAATTGAAGAAAAATTAATTAAAATTGGGGGGAAAGACTGTAGGGTTGGTATTGGGCAAATACTACCTTCCAGGAAACAGTAAAATGTCATTTTCCCATAGAGAAGGTATTCTCTCAGATGCTAGGGTAGAAGACATCAACAAAAAACCCTCCAACATTATTACAGTGGACATAAGCCATCCTCTTAGAAAAAAATTGAAAGAGAAGCCATTGGGACTGATATTTGGTTAATGGACAGTTGTGTTGAAAATACTTAAGCACTAGGAAATAGTTGAGTGGCCACTTTCAGTTCACTCACAGTTCATTTTGCAGAAGCTGAAATATGAGCCAGTGGTTAGGAGACTTTTCTGGAAGAGGATAGAAAAGTTAGGGAGTTTGACTATATAATTTGATTGATAGAACAGACTTGCATTCCATTAAATTAATCTAGTAAGATGGAGATCTAAACATGGCAATATTGTCAAACAGAAGCTTTATCCTTCTGCAGATCAGTTCAATAACCTGTCTACCTATATATCCAATTATCCCAGGATTCTGTTACAATTCCAGAGCAAATTCACTCAACTTTATGACTAAGGAAATGGCTCATTTTATCTATCCTTAATTTTGACATCAACTGTGTCTGCAGCATTCACATGAGAATCGATGAGGATCTACTTAATATCTGATTTTGGAGCATGCTCATTAATATTGAATATCATTGTCCAAGTTTGTTTGGTTTTGAAGCATTTAGGTTTAAAATCATGAGTGTAACAAAGCTTAATAGAAAACTGCATTTGTAATTGACATGGCAGAAGAAATAAATCTCTTTTGAAATGAAAACTGACCTAGCTGCAAACCTGCCTATTTTACCACCCCCGGAAGTGATTCATATGATTAGGACATGTGTAGGAGTTGCTTGGCTTTTGTGAGGCTTTTCATGTTAAGGAGCATTTGCAGTGCTCTTGCAAAGTAGCTCTGGACAGGAGGGTAAGTTGTAGTTCTTAAATGTGATGTTCCAGCTTTGTTTATCTATAACTTAATAGAATAGGAAAGTTTAGGATGTTTTTGGGAAGAGAGGTTATTTTATGTGGGTTTGATTTTTTGTTTTTTTTTCTTTTCTGCATGCATTACATCTTACCTTTAATTCACAGATTGTCCTAGGACTCCTGATACTCCAAATAGCAATCCTCGTTTTTCTGCTAATAACAGATTGATGGCCTTAAAGAAGCAATTGGATATAGAACTGAAGGTAAAACAGGGAGCAGAAAATATGATACAGATGTACTCCAATGGCTCTTCAAAGGTAAGGCTTTGGAATACTTAGAATATGAAGTTACTATGGATTTTTCATATTGCTGTAGTGTGAATGTGCAGTACTAAAATTGCATACTGTTTATATGCTTCTTGTTTGGGGAATATTTTTGTTAAGTAGTTACTCAAATCTGCTACAAATTACTGTACCATTTTTTGTTGTGGTTTAATACCCACTCACATGATTGCTTTATCAATTTGTCCACATGTAGTTTAACCTAAATAACAAATCCAGCTTACTAAATTTAGTACATCTAGTAATCTTTGATCATGTGTGATTCACTTAGCAGCAAGGCTTGGTATGACACTGACTGGTATCTGATGCTTTTCCTAGCTCCACCAAAAAAAAAATTCCATTAATTTGAAGTTGTAATGTGCACAATAATTACAGTAAAGGTGGCATTGCCAGTTGTGTATCTGAAGTGGTCATATAGTTTTAGCTGGCAATAAAAAGATTGGTACCAAATAGCTGTTTTAATAAGAAGTGTATAATATTGATAGAGTTGTTATAAACTGCACTAGTACATGTGCACATAAAAAAATACATTAAAATACTTTTTTTTCACAGAAGAGTGGTTTTCTAGAGGTAGCACCTGATAGCATGAAACTGAAACTTAAAAAAAAGCCACACTTATCTCTAGATCTGAATTTTAAACACATGCTCACTTCCACTCACTCTTTTGACAGCACCAGAAGTTCTTCGAAGAGGGAGGGTGAGGAGTGTTTTCTAATCCCTAAATAGGTTTGACTTACTACATAGTTAGGACTATGTACACTAAGAATCCCTTAATTCAACTGAAAGACAAGCCAAACCTTTTAAATGAAAAAACCCCAAAACAAGACCAAAAGCATATTTTTGAGTATAAGGCACTCACAGTTCTCGCATGAGAAAAGGAGGGGAGGAGTCCTCTGGTTGCCTTCCCCTTCACCCTTCATTAGTCACTCTACGTGGTCTTTCCATTTACTTTAACTAGATCACTAAGGAGGTGAATTTCCAAACTAAAGGGAACACAAGCAAAGATCTAACAAATAGTAGGAGTGACTTGATTAGATGGTTCTGTGTGTCCAGACAATAGTAAATAAAATTGAAGTGTTTTAAGTTCTTAACTCACTAACACATGTCTAGGTGAGTACATTTATTAAAAAGAAATGTTTGACTTGAAGTGCAGACATATGTGAATTGCATTGCTACCCCTTATAATTTATACTAACCAAAAAGTATTTCTGAGTGAATCTGTGCTAGGGACTGGTGAACAGGCAGGTTACATTTTATCTGTGCCCTGTACCACTTTCTTTCAACTTGCAAAAATTACAGGGAATGCTCCTCACTCCCAGAAAAATGAGATGCCCTAGATGGACTATAGGCACCGTCACCTCATTCTGTCCCAGCAGCACTTCTCTTGAACCAGCTGGTGGTTTGGTAGCCCTGTCTGAAAGTGACCTGTAACCTAACTAGCCTGGGGCAGATAGAAGAAATATCTGGAGTACACCTTATGACTAAGGGCCTGGGAATGCTGTCCATGCACCACAGTCCCTCAGCTCCTAGAAATCCTGGAGTCTGCATCCTCTGGGACCATGTACTTAACATCAGGTACACTTAAAACTAATTATCAGCTGACCCAAATAGATCAAAAGACATACATGAATTATGTTCCTAATAAACCCTCAGTAAGTAACTTCATAACAGGCTGAAAAAAACTTCACTAAACACTCAGGCTCTAATATTAGACATGGCTGGCAGGCTTTGATCAGAGTAGGTAGATAGGATAAATTCTGTCTTGCTTTATGATTGACACATGTAATTAAAATTAATGATTGAATCTTGTATTTGCAATTGGTAAATGTTTAAATGTGCCTGCCAGATTGGGTGTATAGAGTAACTGGGCTGGGGAGAGCAAGCTGGAAACACAAAAGCATTGCCAGCTGCTTCAGCAAAGAGGATGGAAATGGTGCGTATTCATTCTCTCATGTTCTTAATACTCAGGAGTGAGTTAATTTGGCAGATTCTAACTGTAAGCTTGAGCATGGTGATTATGTTGTAAAGAGCAGAGCTTTAAACAGCTCAAGTCTCTGGATGAAGTGGGCAGAAGGGGCAAAAACTTTTCAGTTTGAATCCAACCCTAGTAATACAGTAATTTGTTAAAAATTAGTCTCAGGACCCTCTTTAAAATGTATGAAATTTTTTGTGAGCTTTATTCAAGTATACTATATGATCCAATTTCAAATTAGTTGTATTGTTTTGAGACCTAAATTTAATGGAGAGAGGTCATAATTTCTTTCATACAAGTAAAAATTCAGTCTGTTAATAGTAACAAACCTCAATAGTAACAAATATTACTAGGTTTTCCCTTTGTACTTTGCTTGCTTCAGTAAAATCACACTGAACTTATTTGGACTTAAGTGTTTCTGAGATATTGATCATCTTTCCTTGGATTTGTGTGGATTCTCTGAGATCTCATCACTGCTTTTTATGGGCACTGTCAGTTCTTCTATACGCAGGAGATGCCTTAAAATACTTTGTATTCAGCCTCCAGCACTAAAAGAGCTGCTGAATATAACATACCTGTTTTTAATCTGACAGGGATTTTCTGTCTCTTGAAAGTATAAAGATATCTCTATAATCCTGAATTACTGCTATTTTACACATTGAAGGGCTGACGTTACCCCTGAGCAAGCAAATCCATTGTGTAAGAGGATACGAGGGATAATCAAGTGCAACATGATCAAAAATAAGATAAAAGTGGAGATACAGACAAAGAAATACTTACAGCATATTTATACGTCAGAATGATTCATGGCTAAGGTTTAGTACAGGCTTCTAAAGTTGCTTGTAATCTGTTACTTAGACTGTATAACTCTGCTGTAGACAGTGGTTATTTCAAAAGTTGACATTTGTATTTGAGAGCCATCAGGGAATTCAGTGCAGTCATTAGGTAATTGGCTAGTGAACAGGGAATCTTAAAATATCAAAACTAGTGGTATCTCTCTGAAATGTTGATCAATACTAAAAGCCAAGACTTCTGAGGCTGTGTGGTCTGTGCAGAGAGCACAATTTCTCCACATGTAGCCAAAGCCTTTTTGTGTGTGTATCTTGGTGTATAAAGCCTGCAGAACATGTGACCTTGCACCTCAGATATTTTAATGCTAATAATGGTGCTCTATGAAGGCAAATTTCACTCTTCTTAGTATAATGATTTTTCTCACAGTATACTTTATGGTGCCAGTATTTCTAGCTCTGGGTATCTATGCTACTCTGCAGTTCTTTGTCCTGTCTGTGGCCAGGAGAAAAATTGAATTACTCCAACTTCTTAAATAATTGATAACCTTATTATAAAATTAAAAATATAGGTATAAACCATTTCTATGGGAAAGTAACTTATTAATGAGGTTATAGAGTGGCTATAAAATGAATTAACCAAAATACTCTTTGGGCTATAAAAAGTGTGATGTTCATCTGTGCTCAGTACTGTTAATTACTGTGATTGATTGGAATGGCAGACAGGACAAATAGCTAGCCTTAAATTTTCTCATACTGTACATTAAGTTGTTGATGAAATAGTACATAAAGTATATTCATACTCTATGTTTTTATTATTGCAAAAACCTCTTTAGCTTTGATTTTTTTCAGAAAAACATACTGCAGACTTAAAAATATGCTATGTAAGCTAACTTCATATTTCTCAATTCAAGATTGAAAATCAGCTCAAGTGAATTGATGCAATGATTTTTATATGGATTTAGTCAAGCAAATTTGTTTAATAGAAGATTTCTCATCGTACAGTAAACTTGAGTCATTCTGCGTAGGGTTGAGGGATTTTGCATTTAATACCTTGTCCTTCCTTTAGTACCAGCTTAGAAAACATTAATCTTCCGATGTAATCTTGCTAGATCATGCTGCCTTTATTGAGTTTTAAACAGATACAGTTTCCATGGGAGTGGCTTGTAATGTTTAATCAACCAGACTATGCCTTTGTCCTAACTTAATTTCCACTAATATCCTAATGTGGTTACTCAAATTGGTCTGATATACCAAATGAACTGCATGGATTTAGTTCTTCTTCCCAAAGCATGTGGTCTTTGAAGTTTTCTGTTTTATCCCATGAAGAGTTTTAACTCCTTTGTTTGTTTGTTTGTTTGTTTTAATAGGATCGAAAACTTCTTGCTACAGCTCAGCAGATGCTCCAGGACAGCAAGACAAAAATAGAAGTTATAAGGATGCAGATTCTTCAGGCAGTCCAGACCAATGAATTGGCTTTTGATAATGGTGATGGAATAGAAAGAAAATATGAATCATTAATATCAGAATGTCATGTAGATGTGTACCCATATGCACACAGAGTTATGACAAATTTCTAGTAGGAATTTTAGGCAAAAAATGAAAATAATTGGAGAGTAGGCATACCGTTGTGTGCTAGGATGCCAAATACATCTGGCTTGAAGCAAAATACTTCAGGCTCATTGAAGAGAAATACAGTCTCTGTTCTTCATCCTTTTTATATATTATGCTGTCCTTTTTTGTTTTGTGGTCTTCATTCTCTCTTCATACGTGCTTTCTTTTGTCTTGACAATAATTAGTAATTTTCTTTAAAGCATGTAATCTTAAAAAAGTCTGGCACAGGTGCAAAGCCTTCTTGTCATATTTAAATAGCTTGACATTATTACTAATGGGAGAAGACATAAAACCGAATTTTTGTTGTCATTGTGGCTATTTAGGCTAGATTGAGTAATAAATTATTTTTAAAACAAAACAAAACAAAAAAATCTGTGTTTTTAAAACTACCTGGCTTGAAATACTCATGCTGCATTTCAGAAGTAGTTTTAAATTTGCATTTCTCCAGAAATCTCTACATAAATTTAAAAAAAAAAAAAAGAAAAGACTCCTGAGCTATAATTGCATGAGTGTAGTACAGATCTGTGGGCATACTGGTACATCTCTATGTCTTGAACTTTATTCATATGCATTTCTGAGTATTGAAGTTGTATGATGATAGTTGTAATCAGGGTCTGGATATATCCCAGGTAATGAAAAACTTGTGTCTGTGTTGTGTTTGGTTTTGTGGTATGTGGTATGTTTGGGTTTGTTTATTGTTTTTACATGACACTTGTGGTACTTCCAAGTTTTTCTAACACCTCATCTTAGCACATGGATTATCTATGTCTTTTGTTCAAAAGAAAAAGAAAGGTATTCAAGATAGAAAGGAATTTCAAATGCCTTTTCATGTTCCTGCTAATGTTAGGAGCTTTAAACAGAAACTAATATACCCAGGAAACTTTCTAACTCTGTTTGGGGTATCTAAATGCTACAGCATTTAGAAGTGGGTATTAGAATGTTCACCCAAACTCTCTGGGTAAGGCAACGTGTGGGACCTCTTACATTCTCTGTGCTGGCAGTGGTCAGATTCCCTGGGATTTCATGTGAAGTGGGAGAATTATCAGAAACTGACCAGGAATCTACTTAGCTACAGAGAAGTTGGAAAGATAAATCCTTAAGAGCATGGCTCTGACATCTGGCAATATCAAAACCATCTTGCCATCAGAATGATATTTTGGAGATTTGGATTTTGTTCCTTAACTCCCCTGAAAGCGTATTCTTTTTCTCACATTTCCTAGTAATTACAGCTCTTCAAGGAGTAAGACATCTTTATTGGATTTAGGCCCTGATCAATTATTTCTTCTTCAAATGCAGATGCTTAAAATTTCACTGTTGCTTTTATGGCATCCTTCAAGTTTTTCTTTAGTCTACCAAATCTGCCTCTCTCACACTTTTCTTTTTTGTCTTGTCTTTTTTTCCTGCTTTTTTCTTTCTTTTTCACCCCTCCCCTCTGTTTACATGGGGGAGGGGTTAATAGTATAGAAATTAAACATGACTGTGGTCTTCAATTAAAATTGTTTGTTTATATCTCTTTGCAGAAAAACCTGTGATAAGCCCTCTTGAACTCCGAATGGAAGAATTACGGCATCATTTTAGGATAGAGTATGCTGTAGCAGAAGGTGCAAAAAATGTGATGAAATTACTTGGATCTGGGAAAGTTACTGACAGAAAGGCACTTTCAGAAGTAATTCACATCATTACAATTTCTGAGACTTTACTGTAAATGCTCTTTTGAGAAAAAAAATTGATTTTAAAAAAAAATATTTAATTATTTACTTTATTTTAAAAAGGCACAAGCAAGATTTAATGAATCAAGCCAGAAGCTGGACCTCTTGAAGTATTCACTGGAACAGAGATTGAATGAACTTCCTAAAAATCATCCCAAAAGCAGTATTATTATAGAGGAGCTCTCACTGGTCTCTTCACCCACATTAAGTCCTCGTCAAAGTGTAATATCTACTCAGAACCAGTATAGTACACTGTCCAAACCAGCAGCTTTAACAGGTATGATTTATGGAGTTCTAATTTTTACTAAATGTTTTAAAACCAGTCTTTAATGCCAACTTTATTTCTTTCTGGATATATTTCATTGTTGTTCTTTTCCTAGACAAAGGCATTTAGAATTTCCAAGTGTCCATGCACCAAAACATGCAGATAAGTTTCTTTGATTTATTTGTCATTTTAATTATCCCATGGGAAGAGGTTCTGGCTTTAAGTTCAGTCACTATGGAACAGTATTACTAGCATGTACCCCATGCCTCTCATCTGTAGATTATCAAGCACTTTTAAAGATGGGTAAGTATCACTGTCTCCATTTTACAGATGGGGAAACTGGGGTTAAGTGACTTACCTTGATCATACAAGAGTAAGTAACAGAGCTGGAGACAGGCACCTAGCTTTTTCCCCTGCTACAAAATTATGTTTTATATTTCTATACCAAAGAGGAAGATCCTAACAAATGCATAGATCTAATGAAGCCTCTGTTTATCACTGTGAATTGTTTTCCCTGCAATTAAACTTTTTTTTTTTTTTTTTTTTTTGGAGACTTAGCTTACTGTGAGAAAACAGCACATTTATATTTACCTATAAGACTTAGGAACTTATCATGGTTGGGATTCACCTGAAATTCTTATCCTTTAGCAGCAGTAAATGGTTTCCAGAGATGAGCCATGCTTTAACAAAGCTCTTAAACTTTTGCCTCCCCATGTTCTTAAAGAAAAGCAAATACTGTTGACTACTTAGGGGTATGTTGCTTTATGAAATTTATTCAATAAGTGGTCATACAAAAATTACTGGTAAAGATAGGTTTGTTTGTTTTGTCACTTCTTAAAACTTCTCACATTTAACTGTGAAACCAACTGTTAGCAAAGTTGATTATAAAAACAATCTGTAATTCAGATGTTACTGTAGTTATACATGTGTAACTGAAACCAGAATGTAGTTTTGAAGAACTGGGGTTATATTTAAAACAAAAAGAGGAAGTCTTCTGCTGAGTTGCAATAATAAAATGCAGCAAGTCTACATCTTCCATTTTGGTTTAGTAAGACAAGTAGTGAAGGGTAAAGTGCATCAAGACCTCAGCTGAGAGAGAGCCTTTGTGAACTTGCAGGGTGGAAAGGGGAGCTTTATTTCATCATATGGAACCTCAGATGATGACTGAGAGTGGACAAGGAAGTATCATACTTTGGCTTTAGAACAGTTTTTTCATTATTATTATTTTTTCCTTGTATTTCATAATTATGTGTGAGATACCTTATAGTAACAAATAATTTATCTTTAAATATGATTTGCTTACACATATGAACAGTTTCTTATAGGAATTACCAAAACAGAGCTACATGCTTGTGAGGTTCTTAATAGTTTCACTTTCATATTAGATACACAAATAGCTTCTGTATTGAACTGGATTTAAATGAATAGTGTCTTTGTGTTTTTCCTCTAACACTGTGAAAAATAAATCAGTGCTACTGCCATACTTTTTAAAGTGCATCAACAGAACTTTCTGATATGCATCCAGTCCTTACAGAAAATAATAGCTTTTCTTATTATTAATTTTCTTTTATTTACTAATTTTTTTAATTTATTTTTTTCCTAAAGAGATATTTGGGAATGAAGTATTCTTTTACCTTTTAACCTTTTTTGGGATCCAGTAGCATCCTTTGTCTTCATAGCCTAATGCTGAATCTGTCACTTCTGGCGGCTAGTTCCCTACAGGATGGGATTACTTCTCAGACTGGTGTCTCGATGTCTGTTCTGTGGACTGTAATGTTGTCAGACCATTTTTAGGTCAAATTGGACTTAAGTTTCTGTTACAAAAGTACTTTTTAAGTTTCACAGTTAAGTATGTTTGCGGTCAAAAGAACACAAGATTCAGGAGATGCATTTCTAGCTGGCAGTATGATTGTGAACTGGCAATTTTTGCTGCTTCTAATAGTTAATTTTGTTAGAGGCAGGGGTGTCACAATTTCATAGATGCTGTCCTGAACAAGATGAGGTAAACCTGCTGCTTTTGTAACCATCTGTGGTACTCAGATGTTTCTGTGCTGCTGGAGGAATTTTTCTTCAAATAAGACAGCAGCCTCTATACCTAATGAGGTGCAATGTGTAGAAGATTTTGAAGAGTAGCTTCTTGGCTCAGCTTTTATAAATCCAAATTCAGTCAAGTTGGAATAACTCAATGATTTAAATTATGTACTAACTCAAACTGGACTTCAGCGTGCAGCAGGTAAATGTGATTTCTGAATGTATCTTAAGCAAATTGGTAGTCTCAGTAGTCAATTTTAACTACCAAAGCAATCTATCCAATATTAACTTGTTATATAAAACTCATGAAAAATTGTTACTGTCCAGTTGTTTTTCAGTGAAGAAAACAAAAGATCCTTCTGAGACACAGAACAAAAATTTATTTTGTGTTATTTTGGTGAACTGCTGTATCCTACATATTTGCTTTTTTAGTGCTCATTTTCAGTATATTTGTCTCTCTGATTTTTGAGTTGTCTCTGGATTTCACCTGGTATTTGTTATACCCTGTGATGGTCAGAGTATGACCTATTGCCATAAATGAGTCATTAGGCATTCACTTTTTTTGCTTAGGAACATAATTGTTTTTCTTGTTCTAGGTACCCTGGAAGTTAGGTTAATGGGCTGCCAAGATATTTTGGAAAATGTCCCTGGGCGATCAAAAGCCACATCGATTACGCTGCCTGGTTGGAGCCCAAATGAAGCCAGATCATCTTTCATTAACAGAACCAGTAAAAGTAAAAGTGGGACTAACAGAAACCTTCTGAAAACTGATGACTTGTCCAGTTCAGTACACTTCTCTTATTTTTATGCATATCTTTTATTTACATTTTAATGTGCATGCCATGTTCTGTAACTTAAAATGCTACATTGATTCTAAGCTTTAAAGGTTTCTTCATCTGTCAGGGTGTTTAAAAAAACAAACAACAAAACCACAACCCCACTATTATGCCCATAAGTACCAATTCAATATGAGATTCTATTTTTAAGGGAAACTTAACAGTAATTTTTTGTTTGTTTGTTTTGCAAAGTACTCTGAAAGATTTATGCTGAATTTTTGTCCTTTACTTACAGATGAAGTTTGTGCTGTACTGAAGTTGGATAACACTGTGGTTGGTCAAACTAGCTGGAAACCGATTTCCAATCAGTCCTGGGATCAGAAATTTACACTGGAACTAGACAGGGTAAAAATGCATCTTCCTTCACTGTCAGCTATAATAAATTCTTTCAATTTTTTTTTTCTTTTCTTTTGACTATGTTCAAATTTCCCACGTGCAAGTATTACATCCCTAACAGAATGAGTTCCCTGGGGTTAAACTGTTATGCTGGGCTGGCATTCTAGAGAAATTACCTTTTCTGGCCTACAAATAAACGTAATGTTTTTATGAAGATCTAACACTTAGCACTGAGCTTGTGATAAATGGTGCTTAACTTTTTATCAGGATCATCAACTTCTCAATATTTATCAATAAATTCTAATATCAGATAGATTTTAAATATTTTGTTAAAGCTGTGCCATAGAATTTTTACAGTGCTTCTGTAGGATTTTTCTTGTGTTAAACCACTACGGTCTTCAGGAATAATATAGACATTCACTCATTGTTCTTTCCCAGAACTTTAAATGCTACTTGGAGGACACAAGTATCTGAAATGATAATTGATGTTTCTTTCTCACACCTTTTGAAGAAAATTTCTATTACATAGATTTAGTCAAGCAGTTCTTTTTTAGATACACAATAGTCATAGTACTTAAATGTACAGGGATTTTTTTTCTCCATCAGTATTTAGAATAGACTGAAGATTAAACTGTATTTTAGGAACCTAAATATCATCTCACAGTATATATTTAAAACAAATGGAGGTAGAGGGGAGAAGCCACCTTCCTGGTTTTGCCTCTTATCCCATCTCTCCAAGCTGCAAACCAGATGCCTTCTATCCAGGAAGGAAGCAGCTCTAAACCTGCAGGTTAAATTCAAGAGCTGGTTAGCAACGGGGCAGAACAAAACTATCAGCTGTGGAGTCCAGAAGCCTTATTATTCTCAGATTAAGACTAGGACTAGTCAAAGTTTAGTAGCTGCTCCTACCAGCCTAGTATATGTCCAGTTCACTGTTTTTTTACTCAATATTAGGTGGCTTTTTGGTGCCAGAAAAGGACCCTGCTTCTGCTGGGCATGACCACGCATCCTTCCATGTTTGAAATGTGCGTTCCAAACCCCATCATGTTTTTATCTGTTGCTTCTTAACTTTTGTTTCTTTTAAAGCCTACAGCTATCATATAAAGACAGTAAATAAACACATCATGATGAATCATGAGGCTACACTACCTGCACTTCGTGTACAGTGCTGCCTTGTGTTATACTGCAGGACTCATGTTTCTGTGACTAGCATATAATGCACCCTAAGAATACATAAGTCTCACCAGCAATATATAGCAGTACTTCTTGTTAGTTTAAAATTTTTTACTCCTCTTCATGATGTTGTTACAAAAATAATATATACTCCTAGACATGCTGTAGGAAGTTTTGCATCATGGTCCAAAGTACTAAAATGTCTCTGCAGCAATGAAATGCAACTTAAACTTGTAAATAACATGGAAAACTAGTAAAGCTGAGGTTACAACTCGGGTAAACACAGGTAAAAAGTTATTGTCGGAGGATGAGCTAAAATATCTGAATCTAGAACTGTTGTTAGTTAGTTAGAACTCAAAGTCTGGTGACTGTGATTCTCTACTTCTACTCCTGGGGAGATTTTATGCTCACACTTTTATTTGGACACTGGAGATCACATGTGAACTGAAGTGAAATGCTACGGGCAGCCTGGTGAAAGCTTGCTCAGGCTGGGTATTTAGCCCAGGCAGTCCTTCAAAGTGACATCTCTGCATCTTGATGTGCTAGGCCTTGCAGAGGTGACTCTTGCAAAACAGTTACTAATAAGCAATTTCCTGTGTTTCTGCTTCCTGTCATAGTCACGTGAATTAGAAATCTCAGTTTATTGGCGTGACTGGAGATCTCTGTGTGCAGTAAAGTTTCTGAGGTTGGAAGATTTCCTGGATAACCAACGGCATGGCATGTGTCTCTATCTTGAACCCCAGGGCACTCTGTTTGCAGAGGTAAGAAGGTTTATTTGAAACACTTGAGCAAGTATTCTATTGTAGAATAGTTTAAGAAATTTTTCTTTTTTTAAGAATGTATTTTGTTCTGAGAGCTGAATTGTAACACAGATTATTTGAATTGCAGGTTACGTTTTTTAATCCAGTTATTGAAAGAAGACCGAAACTCCAGAGGCAGAAGAAAATTTTTTCAAAACAGCAAGGTGATTGTTTAATATAAACCTTAAAAATTGTTACAGATCTGTGCAATTTTTTATACAGAGGCTTAATAATTGTGTGCATAAAACTGTTGATAATGAAAGATTTGGCACTTCATTTATAAATGTTTTCTTTTAGAATTTCTTACTATGCATTCTCATTTAATAGTGAATAATTATAAATTCCTGAGGAATATTACAAATTCAGTTTGTTCTTCCTAAACTATAAACTGATTAATATGATTTTGAAAAAATAATTATAGCTTTTGGTAATAAGTAAGGAAATTACTTACACGCTCTATTTTCTTTTTTTTCACAATGTCCACAGGCAAAACATTTCTCAGAGCTCCTCAAATGAATATTAATATTGCTACTTGGGGAAGGCTGGTAAGAAGAGCTATTCCTACAGTAAATCACTCTGGCACCTTCAGCCCTCAAGCACCAGTGCCTGCTACTGGGCCAGTGGTTGATGCAAACATTCCTGAACTAACACTGTCAACCAGGTAGGTGATACCTGGAATTTTTAAGTACTTTCAAGAGCAAGAGTAACAGTGAGATGCTTATACCCTAACAGATGTATTGCTGAGTAAACAGATTTGACATATAAGACTGCAGACCTTTCAGTGTTTTAATATGGACTTTTATTTTAGAGACAGATCTACACAGAAAAGATTTGTTTTAGGAGACATCTGTGTACATACAGTTTTAAGTTGGGCTTCATACTGTTAAAAAAGTCTCTACTATACACTGAGGAGTTGCTTGTTTTCTTGCTAGTGACCCTCCTGTAGCCAAATTGGACTTTGAACTTGAGCCTGAGCCTCCACCTGCTCCACCACGTGCATCTTCCCTTGGGGAAATATGTGAATCTTCCTCTGAGATAAAGGCTCCTGATGTGCCATCTCAGGCAAGTACCTTTAAGAATTTTTAGCTATATATGCAGTTTAGCAAAGTTGTAGTAATGGCATCTTTGTGATGGATTTCTTCCCTTAGATTTCAGCATTAACTCCCTTGATCTTCACATCCTGTCTTAGTGGCATGCTCCAGTTACTCATGGTGGCAAACTGTTGCAGTGTTTGGTGTGTTCAACTCTCCGTGTCATTGGTTCCACCACACAAAAAACCAAAAAGCTCAAAATCATTAGAGCATTCAGGCAAAAATGGGCTTACTAACAAGGAGCAGAAAGACTGGAGCAATAGGCTTCATCAGTCCAATTAAATGCTTGCTTGCCTATATCATCTTTAAGTATATAATTTTAGCTTAGATAATTCTTGTTTTAAGATTTCACATGCTTCTGGTTAAGATTTCTGCAGTCATTTGCCTTCATAATTAGTCTTAAATTTTCAGACTTCTTTTTCTTCACAGGATGAAGTAACAAATTTTGATTTTGAAAATGGAAGAAATAGTATTGTACCAAAACTCCAGCCTGAAATAATCTGTGAGCCTGATGTTCCCCATTCAGACATAAAATACACCAACACCCGAGAGCCTGAAGACAGAAGGTATAAATGCAGTGGTTTTGCTGTTGATCTGAATAATATCTCTTTAAGTTAACAAACCAGACGTTTTTTGACTATTTTTTTATATGCATAGATCACAACAAAGATTTCAGTTCAATCTGAAGGATTTCAGATGTTGTGCTGTACTGGGAAGAGGACATTTTGGAAAGGTAAATGTCAAAAGGTATTCACATGTCAAAACTACATAACAGCTTTCTAGGTGTAGCTCCTAAATTAATCACTTATCTTCTGTTTTAGGTGCTGTTGGCAGAGTACAAAAACACAAACGAGATGTTTGCTATTAAAGCCTTAAAGAAAGGTGATATTGTTGCTCGTGATGAAGTAGACAGGTCAGTTTGTAAAATATAATACATGGATTCTATAAATTATTTCTGTTTATCTGCATGCAATACAACTCTTAAGTTCTACTATATGATAGTAAAGTTCAGTGAAAGAACAAAACAAGTTATCTCCCTGCTCAGTTGGCTTCTGCAGGTGTGTGGTCTTTCTTCTGTGGCAAGGAGGGAGCAGTATAGCCTGGGAATATTGGTTCCTTTAGTGCTCCTCATACCATGCTTGTAGTACAGCTCTGACTTAAAGTTGATCCTGTTTTTTATCTAGGTTCTCTTGCAATTATTTATCCTAATTAGTTGTTCTATAGATTTCCATTGCATTTCAGGAGGGCAGTGACTTTTAATTTTATTTACTGGCAGAAACACCTAAAATAGTATTTTGCAACCTGTAACACATTGTCATATTTATCCATACTTTCCCTTAAGTCCTGTGTATACTCCCCAGTTATGGGGTTTTAATCTTTTTGCCCCAAAACTCAGATATTTTCTTTGCTTGGAAGTAAAGTGGCAATTACAGAACTGTGTAGTTCTAGTGCAGGAGGTTGCTGTTACCATTGTTTAATTGTGTCTATATCAGTTTGACTTGCAGGAATAAAAGTAGCTGTTAAGGACAAGCCACAGAATAACCATTTGGTTTAGAGAGAAATAATCTGGAATGTCTATAGTATTGTCATTCTTTTCCCACTGTATGTATTGTATATAATTAAAATTCAAAATTGACTGAAGTTAATGTCACATGATAACAACTACATATGGGAATGCAAATCTGAGTATTGGCAGGGTACAATTTTCATGGCTTGCTAGGCTTCTTTTTTCATCTGTGAAAGCTAAATCCTAAAAAGGATTTTGCAAATCCTGACATCAGCTTCATGTGTGTGCAAATATTAAAAGCTCTCTCTTGGAACAAAATATGTCCTTATCCTGAGGAATAGAGAAAAAGCATCAGATATAGCTTACCAATAGTTTGAGAGTTGAAACATTATGGCTCAGAATTCATCTTTAAATTTTTACTGATTTGTTTGCAGCTTGATGTGCGAAAAGCGAATATTTGAAACTGTGAATAGTGTAAGACATCCCTTCTTGGTGAACCTTTTTGCTTGTTTCCAAACCAAAGATCATGTTTGCTTTGTAATGGAATATGCTGCTGGTGGGGATCTGATGATGCACATTCATACTGATGTCTTCTCTGAACCAAGAGCAGTGTGAGTATTCAGCCCTTTCTGTGGCATCAAGTGAAGGGTATTTTGTTCAGTGGATAAGAACCAAGAGCTTTATCACCACATGCCTCTACATTATGCCATTTCACTAAATGCTCTTTAAGTTTTTTTAAGGGTCAGAGATCATAACTGGTTTTGTTAGAAAATGACACATGCAGATTCAGTGCCTGAATCCACACTGAATTTAAAAATTATATACACATTTAATGTTTATAATACTTTTCTTTTCTTTTTTTTTTTAATAACGTAAAAGAGCTAAATGGAAAGTTTAAATTGCAGACAGGACTACAAAAGGAATGATTGAGCAAAATTAGAAGTCTTTCAATGCCATGGCAGTGGAAAAATATAAAAATTTAACTTGGGCTGAGCAAACATACTATAGCTTGAAAGCTGCAAGTTTAAGCATTTTTGTTCAATCTGGCTTAAAAACTCTGACTTGTACAAAACTCATGTACAGAAAGAAAAACTGATAATCTTTCAAAACATGGTTAAGAAAACAGATTTATAATAACGGGCTTCAAATTATGAAAAGCAAGGATAAAATCCATTGAAATTTTAACTTTTTCAACAGATTCTATGCTGGCATGTGTGGTTCTTGGACTTCAAGTATTTACATGAACACAAAATAGTATATAGGTAAGTAGTCAGTGACCCATTTCCAACACTGAATTTCAGCTTGTTCTGAATAGTACTGAAGAAACATCAGTGATGCAATATTGTTCTCAAATGTTCATTTAGAGATTTGAAGTTGGATAACTTATTGCTGGACACAGAAGGCTTTGTGAAAATTGCTGACTTTGGTCTTTGCAAAGAAGGTAATGGCCCTTAAATTTTCTTTCTATAAGAATTCCAAGTCTGTCATACTCATGGCTGCTTCTTGAGACTTGGACTGCCAAATCTGTGTAGTGTGTTCTTACCTTGTATTGCTTGAAGGAAAAAATACATCTCTGTACAAATGTGGATATAGGAGGGAGTTCTGTATTAGGGAAATGTAGCCTTGGTTTTTAGTAATTTTTTTTCAGCTCTGAACATCTCCTACTTGATTCTAGCTCCATCATGTCTCTGCTTATTAATAAGGCATACTGCTGCATTTTACAAGTTTCCAGAAATAGCATTGGTTTTTTCCTCATTCTCAACACATCAATATTGTACAACAAAATCAAGTACCATTATACCTCACACTTTATCAATTCATTATCTATTTTTTTTAACTTTGAAATAGTTGCAACTCTTAAGTATGTGGAAATTACATACAAATTATATTATAGATAAAATAAAGGTATTTATCCCAAAAGCCAAGATGCTAGAAAGTTACTTTCAAGCATCCTGCTTGCAGCTGCCTTTCAAGTAGGACGTTAAATAGAGGTAGCAACTGAAAATGCAGTCTTTCTCAAGCCCCATTGTGTGAGAATATCTGGAGAGGTCTGTATCCTCCTGACCTCCATATCTTTTCCTGTGAGATAGCCTAAGAGGGAACTCAGTAAATTCAGTAGTTGTTCAAACCACTGTCTGCAAGTGCTGTGACTGTAGCTACAAGGTCCATAAATGACAAAAGGAGATGTGGATAAGGAAAGCTTTTTGATTTACTGACTACTACAATAAGCTTTCTGCAGCACCTCCACCCATAGTGCCAGAACAGTCCTTGTGGTGCTCATGTCCCAAGCTGTGCCTTGCACTCTTGCTAGTACACAGGGCTTATTTGGAGCAAAATTGTTTCACTGCACTCCATGTTTTACTTTATATTGTTTTGCCACTACTGAGATATCTGTAGTAGGCATGTTTGACTGAACTAGCATACCACACTTCTACTATTCAGTATAAACATAGTGTAGGACTGTCACCCAGTTTTCTTTGCTTGGAAAACAAAGTTGTAACTGGAAGCTTAATTTGGCTTAGTGCATTTAGTTAAGGGTATAAACACACTGAAGCACACATGGAACAAGGCATGGGAGAGAACAAGGCAATATTTTACCTTATTGGCCTGGAGCCTTTGGGATCAGGCCCGAAAGTACAGTATTGGCTGAGGTCGCTCTAGAGAGAGGCTCCACCTGCCAGAGGAAAGCGGAGGTCGTAGAGTGGCGGAATCACTGCTTGCTTCTCATGTAACTTTTCAGGAATGGGGATTTGGAGACAGAACAAGCACCTTCTTGTGGCAGCACCAGAATTTCTTGGCTCCAGAGGTGCTGACAGAAACTTCCTATACAAGAGCTGTAGACTGGTGGGTCTTGGTGTACTTATCTATGAGATGCTAGTGGGTGAGGTAAGTTCTAGTAAAATGTTAAAAGCGTTTTACAAAAATCAAGATGCCAGACATTTAATGTGCTCTGTCACAGTCGTATCAACACCTGTATATACAGTACGTGTAAGCATACCTTGTTTTACAGTGAGCCTTCTTAATGTGTTTCATCAAGAACTTATTAAATATTGAGCAGCTACTTACCTTATCCTAGTTGCTGTAATTAACACTGTAGAAGTTGATGAGTTATTTTATATATGATTAAGTTATATGAGCTTGAATTAGCAGCAATTGCAAGAATCATAGAATAATTTGGGTTGGAAGAGACCTCTAAGGTCATCTAGTCCAACGCCTGCTGCAGTAAGCAGGGACAGCCCTCAATGTAGATTCAGGTTGCTCAGAGCCTTGTCAAGCCTCACCTTGAGTATCTCCAGGGATAAAGCCTTGACCTGGTTTGGGCCAGGATAAGTGAATTTTCTTTTTTATTTTTTCCTTTTTTATTATCACTGTTTCCATTAAAGGCTGTGCAGTTTAGTTTCTCAACCTGTAAGTCTCTCTCTCCCATATTCTCTCTCCTTTCTTTATCGGGAGGGGGGATTAATAGGGAGCATCTGTCATTTAACTGCCTGCCCAGTGTTCACCATGAACGGCCTCAAACTACCTCCCTGGGCAACCTGCTCCATTTTCCACTAACCTCATGGTAAAGAACTTTTTTCTAACATGAAGTCTAAATCTGCTCTCTCTAATTTCAAGCCATTGACCCTCATCCTATCATCCAGGCCCTGGCCAAACAGTCCCTCTCCAGCTTCCTGTATACCCCTTCAGGTACTGGAAGGTCGCTATACTAGGTGTCCCCAGAGCCTCTTTTCTCCAGGCTGAACAACCCCATGTCCCTCAGTCTGTCTCCATAGAGAGGTTCCAGCCCCATGATCATTTTTGTGGCCCTCTTCTGGACCTGCTCCATCCAGCTCCATCTCCTTCCTGTGTTGAGGGCCTCAGAGCTCACGCAGTACATGCAGGACTCCAGGTGAGGTCTTACCAGAGCAAAGTGGCAGAATCCCCTCTCGATCTGGTGGCCACACTTCTTTTGATGCAGCCCAGGATGTGATTGATCTTATGGGCTGCAAGTGCTCGCTGTTGCTCATGTCCAGCTTTTCATCCACCAGCAGCCCCAAGTCCTTTTCTGCAGGGCTGCTTTCTAAAACTTCATCCCTCAGCCCAGTGCAGATTTTTCCATCCCAGGTGCAGGAACCTGCACTTGGTCTTGTTGAACCTCGTAAGGTTCTCTTCGGCCCACCTCTCTGGTTTGTCCTTCTGGATGATGACATCCTGTCCCTCTGGCATATCGACAGCACCACTCTGCTTGGTGTCATCTGCAAACTTGGTGATGGTGCATTTGGTCCCACTGTCTGTATCACTGATAAAAATACTAAACAGTACAAATCACAGTACAGACCTGAGGGACACCACTTGTCACTGATCTCCATCTGGACTTTGAGCCATTGACCACTACCATCTGGGTGTGACCATCCAGCCAATTCCTTATCCACTAAACAGTCCACTCATCAAATCCATATCTCTCCCACTTGACAAGTAGGAGGGACCTGTATGTTGAGGGGGACCATGTCAGTGGCCTTGTGTAAGTCCAGACAGATCACATCCATAAGTTGTCTCGTCCACTGCTGTAGTTATCCCATCACAGGAAGCCACTAAAATGAGTGAGTCCTAACTGTTCCGAGACTGAAGCTCTAGATTTTTGGTTTATTTTGTTCTTTTGTTGTTTGTTTTGTTTTGTTCTTTTGGCTTTGTACCATTATGCCTTACATTGAATTACAGTAATGGCACATTATTATCAGTGCCTCTAAGCAAGAGCACAGCAAAACTGCCTTCAGGCAACTCAGTTTCCAGCACACACCTCTTATCATCAAATTTGGGTATGTACATCTGCAGTAAAATTCTGCTTTCAAATATTTTTGGGGAGAAAATAAACTCCTGCAGTTTAAATGGAAGTGAACCTTAAGGCTTACAATTGGATAGTAGTGAAGAAATATGCCAGGTGTAATGCTGCTTGCCATTTGAATTACACATGCACTGAAATAGAATGCTCCAGTTCCATTTAAATGAGCTGTTATAAATAAATTACTATTGAAATGTTATTTAACACTGTGGATATTGCTTTACTTCAGGTCCATTTTGTTGTAGTATCTTCCAGGTGATGGCTTACATGCTAAAAAAGATTAAAAACTATAGATTTGCTCATTGTGTTGTCCTTTTTCAAAAAAGATGATAATTCAACTTGTTTTACTTTAGTTTGAGGAAAGAAAGGAGAAAAGCTGTAAGGGTGTTGCCTGCATCTGTCAGGCCATTTCAAAACAGTTGGGAGTCATGAGCTGTAACATGCTCAAGATATTACCAAGAACAATCAGTTTTTGACTATTTACTTGTGAATGGGTGGCTCCAAAGAAGAGCTGATACATACTTTTCCCATTCCCTGGGATATCTTGGTATGAAAGTTCAAAGAAGATCCCCATTTTATGTGTTTACACTCTAAAACCACATTTTTAAAGCAATAGTCCTTCAGTAAAACTTGAGGGCTAATACCACTGGTGCCTTTCTCTCTTCTGTATGGAACACTGCTCTGTTTCTGGAAAAAGGAAGACTTCATTTCAGGGGGTCTTAATTCCAGCAGAGTGTCAACTGAATATATGTTAGGTTTCAAATTGCAAATTGATTAAGGTATTTTGTAAAGCCTGTTTAATAGTATTGTTAAATTAAATTTTCTGGATAGTCCTCCCTTCCCTGGAGATGATGAAGAACGAGGTATTGTTGACAGTATTGTGAATGATGAAGTTAAGATACCCACGACTTCCTGTCTACAGAAG
Source organism: Calypte anna (assembly GCF_003957555.1). Classification (NCBI taxonomy): domain Eukaryota; kingdom Metazoa; phylum Chordata; class Aves; order Apodiformes; family Trochilidae; genus Calypte; species Calypte anna. The sequence continues at coordinate 15,191,257 of NC_044254.1, read as the reverse complement.
CCATCTCGAAATTGAGACGGGTAACGCACATCATATAGTGTTCACTTCATTACCCTACTATTTCCTGTTTGCCTCTTCAACAATTAAGGCAATTTAACTTACTTTAGGAAGGAAAGAAATACATTAAATAGCTAGGCTTGTTTTTTTTTTCTCTACAATTACATTTCAGGCTTGCTTCATTTTATGCTGTGCCATGCTGTCTATTGCCTTAAATGAAAACTAACATGCTGGTCCCACTTTATTCAGGAGCAAGTTTTTCTTTTTAATTACCAAAACACTACAGGCCTCTATTTTTAGTTTCTACCAGGAGAAGTTCAAGTTCTCATTTCTAGCAGAACACTGATGCAGTTGACCGTGTGGTAGATTAACATGGTCACATAATATTTTAATTCAGACTTGTAAATCTCTTTGGTTTCATTCCAACTGGGGCAGGGGCAGGGAGCACCCATACACATGGCAACCTGCAGTCCCAGTCGTGACAAAGAACAGCTGATTTTGTCCATGGTAATTATTAGTGCTAGTCCTCTAGTGTAGGTGTAATGCTTCTACTTATCAGAAAAAAGATACTTGAGAGCCTCTTAAAGCTGGAAGCTCATCACAGTTAATAGAAAGCATCTACTGGAGCAGCTTCTTCACTAAATATCTGACACTGAATATCAGTCCAGCACCCCAATTCAGCAACATGCTGCAGCATGTAAGTTAAAGCATGCCACAAGTAACTGTGATGGAAGTGTTTAATAATAGCATATAAATGTTGCTTTCTCCCAGGAAGAGAGTGTTCATCTATGAGCACAGAAGGCAAAATAGGTTTAAGTCAGGACCTGGGAAGAGCTTTTTACTGTGAAAATTATCCAAGTCATTATCCACAGGGGGACTGCTATATAGCACTTGAAACAAGGGTCTGCTCACAGCAGCAGGATTTCACAAGTAGGAGTATCTGACTTCTGGTGTTAACGAGAAACACCATTTATTTGGTGTGCAAAGCAGCACTCAGCCCTCTCATGGTGAATCAACTGCTGTGAAATAGCTGGGTGCAGAAGACAGCAAAGTTGTCTGTCTGCCAAGCCAAAGAGGATATTACTGGTTTATGTGAAGTCCATATCCTTCCAGACAAAGCTTGCTTTCCCTTCTTTTCCATGCCAAACACCAGCCCCAGAAATCACCTCAGCTCCCAAGGCTTGGTACCCTAGATGTGCAGTGAGACAGCTGAGATGCTCTCTGTGGGCGGAGCACGGCTGTCTCCAGCCACCTGCACCCAGAGCTTTCCCTTTCTCTGAGGACCAAGAACTTTCTGTAGGTCAAGCTGTATGAATTTCACTGTCCATCTAATCGTGGTGTTGCTACTTACCACACTAGCATTCATCCTCCCTGCTTCCTGCCCCTACAAGTTTTTTGTACTGAACTCCCTCATGTTTTGCCAGCTGCTACGAAGAAATCCAGAGCGGGCGTCTTGGAGCTGGAGAGAAAGATGCTGAGAGATGTGAAAAAGCATCACTTCTTCAGGGTGGAGTACAAACCAGTCTTGTTTCTAAGGAGGCTAAGAAGTAGAGGCAGGAACACTAAACATCAGATTGTTTATTTACAGCTAATAGATTGGAATGCTTTACTGGCCAAGAAAGTGAAGCCTCCTTTTGTACCCACCATTAGAGGACGAGAAAGATGTTTAGTAATTTTTGATGATGAATTTACCTCTGAAGCACCTATCCTCACTCCACCTCGGGAACCAAGGATACTTTCAGAAGAAGAGCAGGAAATGTTCAGAGATTTGATTACATTGCTGAGTTGGTGTTAACTTTTAGACACTGGTGAAACCCCAGCTGACTGGCTCACAAGAATGCCTCTCTCAGAAGAATACCCACCCTTCAATTGCTCTCTGTGCCACCTGTAGCTTCTGGGTTTTTCTTAAATCACATGAAGATCTTTTAAGTTACTGTTTAACCACTCTGATGAAGAGTGGCCTCTTTGTATATTGTTTTTTTATCTGAGCCACTGGAAAAGCACGTCTATGGAATTCTTAAGCTGAGTTGGTGAACCAGGCTGTTAAGCTTCCCACACATGGGCACACGTGGATCTGTAGTTTCTTCTCACTCCTCTGCTGCAGGGTAACATCCACTTTTAAGGTTTCAGCCTTAAGTGGAAACAGCACAGACTCCGAGCTAGGTAATCACTGCTCTCCACTCAGCCACATTGAAATAGAAGTTTGGGAACACCGACGACACGCGCACAGAAATGGTTCTAGCTGGAGAAGGCAAATTATTTCAGTTAATATTATCTTGTGCAGTCCAATAAAACTACCACGTTTCTATGTACACTTCAACTTGTGTTCTTCATATAATGGTATTGAGAACAGATATGCCTTGTTTTATAAATTTTCTATGGTATTTATTAGGTAAAACGTTAAATGCCTTGCCTTTGAGATAACAACAGTGTAAGTGCTTCCATTGCAAAGAAAAATTCAGAAAAATCTGGAAAGTTTACCAAAGGCCACTTGCCAAACAGTTCTGCCTTCAAGCTTTTTAAGCACGGCTTAAAAATCCTGGTTGATACGTAAGAATGTAACAGGTATGTTGCTCAGTTTAGCCACAAAGAGAAAAGCATCTGCATTTCCCAAGCCCATCCATGTCTATACCCAACTCATGCCTTTCCCCCTTGCCAAGCAGACAGGTGAGGTAACCAGTCTGTACCTAACCACCTACATTATCCTGTATCTGCTGTACAGTATCATATCAATTTTAGAAAACATTAAGGATTTTCAATGTAACATGCTGTGAACATGTATATTTGGGAAGCTGTAATGTATTCCACATGTTCAGGCAGTAATTTAAATTATACCACTTCATTAATTTTGGCAGTGGCCAAGTGAAAAACATAGAACTTAAGTGAAAAAAATATTTGCATACATATAGGCCACTGAACTCCAGAACTTAGATTGGCAGTTACTGAGGGTAAAGCAATATGTTGTAAAGAATGTATACATATTTTTATAAAAAGTGTTTATTTTAATAAACCCCTTAACACTAAAAGCTGTACCTCAAAAGCTGAAAACTAATTTAGACCAGACACTGTGCATACCTGTAAACCAAAACCTCTTTTGGGCATCCAATGTTCTATGGGCAAACTTCAATTAATGGAAAATAAATCTCCCAGGTGCTCTTCAGCTCCAGCACCATTCAGAGCTGACTGCATGTGAGTGATCTCACAGGTTCATCCTAGCCAGGAGTTTGCTGTTCGTGGGCAAAACCAGGAAGAAATCAGCACTCAAATGAATTCAGAGCTTGTAATTTTACTCATTCAAAGAAGAAATGTGAACCACTTGAATGTGCCACACTAAAGGTGGTTGTTTAAATCATGATGCTGGACAGACCTGCAGGGTCAGGCAGGGGAAACTCTTGAAGTAGGAAAAAAAAATGGTTCATAGGTCTAAATCAGGTATCCCACGGCCCCCAGGAGCAAGGCAAGTATCTCTACAATCATGTTTGGCAGAGTCAGTCAACTTGTCATCATTATTTCTTTCAAGATTCTTATCAGTAAGAACCAAATTATGTTCCTGTATCTGGCTGAAACCAACACTTTTGAGGTACAGTCAGCTGACCTTTTTTTTTGGTTCCCAAATATAAAATATAGCATCTCACAGGGTGCTTAACACTTATGAAAGTATCCTCAGAATACCTTTTTGTAACTACATCTTGTACAGAAATCTTTTTTTAATCTAAGTAAATCACTAAAAAAAAAAAGAAAAAAAAATTAGAGGGCAGGGTATGTTCACCCAGTTAAGCTGAAAGAAAGCACTAATTTTATCTCTGTAGTTTTTTAAATATTTTTAGGCAGATTAAGATTTTAAACCCTAGATTGTAAATATATTTTGCTATACTTTATCTGTATGTGGCTGCTCAAGCACTTTGTAAGGAAATTAGGATATTTTAGAATGGTACACTATGCATTAAAATGAAATGTGCCTTTAACAAATGTCATTCTAAGTGTTTTGCAGTCATTAATATCACAAATTAAAGTTTTAAATAGAGTAATTTGTAAATTGTGTCCCAAACATGATTTTGCTGTTTCTTGAGATAACTTGTCATGTTTTCTCCACAGGAAACCAGAAAAGAACTTACGATCAGGAAGGGACAAACAGAAACCCAGTCTCTTAGTGGTAGCTCAGTATACTCATATTAATTCTTTATTTTGCTTTAAAAAAAAAAAAAAACAACAAACCCACAAACAAACTTCTCCCTCTGAGCAGACCTTCTTTCAGGCTGAAGGCAAGAAGCCTCCTCTCCCTGGGGTGAGCAGTCCTTCAGAAAGGAGCAGAATGTGACCACATCTGCTGAAGTCTGTCCAGCCTGAGCCAGCATTCTCCCTTTGCAAGCTTCCTGTGTGAGCAGGGGACACTTTTCCCCCCAATTCTGGGTATTTCCTCATTAGAGTCTCCCCCACACCATCAAAGAGGAAGCAAAAATCTATACCCAACCCACAATGAGCTTGTTCTTAAAAGCATAGAATTAAGCTTTCTTTTAAGTGCATTCAGATAAGAAATCTTTACTCTTACGAACAAACCAGAATTTCTTAAGCCCACTGCTTAGTGACCCTTCAAGATTTAGCAATCATTACAGAAAGGTCTGGCTCCAAGTGCAGATGCAGGCAGCTTTAAGTATCCACTCTAATTTGCAACTGAATAAACAGAGGAAGCACCTGAAGATCCTGCCCCATCGCTTTGTTGTGTGTGGGGAATGCAATTGTCCAACATTCCTCTCACTGCTGAACCACCTCCCAGGCTGTGACATACTCAGGAGACCCAACACCTATAAACACCTGAACAACAGCCAGTCAGTCTTCTTGCACTTTAGACACAGATTGTCCTACAGCCTTTGCTACTACCTTGCTTCAGTAACACAAGAATGCAGTTAGCTGAAACAGGCTAAAGGTAGCCCAAAACTCAACAGAAGGAAGTCTTACCCATCAGTGCATGGCCCACAACTGCTGGGCAGTGACACTGCTCAGGAGGACAGAGGCAATCATGCTGAGCTGCAAAAACCTCCATTTCAGCTCCCCACATCTGTCCCTGCACCCCAAGAACTGCTGGTACCACACACACAGCTGACCCCCACTGCTCCAGCCAGGAATGACAAGAGCTCAATTCCAAATGAGAAGCCTCTTTAGTAGCTGCTTTGAAGCTAAGGAATTTGGCTTCCTTTAAAGTCGGAACTGCCTAAAAATTAATACAGAGTTATACCTTTTTTTCTTGAATGCTTCACATTAATTGTAGTCTACCGGGATGAGCAGCAACTGGTTTTCAGACTATATGTGGCCCCTTCAAACTTCCTAGTTTTGCCTCTTTGGGCTGCACAGTTACTGCCATCACTAACACCAAGGGAGGCGTAGGAACTGCCTGTGGAATTGCAGGAAGAGGCAGGGTCAGGCCAGGATACTGTGCCTCTGCAGACAATCAGTCTCTCCAAACTACCAAAAGGACCACCTTCAACACCTGTACCCAAATTTTTCATGACTGCAAACAACAGCTTCAGTGGTGTAACAGAACTGTGCAGCCTTTGTTTACAGAAAAAATGAGCTGCCACATTTCAATAGTCTCAACTGCCAGAAGAGGATTAAAACTAAACCAGCTAGAGAACAGTGAGGGCTATTGACAATTAGTGTTATTAGCACTGGACACCCAGCCTTCCCTCTGGATAGCTTAGGGCCAGATGTGTAGCAAGCTGACCCCTCAGCTGTTCCGTTTGGTAATCAAAATGAATTCACAACTGTGATACAAAATTAACTCAGGAACCAGATGGCTCCCAGTTAAGAGCATTTGTTGCTTTTCACACAAAGGGACACTGTCAGGAGGCCACTAGCTTTCAAAGCTCTTAGTTTGGGAAGGGCTGAATAACTTCTGGCCTACCCTGCTCAGCAGACAGATTCATCTTTTCAAACAAGCCAAGTGCTCACTTAGAATGCAGGAGTGTCAAAATCTTAACCGTGGGGGTGCCAGGGTAGACTGACAGGTTAGAACATTTAACAGAAGCTTTTACTACACACATTTTTTATCTTCCTTTGTACAGTACCAAGCACCACAAACACTTGTGAGGAATTCAACTGAAGAGTCTCTATGTTTGCATTTAGCTGCTGTGTCATTATGTCACATCCACAGCAGCAGAGACATCAGTGATAATCAAGGAGACGGTGCCAAGGATGTGACCAACCCTTTAACAACAAACCCTGGAATCTTGAGCAGCAGTTGTGCAATTATTCAACCTGCTTTTCAGCAACTGCTTGCATTTTGGGTTAAGTAACACACATTCTATTGTACAACTAACTATCAGTACTAAAGTCACACTTGGAGATTAAAAATGGTCAAGGAAAAGTGCATTTAAGCAGCCTTGAGACCAAGGCTCCAAGTGTAATGCTAACTCTGCCATTTTGTTGAGCACATTCCATCTCTCAGCACGTGGAACATCAAGTCTGTGCACATCAAGTTGCAGTGATATTCACAAGATGGTTAAGTGTTTTTGGAAAACAGTTTATTTGGGAATTACATAATAATATTTTCCAAAATACATCTTGCTAGATCCCTACAAAAGAAATCTAAGTAAGTACAACAATATGAAATTAAGTTTGTTGCAGTAGTCATTAAATATTTACTTCCACTAATATATACATACAAAATGCCACACAACGAGCTTGTTTACCCCTGGAATGTGTGCTGCCTTTCAGCAGTTATGCTCCATATCCTCAGTTGTCAGTTCCACAACATGAAACTCAATATTAACACTTTGTACATCCTTTATTATAGGCAAAAATCAAAAGTTTGTTATTGATGTGTTTGGGTTTTTTAATAGAAATTAATAGTAATCCTCTGCAATTTCACAGCTGTGGTAGTTTGTCCACTGGAGTATCAAACTTGAAGTCTGCAGGGAAGAGATCTGGAGCTCGAGGGTAGATCAGTCTGTACGATTGCCTAATCGTAACATCAGCCACACCAGCAATATCACCAATTTCTAAAAAGCAGACAAATTATTAGTTTTTACTTTTCCCATCTGTATTGAAGAAACCAGCAAGCATAATGTATCAAGCACTATACAATTACCTTAACTCCTAACTCTCCTAGAAGCCTAAAAAATGTTTTAACCCCTGTGACTGATCTTTTGCATAGCAGTCTGTCTTCTCACATCCCACAATTCAACTTCTGCTGTGGGTCACAGAATAACACCCCTGCCAAACTGACTGAAGGTCAGAGAGCAGAACTCATTGGAAACACCTACTGCAAGGTCTACACATGCCCAGCAACAGTCTAATAAATCACTCTCAACATAACAATCTTAGTTTTTACTCTTTCACTAAATACAAGCAAATCCAGCAGAAAACTGAAGCACTGGCAGAAAGGAGTCCCCTCTCAGCTAAGGATGAAGTACAAGTACCTTAAAAATGCACAGAGAAGTCAGAGGCACAGAACAAGCTGCTGTTTTATAGGCAAAGGAAACACTTCCTTGAGATGCACAAAAACTTAAATTTGAGATTTAACCAAATCTGGAATATAGACCTTGAGCTGCATGAAAGCCTTGGAGTATTTCAGAGCAGCAGAATGTGCACATGCAAACAGTGTCATGGGTAGTGTTAAAATCCTGCTGGTTTGAATGCACTGCTCTACTGCATTCCAGACTCCTATCACTTGAAGAAAGTAGTTTCACACAAAGCGTAACAAATCACTCAATTTGGACAAAACTGGACACTTTGGGGACAGAGATCCTCATTTGGTCACTGTTCTATGTAATTAGTGACAGCTTATCACTACTTTCACAGATTCAGCTGAGTTCTGCAGTCACACTGAATTCTCTTCCAAGCAGCAAGACATGGGGGGGAAAAAAAAAAAAAAAAAAAAGTAAAATTTTACCTTTTTGTGTCCTTTTCTCTGCAGAAGCTTGTGATGCCATATAAATAGCTGCAGCTGCTACAGAAATAGGGCTCCTCCCAGGAACCAAATCTAATTCCACAGCTTTACGGGCAATGTGTGTTGCTGCCATTTGTACTTGTTTGGGAAGACCCAGATTGGAACAGAACCTTGACATGAAGTCTCCAGTTGTAATGAGATCAACACTGGTTTCAAGAGCTTTCAAAATAAGTTTAAAACACCGGCCTATTTCCTTCTTTGAAATCCTGGACACTGCACATATTTCTAAACAAAGAGTAAAAATTAAACTTTATGCTTGACAATGTTTCCTCCCCCAAAATAGTAAAGTTTGATTCTCAGCATATTAAAATCCACACAGAAGGCCAATCTGATGATAGCCACCATCACTAACTAAAGATGTTTTGCACCTTTGTGAAAAACACTCAAGTCCATTCAGTCAGTAAACAATTTTCAAAAGGAGCTAATTAATACAGCTTGCTTAGTAAGGGCAATATTGATTGCATCCCTGTCAGGGAAAAATGTGCATATTTACTGCAGTTACAACACTCATCCTCACCCTCTGATCAAAGCAACACCTTTTAAATTTTTACCAGCACTCAGAGTGACCTTCAATGTTTTTAAAATGCATTATGACTCAAAATCCCATACCTGAGAGCCTGCTCACTTCATAAATTCAACAAATCTCTATACTCCCCCTTCCCCTCCTGAAAAGTGAGCTGTAGCTAAGAACAACCAACTCGGCAAAGGAATGAGGAAACCAACCTTCTACAGTGACAGCAGCTAGACCTTTACTTCATAGCAACATTGCACCTGTATCACAACTTACCTTTAAATGTTCTTGGAACACCCTCTTGTCTACAGGCTATGTAGAGACAAGCAGAAGCAATGGCATCGTTACTCCTTCCCTTCAGGCTCTTCTGCTCATACACTTGCTTGAATAAATTATTTGTTCGATCCTTCAAAGCAAGAAGACTAAATTTAATTAACTCTAGGCCATTTAATTAGTAGCAATATCAAAAATTCATGTGCTCATTATATTATGCTAACTAGTCCAATGCCAGAACAATTTAAGGAAGGGAGACATGAACTTACAACTATATTTCTCGGGAGGTTGATTCTGTCTGCCATGTTTGTAATTTCTTTAAAAGCATTCATCATTGCACGATCAGAGCTGCTCATAGTTCTGCGATTTTGGTACTTGGAATTCCCAAATTCATCAAAACTTGCTGCACCTGTGCCCTGAAAAGAAAAAATTTTATTGTCAATAAAACACAAGCAACTTCCTCCTCATTTTAGAAGCAAACATCTTCCAGCTTCATACATCTTAATTCAAGGCATTCGGTTTCAACAGTTGTGCAAATAAACAGTAAATCAAACAATTGAGTGTTGCGGAATTTACTTCCAAGGCTCAAATCACTAATTGACTCCCAAAGAGCACAGATTATCCAGGGGTTTTTCTTTTCTAATGTTGTTTCAAGAACAAAATTAGTTACATGTAGCCTGTGTGTGTGTGTCTCAATACTTCTGCCACCAGTGCTGAGGTCCAAGGCTGTATTTTATGCAAACCCTATGTCATTTGGGCTGCATCTGCTCTGTGGCACGCTGGTGAGTTAAAAAAAAACAACATTTTTTATGGCCAAGAGGAGACCAGTTGTCACAACAGTAACTCCAATGTGAAAATGGGCAAAGAGAACATCCAAACCAATGACCTACTCAAAAACAATGTGATGCTGTGCCTGCTAGCAGTTGCAAGCCTTAAATTGTAGGGAAGTGTAAAACCCCACATATTCTGCCTCTACAGGAAAACCACAGACATCTTCAGAGGAGTAAGAGTCACCAAGTCAATCTGGCAACTTCAAAACAAGCTTCCAACATCTGGTTTTTGTACCTAAAAACTAATGATGTAAATTACATACCTCTGTAAATATACAATCAATTTTGCCTAACTAAGAGTGTCTAAAATTGTTTAAGGTCCTCAATTAGCCATCAGCCTGAAACTGTCTTTAACAAAAAATCTCATGTCAGATCAGTAATAGCTGATAATAATAATAACAGGGCCTGTAAGTTCAGAAGAGCAGTGTCTGTAATTTATATTGTCTACGTGTGATTGCTGCCCTAGTGTACAGGGCTGTGAGTTCTCCCAAGTGCAAAATGCTTCTTCACAACAATTCTGCATTGTGAACAGAAAACTGGATTCCCTGAATCAGCGAGGGTTTATTCCTTGCTGGCATCTTCAAAATATTTGCTGGGCAGGGACATCCAACTTTCATTTCAGACTGATTGGGTTATGTGAACAAGCAGATACAGCAGCCACTGCAGACACAGCCTACTGCACTGTTCTGCTTTGCCAAAAATCGTAAGCATAAAACTGATCTGGATCTGTGACTGACTGCTAGGCTGGGTGTTCACATCCAGCACTTGCACACAGAGTTCTCAAGTTGAAGACTCAGCAATCTATCAGGATGCCCAGGTGGTACAACATGGGACCAGGATATAGTAAACAAAGGACAGACCACACCCTGGCACTGCCTCATTCCTCTTGAGCTTCCCAGATGGAGCCAGAGCTCATTTCCTGACCTACGTTCTTGGGAATTGCTGTTCTATTTTAAACCACCCTCTAATACTATAATCTCTCCCTAGCACATATCTGCTTTTAATACATGTTCTTTGGCTGACACTAATAATGCTCACTCTTGACCATAAGCTACACTATTCCATTCCCCACTTCTGATGAGCTCAGAGGATACACCTTTGCTGTTGAGACTCATACTTGGACACAGCTGTGGAGGACCCCAGCACAAAACCCTCCCTTGGAAGCCCCTTGAATAGGTTCTCTCTTCTGAGAGATACTCAATTTCAGGATCCTTCTTCTTTTCTTCTACTTCTTCTAGTCCTTCAAACATCCTTTCAAATTAAAGAATCACACCAAAATTATCTTAGCATCACCACAGCAGAGGGTTGTTCCAAAGGCAATCTGTCTTGACTAGATTAACACCTCCAGCTATCCACAGGTTCACAGTAAAGTTTAAAGGTAAACAAAGAACAAGAATCAAGCTCAAACATCAGACCATAAAGAGCACTACAGACATATCTGCAACACTGGACCTTCCCCTCCAAAATTATACCAGAACATTCCATTATACCAAAACATACACAAGTCTCAGGTCAAAAGGACCCCACAAAACTGATGAACTCCAAAGAGTGAGTAAGACCACTTTTTCCAGTAGATTGGTAGCAAAACATGTTTTATTTTAAATTTATGGAAAAAAATCTTTATATCAAGGCAGATTGAGAATCTGCCAGTTTAGTTATTTTTTTCTTGAATTTTCCATGAGTATTTTAGAAATAACTACAATATTCTGGCAATCATGTGACAATTAACGCCAGACTACACATCTCTAATTGATCTGCATTGTCACCAGATCAACCACAGCACACAGCATCTACTTTCAGACATACAGTTCTGTGCCAATATCCTGAAGACCTGCCTGAAAAATTCAAACCACTTCCAGCGCAGCCAACTACACTACTATTCACCCTCCTCTGCACAGACAGATTAATCTTTCTCCCAACACAGGCTGTTGCTACCTCAGACAGATGGGTCTCCTAAGCACTAAAACCAATTAGGAACTAATCCCTTTGCACAAGCAAAGGAGTCTCTTTTGCTGCTAGCAGATACAGACCACACACCCCCAGAAGAATTGAGTCCTGAAGCAGCACCTCCTGGTTTCAAAGAGGAAAGAGATACAAACCATCTGTGAAGCAAAAGCAGGTCACTTCCTTTCCTGTTTCAAGGCAACAGGCAGTCACCAGAACTTCACTGTTGTAACTGGCAAGTGCTTCAGACTCTACTTCCACCTACAATTCCCAGGAGTTTACAATACATCATCTCTAATACAACGTGCCATGAGAATTCTCAATGTCCTTCTCTTCCAGATTTTTCACAACACAGATAGCAGTTTGGGGGTTTTTTTGTGGTGGGGGTGGTTTTTCGCTTTAAAGATTCTATTCTCTGCTCTACCTGAAGCAGAAATACCTCTGGCACACAAATCTGGGGTTGATTACAGGCTGCTCCAGGAATTGTTGTTAACTAAGAAAATATTATTTTCTCCTGCTTCATTCTCTGGAATTCATTAAGGCTGTTCTGAACTCTGTCAAATACTATGCATCTTCTTCATGACTACACCAGTTTCACCAGTGTTCAGCCTCTGTGCACATCTAAGTCACTTCTTATCCCAGCCTACTGCTGGCAGGGACTTCAGAAGACTGACCAAGTAATGTACTACTTCCTTGCTTTAACTATTTTTGCTGCAAAAATTATGCCCTTTCTGCACTATTAGAACTTTCATCATCATCTTCTGATCTAAGGCACCCTCTCCCTTCCAAATACCTGACAAAAAAGATGCAATTCCTGATACAAAGTTCATATCAATGAGCTGACAGCCCAGAGCCCCTGCTCACTGGCAAGACAAACACAGGAACTCTTGTCCAGAACACATCCTGGTTTGTCAAAGAAATTACCAGTTTCCTGTAGAAAATAATGTGTCTCTTCTGCGATTCTTCCCCATGCAAATAAAATATCCATAGCAGGGCAGACTGTACCCTCTACATTCTCCAACATGATTCTGGGCAGTTCCAGTTTTTATTCACAGTTCCCATAGGTTAAATCATGACAAACTGACAGCTGTCCCTCCTCTGGGATTTTCTGGTTAACAGACAAACTGCTTCATTCACTGAACATCCATCTCCAAAAATTTTTAGTTTACATTGAAAAACAAACTTTTCATAGAAATTTCTTTAAATCTTTAGTTCTGCCACTGCAGCTGCTACCCCTCTTATTCTAAATGAAGATCTGAACCTCCAGAGGGAGGAGGGTCAACAGCACAAGTAACTGTTGACCTGGGTACGAATTCTGTCTTTAGCTGAAATGTCTTTTCTAACACATGGGTGCTAGAAAAGCTCAGGAGGTTGTCCTACCTACTGAATCAAACAGTTCCCAGAAAAAAAACCTGCACAGTCCCAAAAGATGGTAACGCTGTGAAGAACCTGGAGCATACATTCAATTTCCCCCTCTGTCTATGAGTGTGTATTTCTGATTTTTATCACAACTGACCAAATCAGTGACAGAAATCCAAGCCTGAAGAATTATCATTTTTCTGGACTTACACGAGGTCCATTAAAGGTCCAGTGACTTCAACAGCACTGCTTCACAGAGCTACTTAGTCCTGCCAACTTTTCTAATTGACCTGTGATTGAGGTAATTTGTTTGCCTGACTCAATTCTAAAAAGCTGCCTTAATGCATCCTAAGATCTGGTGCACAGCAATGCTCAGAACTGTCCAAAGCACAAGCATCTACTTGGACATTCCTTTGAAAAGGTTTGTTTTTCACCAATGAAGCTTCAGGTTTAGCTATCCATATCAGTATTTATTAGTTGTCCTCACCTATTTGAAGAATTCTTGGTTGAAAAGTATGGTGCATACTCCTCTCTATATATCCATACTACTTTTAGGTATGTGCACTTCTTCATACAATCAGTATCACTGAACAAAAACTCCTGAGAAACCCTGGTGTGCATGTACACAACACACAAAGCAGAATTACATTTTTAATAGTTATTTATCAGCAGATGGACCACCTTTCATCAAACAGTCAAGATTCACAAACATCCATCTGAATCTTTAAGTACAATGATGTACAACAATGAAAAGTTTCCTGGGTCACTACTTCATTAAAGGGTGTGCATTTGTACCATTTATCTTGTTTGCTCTCTCATGACAAACACCAGGATATAGCTGCAGCACTTAATTTCAGCTCAAATATAAACACTGAATACTTCCTTCTGGAGCACTAACACCATTAAAGAATTCTGTAGTTCATGATTTAGCATTAGCTGGAAGAGCACATACAACATACCTACAGATCTCCAGGTCTCCAGTATCCATTTGGTACAGATTTTATTACAAAAAATGGTAGCTCAAGTTGGGCAGTACTAGCTACTGAGACATCAAAAGTAAGTATCTGTAACTTCCAAATCATCTCAAGCACCAAAGTGTTCTATTTAAAGCAGCACACGGAAGGGTGGAAAGTAACCCCACAGCACTGCAAACTTTTCTTCTGCTGAGGGTGTCAGCCCTTTCCTGATACTCCCAGGAAAGAGCCACATTTTACACATCATTGAAATGTAAGAATTCAGTTCAGACAAAATCTCTTTGTCAACACATCCTCTGAATAGTTTCCCTATGGCCATCCAAATAGATACTTCACGTTAAAATGCTCAAACTTAGTGAAATTTAATATTTTAAATGTTACCTTGCCAATCATTGTACTCAAGTCGCCATCGCTCAGCAAAGGATTCTGGGTATCCCCGACTCGAGATGGATCCTTTGTTGCTTTGTCATTGCTGAAAGTTCTCCATTCTGACCCTACATCTATGACCCGGTCACCTGAGTTAACAGAAAGCAACAGTCTGCATTACACCATTAATACAACATGTTGAAATGATTCATGAAACATGAGGTTACAAATCCAAGCTCTCCATTATAACACGGCAGCCTGCTGGCCTCCCCAAACAGAACAGTAATTTGCAGGACAATAAACCAAAATGTTTGGGATTTACAAGTTAAGTTGAAAGCAGCAGGAGGAAAAACACTATTAGAGCTGCACTGAAACCAGAAGACAAGGAGTTAAAGATGATCATGGAATCTTCAGTACACTACAGGAATAAAGACTTTGATTTCAAGATGGAAGTCATGGTTGCCTACAGATGCTCTCAGCACTTAAGACAAATTAGGAAGTTACTGTAACTTAACAAGATCTCTCACATTTGCCATGTCTTCAAAGTGCACATGTGAATTATCCATCATGCACAAGCTCATTAAGCTGCAGTAAATCACTTCATGCATGAGCTCCAGCCCCTTAGTATTCTGAAATCTTCTAACCTATCATGACATTTTGCAGCTCAATTCTTGTTCTTGAAGATCTGACTCTGCTTAACTCCATTTCAAGATAAATATTATTGACAATTTGCTTGACAGTACCAACAATATATATATACACATAGCTATCCCTTCTTAGCCCTCTAACTGTTATACTTGGAACAGATTAAATGTAGATTCAGAGTAAGCAGAACAAGCACCAAACCCACATTCTCTGAATGAAACAACTTTCCTTGTAGTCATCAATTCATCTCACATTCATCTAAACCTTTCAGATTGCCAAATAACCCTAAACAACATTCTGATGCAGTCAAAAGCCCTACAGTAATCATCAAGATACAATCTTTACAAATAAATAAGTAACAAACAAACAAAAATAAAAATCAACATATTAAAAACAAAACAAAGAAAAATTAAAAACCCTGTCTCCACTGTTGATTAAGCAGTTCAGTCTATCTGCAGTTCTGGTAGAATCTGCACCTCAAAGGTGTTGTCTCCAAAACGATACTCCAGAATTTTTTAGCATATATGTAGAGAAAAGCATCACTTTTTTATTACTCTGCAGTAAACCAGATTACAGCTTTGTGCAAAATATCAGAAGAAACTTCAATAGAATTGTCAACCTGCTTAGCTAAACCCAAGGAAAAATTCACTGTTTTTATTTACCATCATCACTGTTTAAGTACATTGTGAATTAAATAACTGCAAAAATATAAGTAGCAAGACAGCAATAAAAATTTACAATAAGGAAGCCTTAGTATGAAACTACAGAGTGAGATTTAACCTGACAAAAACATAAGTAGACAGAAGCACTCATCAAGCCAATAGTACAAGATGTGAAGATGGAGAAAAACAGGAGAAAAGGAGAGACCAGTCCAATTGCACTGTTACATTGGGGAAGAAGAGGAATCTATTCTGAATAAGGAGCTTAAGGAACTTATTCTTAACACAAAATTATTCAAAGAACTTGCTTGAAATGGAAAGCTGTGGATGAACCACATGAAATCACCACAACAAAAACAAATAAATTTGGGTTGGAGGTTTTCTCACCAATATTTGCCAGATGTTCTTATAGCCATGCTCCACCTTTATTTATTGCGTTAATGAAAGTGCAAGAGGGGAAAAAAAGCCTATTAAAACTAGAAGGCTAAGAATACAAAACATTAAATGAAGGCACAGGTCTATTCTTGCTGCTACAAAGGTCCCCCCACTGCCACCTCCTCGCAAGCTTAAATTAGCTGACAGCATGCTCATCTAGCTCCTAGACTCCCTGCAAATATTTGATTCAATATTGCTCCTTCTATGGCCTACCAGCAACTTTAAGACAACCCCCTAATACTGTTTACAGCATCTAAAAAAAGCAAAATGTACTTAAAAATTCTGGCATGGTATAAATAGAACACTGAGTACAGGGCAATGATGTAATATTTTTTCCACACAAGTGGGAATGACCTAAATGACTCACGCTCAGGGAGCTGCCTCTTACAAGTTATGAACCATTCCTTGCTCTAACAAAAAAGTGTTGTATCATTGCCTGCTTTGGCAAATGTATTGCAAACAGAGGATTGACACTTCTACTTCAGAATGAGAAAAGATTAAGGAGAACAAACTTCCAAATATAAAGCATTTGTGTGATTAAGACTCTGTATGCAAATACCTTTACTTGGCCAAGAAATCTGCTTTTGAGGAAAAAGTTTTCCTGTACACTTTCAGTATCTCACTTAAAGAGGTCATATGCAGTGCATTCCACCTTTCAGAAGGCTTCTATAAAAAGTGCAACACAAGCTAGAAATTAAAATGGAACAAACAGGCCAAAAGGTTTCCCTACATGGAAAATACACTCAGCTATAAGCAGCTAATTATCCCATTACATACACAAAACGAAGAATGAGCCTTGAAGACTGGTCCTGAATTAACATTTCAAGTCCTAACGTGAATTTGCTGGGTCATACACTACTGTCTGGCTTCACTGAAGCACCTGGAAAATGGGTCTGACAGTCAAACAGTAAAAAAAGCTCCCAATGCTTTCTCACACCATTATTATATTGGCTTTGGCAATGGTATCGAGCTATGATAAGTATGGGAGTGGCTGCATATTCCCTGCCCTACTTCCTTTTGATGCAGTCCTTTTGAACAAAAATAAGCTTCACTGGATAGGGTTACATTAGACACTCCTTTATTTAAGTTTCATCAAAGGAGTTAATCTCTTCAACTTCCTCTAAAGTACAGACAAAAAAACCCAGTTTACAAATATTAGCAGAACCCATCTCCAGACTGATACCCTGAAGCACCTTACTGAATATAGATTTCTCCACTGCCCCATTTCATTTCATAAACCATTCTTCCAGTAGTCACTCTTTAAAGCACAGTCTAATAGACTTAACACAGAGGCTCTAGTGGAAATACACACTGAAAAAGTCACTGGCTCAGGTTACCCACCATCTGAAAAGCTCATTTAGTAAAGTGCAGAACTGTTATTCAGAACGGAAAACCTCAGACCAAGGTTACTTTTCTTCACAACTGCCTAATGCAAAGAGCATGCACTACAGAAATGTAAGAGTAAACTCAAATCAGTATCAAAAATTATCATTTTGAGCAGTTTTTAGAAATAAGCTTAATACATCCACACATCACACTCTATGCATGTTTACTCCCACACACGTCTCCCCCAAAAAAGTGATTTCTCATAGGAAAATATTTTCACTCAGCAAGTCCTGAATTAGCAATTACATATTTAAAGAGAATTAATACCAGCTATTTTAATCTTGCATTCCACTCACATTAACTCGTAACACACATGTATTTTATTCTCTTTTATTCTTTTTGTGTTACAGGTTGACAAGAAACATGTTTAATCAAAACAAAAAAAAAGGATGAAACTGCAGCCTCAAATAATGTTAAGTATAATGTACACAGTCTTGAAACAGTTGAAGACTGTTCTTAAGACTTCAGCAGAGGAGCTCTGATGTTGCATCAAGATCTACTTATTATTAACTAATATCTTAACCTTAACATAAATATGGTATTAAAGTTTAACTGCACTTTAAGGTACCAGAATGCCTTGTGTTTCTACAGAATGTTTCATTTTTACAGGTAGTTAAGGAATCTGCCGCCATCTAGTGAGCACATATATTATACTTTTATTTTAAAGCATTTTACAAAGCCAAATTAAAAAAAAATAATTTACAATTAATCAACTCCTTATTAGTCAGAGTAATGAGGTGTTGAGACAAACTAGGTAGCAGACTCCAAGCTGAGGAGAATCATGAGATATAACTACACAGAGCCTGGCTGACTGAGCCTTCTCTTCTCCAGCCTCTCAGCCTCTCCTCATTCAGAGATGCTCCAGATCCTAAATCACTTTTGTAACCTTGTGCCAGACTTGCTCCAGCAAGCCTCTGCCTTTCTGATACTGAGAAACTCAGGAGCCCAGTCAGACACAGTACTTCAGACACCTACTCCTCCACATCCTATTTATTAACTTATGCACTGTCCCATACAGTACTACTCAGCTCTATAGCTTCCAAATCAAACTTGTTTGTTTTCAACTTTAGAGATTCTATTTAAGACCAGATGTACCAAATGTTACCAAAGAATAAACTCTAGCATTAAAACCCCCATACTTTTACAGCCACAGCTGCTACAAAATTTCTAGCCTTTTGTAAGTGAGCAATTTTCTTTTTGCAAAAAGTTCTTGTTTTCAATAAATTGTCAACACCACAAAAGCATCATCACTGTCAGCAACAACCACCTATTCAGAAGGCATAGCTGAAACAAGAAAGGAACCAGAGCAGGCTTTGAGACCTTAAACAAAACCACACACAAAAACCCACCAACCAACCAAAAAATATCCACAGACACCTTCAACTAGTTTCCAGACATCACCAGCATCACACCAGTACCTACAGGCAACTATGGACTGAAACAGACAGTACAGTACTGCAGGTAAATGACAGCTGCAAGAACAAAGAACAAGACTCAAGGACTGGTGAGCTTCCTAAGATATCAACTTGTAATAAATTGGGGAAAAGCAAGTGAGAGCAGTACCATTAAACAACCTAACAGACAACTCTGGTCAGTTGAAATTACACCTCTCCAAGACTTGTGGCCTTTAAAAGACAAACACTATTCAAGTACTTGCCAAGGATGTGTTCCTGCTTTAAGCCAGACAGAAACAATTTTTCTTTTAGTAATTTTACTTCTCAGTTCCGTCTCTAGGTAACTGTACTTTCTGAAATAACAGCATATTTTTCAGTCAGTGTCTGCCTGTAGGACTGATAATGCTCAATGTTCATAGTTATCACTGAAAGAAGTGATACAAAGGCTCTTGCTTATACTTAGTCCAACAAAACCCAAGGTCACTGCTCAATTTCTTACACACTGCAAAATGAAAAGGAGGAAAAAAGGTCACATCTGTAACCCTCCTGGGGGAGTAGCAGACTGAACAAGTGACCCAAAATTGACGAAAGACAGTATTCCATCCTGTACATATCACAATCTAAATCTGAGGAACCATAAAAATCAAACTGTTCATCCATGGCTGGCATCCTGGGATAGCTCCATCCATTCTTCTGCCTTTGATCCCAATGCAATCCTGAATCCAGTTCCCATCTGCTGCTGGTTCCACCAGTCCAGTCCAGGACTTTCAAAGGACTTTTACTCAGTGGTAAAGTGAGCATTACTGGGGGCATTTGGGGTTTTCTATACACTTGTACCTATTTTGTTATTTTCTTTTTCATCATTGTTTCATTAAAGCTGTGTAGGCTGGTTTCCATCCCAGGTCTCTCCCTTATTCTCTTTCCTTTCACTTTCTGGGAAGGGAGAGGGGTTAATAGAAAGCATCTGTCATTCATTTAATTGCCAGCCCAGTGTTAAGCCTTGGCAGGATACCCCAACCTACTGAATCTCAATGATACATCTTCCCTGATCTACACTACACTATATCAAAAAATACAATGCTTTGGACTCTTCTTCCATCAGAGGAGTTCAGATCATTTCTAACCCTTATTTACCCTAAATCACTTTCTAATCCGGTAAGGAAGTAAATTTTTTTAAAAAACCAAAACAACAACAACACTCCCCAAATGGGATTATGCAGAATGTTACTACTATTCCACTAATAAATCTAGTATTTAACTAATGGAAGGATTCTTCACAGTGCCTCTCAATCCCCTTTGATTCCCAGCTTAAAGCCCAAATTTCTTCCACCCTCCAGGAAGTAATTAGATAAGAGCAGTGCTTATTACAAAGCCTGCCAAAAGATGCCAACTTCTGACAGCTTATGACTACATTTCCACTGGTACAAGCATTATTACTGAAACAGCTGGAATCATCACCCTTGTCTTTAAAGTTGGAATGAGTTATGACTTGAAGCAGAGATTATTTGAAATGCTGATTCAATGAAGCTAGAAAATTACTTTTTTCATATTACATGTTCCCTGTCTAAATTCAGCATCCATGAATACTCATGCAGAAGTCAACTTTATAAAATTTCTCTAAGTAACAGAGTCCTTTAAAATTAGCTTTTCCGTGGCTGCAAAGACTTTTATTTGCAAGGACTGGCTCTCATCAGATACTCTGTACTGTGCAGTACTGTGGACACCAAGTGCAGAAGCAGTAACCAAATACAAGATGCTAATACACATCCATAACTAAAAACTCTTGCCCATTTATTTAACTACACCTTTGAGATTTCACATTTTAGTTTTAAATGCTCAAAATACTCATAGAAAGAAGTAACCATGAACACACCCAAATTAAAACTTTTCACCATTTGGAGGTATAAAGATACTGAATGTAACTGCATAACTGCCCCCTGCTGGATCCAAGTCAGAAGTCCTTAAGCACCTTCTCCACTTTTAGGATACTACCAACAGCTGAAAAAAAGTAAAACAAAACAAAACCAAACAAACAAAACCTAAACAACCAGGTTTCTTTGGTTTTCAGAAAACAAGCATCTATATATAGACACAATCAATCTTCTCCCTAGTGACAGAATTACTGAGTAATGGACTGGTCAGCAAAAAGGCAACTGTGAAACTCCTTCCTACTCATTTGCTGTATCACAGAGAAAAAAGAAATCTACAGTATAGTTAAATCTCATCTATTATTCACTGACCATAGTTGAATTCAAGATGTGCCATTTAGATATCAGGCTTTTCAGAAGCCTTAGCCAAACAAATATACTGACAGATTTTATACCCACCTCACTCTTGAATAATTTTCCCCAAATTATTTAACTGAACACTTAAATACAGTGCTTAAAGAACATGAAATAAAAAAAAAACAAAACAAAACATGGAACAAACATCTGAATATAGGTCATAATCTAAATCAAAGCTTCAGCAACGTGCTATGTATCCAATGATTATCATTAGCTGAAGAAAGACTTCTGCTTTTTTTAATCTGGGGCTATCCAAAAAGACTCCATACAAGTGCACTGACTTCTTATCTAAGCCACACCTGCCTATTGAAGCAGGGTCAACTGGTTAAGAAAAAAATCACCTACTAAATGCTGCAAATTAACTCCTCACTACTCCAACTCTTGCACATTAAGACAACATTAAATGTGATTACACAGAAGTCTAAGGAAAGTCTTGGATCAGAAAGGTATTCCTACCTAGCTGAGATGCTACTCAGCTGTACATGTCACTACTCTCATTCATATCCCCCTCTGAAATTCAGCTCACTACCTTGCTACATCAAGAAAATTCAGTGCTTTCTATTCCACTATGATTCTGCTTTCTTCAACCTCTTCTGGCATATCAGAGACTTCCCGCCATTTTTACTGCCTAAGAGGCAGGAAGCAAAACATTTACCTGTCAAGAAAGAGGACTTGGGCATTGGAATGGGTTGCCTAGGGAGGTGGTGGATTTTCTGTCCCTGGAGGTTTTTAAGAAGAGACTGATGCGGCACTCAGTGCCATGGTCTACATGGACTACAGTGGAAGTGGATCAAGGGTTGGACTTGATGATCTCAGAGGTCCTTTCCAACCTGGCTGATTCTGTGATTTACTAGCCTTGAATTCTTGAAGAAAATACTTCTCCCCCCTTAAGTCTGCCTGAAGAATGAGATAATGGCAGCTTTAAACAAACACAGAACTAATTCTCCAAACCCTAAAACTCCACTCATGAATCCTCAACCCAGCACATGAACACTTACCATACCACATATCCTAGAATGATTTGAGTGAAATATGTGAAGTAAAACACAATAGTTGTGACAGCTGATAAACTCAGACACAGACTTGTAAAGCTTCATATGCATGTCAATCCAGATTAAGATCAAAAGTTGAAAACAGTTATCATTAAAAGATGGAACACAAGCTAGGCCAAGGAATGTAACACTGAAATCAGGCAGGTAAATTTTTCGTAGACTGAAGCTTTATTTTGAAGCATTAGTAAAACAGCCAGCAGCTTCAGTCATACTAACATTTAAGATTTTTTTTAGTACTACACAGTGAAATAGCACAGTTTATTTAGAAGAACAGAAAAATGCTCTGCAAAGAAAAAGCAGCATACTGGATTTACCTTAAAATTTCATAAACTTTTGAACACCTTTGATTAAAAATATTACTCAAAAATCCCTTTAAAAAGTAGTACTTGCAATATACAGCTCTGCCTAAGACATGGAATTCAACTCCTAAATAGATTAGCTCCTCTTTTTCCTAACTTCCTATTCCCCAAAATTTTCTACTGCTTCACTTCTTTCAGCTAAAGACCTGATAGAATACAACCTCAGCCATAACACTAATACTACTGATTTAATCTGGTATTTCCAGAAGATTGATTAAAAAACCTGAATATTATCTGTGCAGCAGCTATTTTAGCCTATGACATAGGCTCACATGTTTTACACAAAAATGATACTTTAATACTTAGCCGTACAAAGCCAGAACAATATCAAGTGGAAACATACTTAAGTTTAGTCAAATATTCTTTGCTCTTATTTCAACCAAACTGTACAAAAAATGAGTACAATTTAAAAACCAGTGAGGTTATATATATACTTTACAATACTAAAATAAATGCAAAAATTCAGCATTTCCCATTCTGTCCCATGCACACAAGCAGCATTCTGCACACATGAAAATCACAATATTTTTAAACAAAACTGTAATGCTTATTTAGGTACACTGTACCTTGAGTCTTTGGGGATTTTTAAGTGTCCTAAGTGATTCCCTTCAGTGATAAAGATCTCACTAACTAGATACCCTAGCTCATGAGTTGGATATATGCAGGTAAACTAAATTGCTGAAGTAAGATAGAATGAAACAAATCAACACAGAGGTAAATTTTAAAGCCTTTTCAGTGATAAAACCATAGAAAGCCTTTAAAAAACTCTGAATGCTTAAAGAAAAAAAAAAGGCAATTTATACTCTACTAGTAATGTTGGCTGTGAAGAGGACTCAGAGAATTTTAAACACTTTAGTAATTCAAATCTGTAAAAATCTGTATTAATTGTCTAATGTTTCTGCTCATTAAAAATCCTCACAATTTAACCAACACTATTGATTCAGAAAAGACCAGAGAGTAAATCTCCAAGGCAAGAATAACTCATGACTAGGTAACAGAAGGTACCTGAAATGAGATTTCTGGTAAACGTACCAAGCAAAAACTTTCTCTCTTCTTCTAAAGTCAGAATTATCTGAGAAGTTATGAACTGCTCAGCCTAGGCTCTTCTAAAATTCAGTTCAACTTCTATGGCAGCCCCACTGAGCTGCACATGGACCAAACTATTTTTCAATTATTAACTTGGAAGCCTATTAGCATATTTCAACAAAATATACTGCTGTGCACACTGGAGTTTGTAACCAGCAAATTTATTATTTATTTATCTTTATCAGAACAAAGCAAGTCACAATCCACCCCATAGCTTTATAATGGTTCCATAATTTTAAAGGAAACAAGTTTCAATATTTTAACACTCACTTTATTAACCTAGGTTCAAGTTTGCTTTAAAGACGCTTTTGAATCACCTGGCCAAATCTGTGATACTTTTTCTGTAACTAATTAAACATTTAGCTTTACACCAGCAGCTGTATGAGAATTTTTAATTCAGTTCAAGACAAGAACCAGAACAAAACCTCCAGTCTAGGAGAGAGGAATACAAGACCATATGAAATATTTAGCACCACAGAATGAATCACCTGAACATGGACTCTCAAAACAGAGGATTTTCTTTTGGTTCATGGTATGTCTAAAAAAAAATTAATAGAAATAGATGAGGCTTAAAGGATGATCACAGCAAGAGCATGAGAAGCTTCCCATGCAAAAGAAATAAAGACAGCAAGATGCTTGTCCTAGAGAAGAAATTTAAAAATCAGTCTGCAGTATGTTCCATGACAACATGATTCATTCTCCCTCTCACTCAAACAGGGACAATGCCCAAAAGGCTTTTCAATTTAAATCTTCCATTATACCCAGAAATACAGTTTAGTCTATGGAAATTGCTGTCACAACAACCAAGTGAAAGAGTTCAATAAGAATCCAGAGGAAAAACAGGAAGTTTACTTTGGACAGTACTGAAAGCCTTAGGAGTAATTAACAAAAACAGGTTCTGGCAAAGATATAAAGATAAATCCTTCAGGGCAGGAGATAAGATCTGAACCAATGGGGAAACAAGATTTATTAATTTTTTTGTAAGCAAAGTATTTAAATAACAACCTTTTACTACATTTCTCATAATGAGTGTTTCAGATAGAATAATGGATTCGACAGAACAATATTTTAATTCAGTACTACAACATTTAAAATTTTCAGTCCTTACTCATAACGCAGGAAGCTACCAGAAGACAGACTATTCAAAACAGCAAGCTTTTAGCCAACAGAATATCATAAAAGAAAATATTCAGGCATGAAGAAAAGGGCTTTTAATACTCAAGTCATATACTAGCTGTGTGGAAAAACCCCATCTACATGCACAGTTAAAATGTTAATTCATAAAAATATGAATAGCTACTTACCTACTACTAGACCACACTCAGAACAGATCATATCACCAGCTCTGTAATCCTCTACTAAAACAGAATCTGGGTGATTTGGGCAAGTCACTCTTGGAAGTACATCCAAACTAAGGAGAGACAGAAAACAAACAAACAAACATATTACCTCCTTTCAAATCAAGCAGTAGCATATCCAAAAGCTTAGGAGTTCCTTTTAAAAAGGACACTTTAATAATACAGAAAGTACAGTGATTTAAATTACAGGATATCAAGGCAAACGCTTTAACGTCACCCCTCATTTAAATGCTGTAACACTACATTTGACAATCAAGACCTCAAGTCATCTTATACTCCCATGTTTTCTTGATGCATCCTGTGCCAAAACCACTTTGAATTAAAACATCAAAAACAGATACAACAGAGTTGGTTGCAGTCAAACTCTCAGTCTTTCACTGAATGAAGTCCCTGCGAAGTTCAAGGTGATTTCTTCATCCCAAGTGAGTGTTCCCACTCATCCCATCAGATCAATATTACTTACCAGATCCTTAATTCAGGAATTAGTGCAGACACAACATACAGAAATAGAAATATAGAAAATACCTGATTCTACACATTTCATTATTTCCAAGCATTTGAGGATAAAGTCCCATTTTAAATTAAGTAACATATTAACAACAAAAATCGACTCATGAAGAGGAGTAGGTGACAACTGCTTTTCATAAAAGGGACATGTATCTCACACCCATGTATCTTCAAGAGTAATAGCCAATATAAAAAACTTCCAACAAGTATTAGCATTATTTAGCACCACTACTTTTAGTTACTGACTCAAGTAATACAGTTGCTTCTAACCAAACATTTCAGAATACCTCTAAATCAAGCTACCCACAACTGCTGTGTAATTCTCTTGAAACTGATCATTAAAAAATTGGACTAACATATATTTACAATTGGGAGTCTACATATTTAACAAAGCCATTCTGCTCAAGGTAAAAAAAAAAACCATGAATACCCACTAACCACAATTAGATTGAGCCAAAATATAAATTTTAGTCCCCCCAAATGTAGAAAATATCCTATTTAAACAGTCCATCTAGTTTCCCACCAGTCCATCCTTTCAGCCTAATCTATACATTCTATCTTAATTTCAACTTTTCAGATATTTCTAACAAGTCAAAGTACAAAAAAGAAACAGCAAACATTTTAATCCAGTGATTGTTCAGAAAAAAGTGTACAACTTGAAACTGAAAATCAACAACACTATTAATATTAAAGAGTCCAGAAAGAACATGTACACACAAGACTTTCAGATGTAAATTAAATCTAAAATACGAAATAAATACCCTTTAAACCACTTTTCACTATTCCCAGACAGTGGTTTCATACGACAAACCTGTTGACAAAGCACGTAAAATCACCTGAAATCTGGCACTGCATAAAAGGCTAGTGACACACTGAGCAAAAGGAAAAAAAAATTAAATCCAGAAGCCTGAAAGAACAGCCCAGACTCTGAAATAATATTTTCTTTCAGACTTTATCTTCACGAAACGGTATCAAAATTAGTTTTCCTATCATAGTCTTCATTTATCTAGATGAATGCCCACCACTGAGGTTCCTCCCCGCAGCAGACAGCTCAATAAACACGATTACACCCCAGGAAAATGCACGGCATGTGCCTGAAGGTCCATCCCAGCCAACAGCTCCCGAGCTGCAGTGAGAATACCGGGAAGCATTCCCGGGATGCAGGACAGGTTTAGCAGGAGTAGTAAGAGTCACTCCTCAGTCTTTTCCTTCATTCCCGACTTGAAAGAAAACTTGGACGCATCTCTAGGGAAGAGAACTACTTCAGAGACGCCTCGGGGCCGCAGACTCGCGGGGGTACGGATTTAGGGTGGGAGCCCAAAAAGCTCTTTCCAGGACCCGATAACCCGGAGCCGAGCCAGGGCCGCTCCGCTTCAGAGGCGGTGCGGAGCATGAGCTGCGGCCGCGCGCTGCCCGCCGCCGGGCCGGACGGAACCGGAGGCTCGGCTGGGCCCAGCCGCGGGACACCGACGCCGGTGCTCCTGTTGCAAAGCCCCGGACCGAGAGCAACCCTGCCCGCGGTACCGCTGCGCTCCGCGGCACAAAAATAAAGCAGGCACTGCCGGGGAGAGAGCTCGGCCTCGCCGGAAAAAGGACTCGACCTAAGTGCCGGCAACACCGAGCTCTCTCTAACAAGGGGCCCAGGAATCAAGTGATGAACTCGTACGGAATCCCCTCGAACCCTCACTTCCTCTCGGAGCAGTACAGATTAATACAGACACGGAACACCAAGCTCGACCTCCGGCCGCGGGCGGCTCGTCCGGGGATCGCCCGGCCCGGACCACTCACAGATGCCCAGGGAGACCCAGCCCTCCCCGAACCTCCCCCGGCCTCCCGCTATTCCCGGAGCCGAGCACAGGACGGCCCTAGGACACGGGAAGCCTAACAAGGGGCCGGCTACGCCGCGAACCGAGAGTGCCGCGCCGGGGACACCGGGGCCAGGCAAGGGTGGCGATGGCCACCGGTTCCTCCTCAGTCAGGAAACAACGCGGCCATTTTCTCTCCTGTGTCGTGGACAGGGAGAGATGGCGGAGTTCCTCTCGCCTCCTCCCTCGCTGCCCTCCTCCGCCCGGGCCCCTCCGAGCCCCCGGGCCTGCCTCCCGTACCGGCTCGTGGACGCCATCTTGCCTCCCTCCAGCCGCAGCGCCTCTGCGCACTCAGATACCGGCGCGCCCTTCCCCCCTTATATAGACAGAGCGCTGTGCGGGGTCCGCCCAGAACTTGCTACGGGTTGCGCGAAGGGACAAACTAACTCGAAGTGGCATGCGCGAGTGGGCAGACCCCGCCCTTATTCAGGGCCTGTGCGTGACGTAGGGGAGTGGTGCGGGGTCAGAGACGGAGCTGGGTCCGAACCTTGCTTCCGGTTCTGATGGTTTTGTGCAAACCCCTGCTGCTGTGAAAAGTACCACAGAAAGAGAGTTTAGGCAAAACCGCTGGAGTTGGCACAGGAGTGTCTGGGACAGGGCATGTTCTCGGCTCGCACCGAGCCCAAGCAACTCCCAGAAAGAGCAAGAAAAAAACCAAGAAAAGTTCAGTGCTCCCTTCCGCGCGTTGTCTGCTCCCGCTGCTGCTGCTCAGATGATTGAACTGTAAGAAAAACCTGGCCCTTCCGCAGGGCCCACAGGTGTGGGGCAGCCTGGCCGTGGCTCCGGGGAGGGGCCTCAGCCCCAGCCCCACGCGTGTCCCTGGGTGTGTGTCTGTGTTCCCTCTGTTACCCACACCCGGCGGCATCACCGCCCCTCTGTCCCTTCCCCTTGGCACCAAACCTCAGGCCAAGGAGCAGAAACAAGAACTGCAAAGCCAAAGCCCTCCAGTGCAGATTAATGACCCCACAGATGATCTGTGTGCAACGCGAGTCTGCAGCCCCAGCTGCAACAACAGGATTGGAAATCCAGGCAGTAAAACGGTGGAAAACCCCTACTCCTTTGGTATGAGCCTCTCCTCTCTGATAAAAGTCAGAGATAATTAAGACAGGAGTGGCTACAGATTTTGAAGAGGGCCATTACTTCAGTGATTTAAAGCGGTCAGTATTTAAGTCTCTGAAGAGGTGTAATTAACTGATCAGGGACACAAGACTGTTCTTACCCCTTGAGACCACATTTCCACTACATATTTTTTTGATTTCCCAGCTCAAAGGAAATTCAGAGGTGTTGAAAAGTTCTCATTAAACTTTTGAGTCATTCATTATATGTCACTGAAAACAAACTAGTTCGAGCCTGACAACACATTCCTTAGACTTTAAAAAACAAATACCTTTTGGAATAAAAGGCAGCTCTACTGTTAGAAGATACACATACTGAGATAAATCTAAAGCCTCTCTTTTCCCATTTGCAATGACCTTTTTCACAAATGCTCAATAAACTCAAAAGATTAAATAGTAATAAAAAATAAAGTCACAGTAACTGCCAGTGTGAATACAGCATGTGAGATTAAGTTTCCCCATAACCTCTGAAATGTGTACGTAACACTGTCTGCAACAGATGTGCCTCATCAGCACTGATGGTCCCATCAAGCTTTCCAGGTTTATTCTGGCTCCTCATATAATCCATTCTAAGATAAAGATTCCCTGCTGGCAATCACTGCCAAAAGCTGGTCCCTCCTGATCCTATTCCCATTAACTAGAACTGAAAGGGTTTAGTTTTCACCACAGAAAGACAGCAACTCTTTAAAATGTTTCCAAAAATATGATTTATAGTATCTCAGCATTTCTTTATTTCCTGTCTGCAGCAGTTTTTCAAGTGCTTTGTCCACAAGCAGCAGAAAGAAAGTGGTTGATGTGACAGATAGGAATACCCCTGTTAAGTCTTTGTCAACAGCAAATCATTTTAATAGCTGACAGAAAATTCACCTTGCTGTCCTATCACTGTACTTAAAACAATTAGTCTTAAAACTTAATTGGTAATTCTGGAGTTTCTTAAAATTCCACCCAGAGTATCTCATGCTAGCTACTGTCAGTAACAAAAATGTGTCCTTAACTGGCATTTCTTACATTGCTAATATTAGCAGCATCATTTCATCAAGAATTCAATGGGATATTCAAATGCCTTTACAAACACAATTAACAGTACATTAAAAACAAGCAACAAAAACAAGTCACTGGTTCTTATTTGTATGCCTAAAGGTCCTTTGTAATGGTTTGTTGATTTAGCCAACAATCATTTTATTACAATAGCAGATGCCAGACAAATGCCTCAAAGGATCAAATGAGGGAAACAATAAATAGCCAGAGCAACTGAATTATTCTTGGTATGGTAATTCATCTCTGTGCTGCATCTTATGTGTTCAGACATCTGATGAAACAAAAAAATTACCTCATTGCAGCACCTAGACAAAATAGGAAAAATAAGAAGCCTAAACTACACAAGTCTAATACAATGTGTCCTATAACATGAGGGTCATGGTTTAACCCCAGCCAGCAACCGAGCACCACACCCCTGGGTTGGGTTGGTCAGCTTCAGAATTAAAAAGAAATATTAATGAAAATTTTACAAGAGGAAAAAAGAGAGGAAAACAGAATCCAAGGACAAGTGACAAAAAATGAAAATAATTGCTTATCAGCAACCAATGGATGCCCAGCTTGTCCCTGAGCAGCAGCACTCCCCCAGCAGCCTCCCTCCCAGTTTCCTTGCTGAGCATGAACTCACAAATGGTCTGGAATATCCCTTTGGGTCAGCACTGTGTCCCCTCGCAACTTCTTGTGCAGTCTCTCAGGCCTTGATGCTATGTAAGCACTGCTCAGCAATAACTAAAACGTGTGTTATACACACTTTTTTTCAGCACAAATCCAAAACATAGCCCAACAGTAGCTCCTGTGAAGAAATTTAACTCTATCCCAGCCACAACTAGTACACATGAGTAAGGCTCTGCATCTATACACAATGCAGAGCTGCCTTTAAACATTGGCCAGCTGCTTGTCCCAGCTGAAGTGCTTCAGCAGGTGAGTTATTAGGATTCTAATGAGATACTTGAAGCAGTCAAACATTGCAATGGAATAAATATTTTGCTGTAGAAAACTTACTTCCTCCACCTCTGCATATCATTTTTCTTTCAAGCATATCATGTACTGATTTTACACAGGATGCCTCAGTGGCCAATGAGTAAAATAAGTATTTAACATCAAGTCTTTTGAAAGCAGTGAGGTGCTTTTTTATTTTTTTTAAAAAGAGGAATGAAAATATTGTAAAGAGAGGTGAATGAAAGAACCCTTAATACCTTACCACTGCTGTGAGGCCACATAACCCAATTAGGTATGTGCTCACATCCTGACAACCCAGCTATCTCAGGAAAAATCTAAGAATGTAGAAATAGGGTTTAAAAAATAAAAGAACTTGTTCTGTAGCTGTTATGTTCAAGAGAAGAATGATATATATAAAAACTTTTAAAGATCATAACAACAATAATGAAAATATCAGTTGCCTAAGGCTTAATTGCATTAAGAAGTACCCATTTCAAGGACATGAAACCAAAATTCAAATATTTTATTATTTTGTGCCATGTCAGAGGCTTAAGAAATTAGAAAATTTTGATTCACATAATCATACAAACATTTTGTAGAAACCTGTTTCTACCATATGTTTATGCTAGAAAGATTTGCTCAGTTTTATAAAAATTTACTTATCAATTAAAGTGTCAGACTATTTTACATTTTCCTTTCCAAAATTATCATGCAGCTCAACAGACTGTTGCACCACCCTCTTAGTTCCTGCAGCAGCACAGCTTCCCATTGCAACTTAGATAAACAAATTTTAAACTACTTGTGTAGATTTCACAGAAATTTAGTCTTTTAAAAACTAGTTCCTTCTGGAATTTAGTGTAGCAATATCCACATAAAGTTCATGCTGAAATTTCTGTTAAGTCATCTGCATTACTAAATTGATTTTTATGCATAAAGACTTCACAGACCACCTTAAAAATACCATCCTTCTGGTGAGATTTGGGGAATGGCAGTGCAATACAGTTAACAAAGACTACTGAAGTACCAGTTACTGGACTCCCAATAGCCCAAGACAAAGAAGCACTAATGAAAAAGCCTAGCAAATGTTCTCATACTCCAGTTTTTATACTTCTTTTAGGCCATGGCCATGGTCACAGCCTGATGGCATTCACTTAAGAATTCAACTTTGTGATCACAGAAATATTTGCAAAACTGGATACTGAATTTGTTCAGGCCTTCCACCATGAGGCCTGTGGGAAGGATTTAGAAACAACATGGAGAACACAACACAGCTTTGGAAGGTTACCTACCTAGAGTGCTTCTGCTAGTGGGAAACCCATCCTCAGGTTAAAAGATCAGAGAGAATTGGAATAGGAGGCAATTGGAAAGGAATTCTCCATATTGATCTCTTTTGAAAGAGTCCTTTATCAACTGAGCTTGAAACAAAGTCAGTTGAGCTCCAAAGAACAGCATTAGGCCCATCTCCACACTCCCCTAGATGTAAAGAGTTTGAGGTATTTGGTGTGAGGGCACCAATGTTGTGAACATGGTAAGAAAAAGGATGATAGCATCAACTATGTCACTGTACATCTGTCTGTGAAGAAGCCTCTGAAGCAGTCTTCCATTCTGCTTTGTAGATTCATCCATGTAATAAATAAATAGGTAGACATGAGCAAATACAATTCCTATTCTAGATGCACCTTTTATAAATTTATTTAGGACTGAATACCTTCAGAACAACAAATATGGGTACTGTGGGAAAATAACAGTAATTACGCAACTTAGCACTCTTCAATCTTTCCTGTTGTATAAGCACTGTATTGATTTAAATCAATCATTTTATTTAAAATTATGCAATTTGTGTATGGACAGGGTAGGTAAGTATGTGTGTAAAATCCACTGGAATTATCTAATGCGAAGCATATCATAATTTTCCTCTACTGCAGGCTATTGGGGTTTCACAGACCACAATGTTTAGGTCCAACACCCCTCGTTTCTATAATATCTCATACCTAAAACACCCACCACCTTTTACTTGTAAGTTTGAAAATAACTGTCTCATCTGATTATTTCATGAAGTCCTATAAATGTTTTTCAGTCAGTAGAAGAGAATCCCACATATATATTTTTTCTGAGGAAAAAAGTAAATTATTTTTAAAAGAACCACCAAGTTGCACTGCATCCATTATCTTAAATAATCATTTTAACTCCTCAGCAGGTGGCAGCATGAAGTTATTTACAATGTCATATTAATTCTGTACTGTATTAAGTAACTTACTGTTAAATTTGCAATAAAATCCCCTACTATTAGATAATGGCACTGGATGGAAGAATTCATACTAAAGATCAGGCTGTCTGTTTATTCCAGTTCTTCAGGATCACTTCAGCTGCATCTAGTGTGCTGTCTTTCTGTAAAACAAGGGTTATCACTATTAGTTCAAGTATGGAATTCTTAAAAAGAGAGTAGTAGTCATTATTATATCATCCCATATCAGTATTTGGCATTTTCAGTTGCATCCTGTAAATATCTGTCAGTCAGTTTTTCATTATCAGTTATAGATGGAAATCTATGCTATACAGAGAATTCAATGCTAATTCCTTGCAAATTTTGTTATATTTAAAAGATAAACTAAAAAGATAAACTTTTCTACACTCATACAAAAAGCAATACTTATAAAAATGCCTGGAATTTAGGCAGTAGTGTCCTTGGTAGCTCTATACTAGAGACATGCTAGGATAGTTTCCCAACTTCATGCATATGGTTGAGATTTTTAAATCTCTATGCCAGCAAGTTATGCTATGACCTACTTAAACATAATCCTTCTAAAGATGGGTAATCTATCCACTGGCCAGTTTTGTGGCTAGGCTGCAACCCAGTGAGTCACACAAGTAGTCTTTAACTTGACGTGATTAATGATGTTCACCCTGGGCAAGCCACATTTACAACCAGCAAGTTTCATCTTGGTTGTTACTGGCTCAGTTTATAAGATAGTTTTTATACCTCATCAAAAGAACTAAGCAACACAGGCAGAAACTCTGCTTCATTACTGGTTCAAGCTTAGGCTCCAATCTTTACACTATAACAGTTAAGAAGTTGCACAGGTTCCATTATGGTGACCAATTAGAAAACATTTTAGGGCTGTGGGCTAATTAGCCTAAATACCTGACCCCAAGGTCTTTCAGTGTTTTCAGGAAGAGATCCAACAGAAGGAAGAATATGTGAAAAGGAGGTTCTCAGAAAATGGCAAAAGTCAAGCACTTCACAAAACCCCTTGCTTTCTTTTGTAATTTCCAGCAGTATGAAGCCCTATATATCTTCAGGCAAGTGAGCTAAACTTGAAGGTGACTTCTTCACTTTTCTTGTTATTGGAAACTGCACAGGCATGGGATATATGACTCTGCTATATAACTGATCTCTGCTCCAAATTCTAGCATTAACCTTAATTGATAGCATACCTGTGGGCAACAAAACAAAAAAAGCCTAACCACTCAGTTGTTTTCTTCCAGTTGCCCTACTTAGCCATGCCACCCACATTTGTCTGTTAAAGTCCCTCAACAAAAAGACAGTTGAAGCTACTTTATGATGAATTTTACACCATGATAACTTTCTGTTTCTAAAAGCATCCAACTCAGTAGATCCTGGGCAAGATGTAACACTAAGTCTCTAGCAGATTTCAGTACTGTACTGATATTTAGGAGTCCTAAGTCACAAAGACACAAATTTACCTTAATGAAGCAAAAACGTATATATTTTTCAAACTTCTTTTTTGTCTCAGGACCAAAGAATGCTGAAAGAGGAATTGCTGACAGCTTCTGAAACATAAAAAAGAAATATTATTTGCTTATTTTATATATGGATAAATATATATTTTATGCATGCTGATTTTACTGCTCCATTTCTGGAACTCCATCCCAATGTGTGAGGGAAAGACAAGCTTCATTTTTGTATGCACTAGCTAGACTAAATTCAAATTAGTTTTCTTTGACAAACCATTTCAAACTTTTTTATAACTAGCATTTAAGCATACTGAATGAAAAGTGCTGGCACAGAAATCAAACCTACAGGGTACACAGTAAGCATATTTAGCAACACCGTAGCTACATCAGCAGCAGCTACTATAAACACCAAATAATATTTTGAATTTAATATCTTTACTACATTATTTATAAAGAATGGTTGCACTGCTCTTGCTTTCAATAGAAAAGCATTTCTTAAACTAGAGTATGACCAAGACACCTTACCTTAGACGTTATCATCCATTTGACAAATTTATAATCATAAGGTTGCTTCCCATCTACATCTGAGAGATCCACATCTAAAAAAATAAAATTTAAATCCAACATGTTATAAGATTCCAAGATTCCATTAGGGAGGCATTCATTGACAACATTACGGCAGTTAATATTTAAGAATAAAGATTATGCTTTTCTATTTTAATGTATCGTGACAAACCGAGACGTAGCTTGAAAGACAGCCAGGCAATACTCCAGAAAGTGATCAAGCCTTGGTTACTGAGATCAGGACTGTGGAAGGTACTGAAAAGTCTATTAATTTCATGGACAGCTCCAATCACTGCAACTCCAGTTCTCTCACCTGTGAAGCAGGGTTATCTAAAACTTTTTTACATGTGGTTGCTGTGTTCAAACATTTCTGTGTTAATTAGAAGTGCCATTAGGACCAGTTAAGGTAAAATGTGGAACTAGAAAATGTTCCCATGTGAGAATTCTTTCTCTGAAGCTACCATAGCCTGAATTTCCAAAAGGTTTTGTAAACATTGGTAGCATTTTACCTTGTTTAGAAATCAGAATGCCTCAAAGAGCCTCCCAGGCATGACTTCAGATTAAGAAAAACAAACAAATAAAAACAGAAAGGGGAAACTACAGATGTTATGAACTCAGAATATTAAATCAGGTGCTTGGCACTCAAGCTTTTTCATAATCATAGAATTTTTGAAAATAGAAATTTTTATTCACCTGCTTTATCCTTCCCTAAAGCTTGGCAAAACACAGTAGTTAGGATCACAAACAAAGGCTTTCCCGAAGCTCATAAAATCTACCTCCTAGGCTAAGGTCAGAAAATTTCATCCCTAATTACTACTTCTAACAATATTATGCAAATATGAAATGAGAATATAGTTTATAATGAAAGATGCATTTTCAGCTTCACTATAATGTTTGCTTTCCACACCCTATTTTAATAAACTTCGTACTAACTTAATGTAGAAACATCAGCAATCATAAAGTATCCTCCATCTGGAACTACAGGCTTCAGCCCAGCTTCTTGGAGCAGCCGAGCCATCCGGTCACGCTTGCTTTCCAGCTCTTGAGACAGAGAGTGAAAATAGCAGCCTGGGTCATCCATGCGCCTGTAGTCGATCCAAAGTGCTTGTGCCAAAGCCTCCTGGAAAAGATAATCTGTGTTGAAAGTACTCACAGACACTCACACACTTTCTAGTGAATTAAAATGGATTTTTATTTTAGTTCTTACTAAGCAAATTACCATATATAAATGACACAAGCTACGCCCAGAGTGTAATTTGTTTGTTACTTTGTGTTATGGCAATACCCAAAGCACTCAATCATTTGCAAGGCACTAATCATATGCAGAAGTCACAGTCCTTGACACAAGGGTGTACACAAGGAGACTTGAAGTCAAGCTTAAATTACAGATAATGATGTATAATAGAATACTAGAAACTGATAGAGACAATGCTTGATAAAACAAGACCTTACTGCAACAACTTTTATTTGCTAGGAAACATTGTCATGTTTTATGCAAGAAACAGCAGTTTGTATCTGAAAGAATCAGCAATACTGTGGGATTTTTTTGGTTATGCTTTTGTTTTTTTAAAATGTCTGTTGAGCCAATCAAATTTGTCTTCTCTTCTTGCAAATAAGATGTATTTTGAGTACTGAAATGTTATTGTTGTGGTTACTGTTTTACCACAGTGAGGCCTACAGTTTTGCTACACCAGAAAATAATCTCCTCTGCCCCATCTGGACCTACCTGTAATGGAGTTGGGCAAGTATACAGTGTATTTTGGTGAACAACCTGCAAATGCTTAATCAGGTTCTGGGGGCCAATAGACCAGCCAAGCTATGGGAAGAAAGTATGAATATATTATGCCTACATCAAGGAGGTTATTAAAAATAAACAAAAAATCAAAATTAGCCAGTGCCCCAAGTTCTTCTATTTTAAGAATTGGTAATGAATTTGTTCTGATAAAGAATATAGAAAAGAGGTGGTTTACAAAGTTTGCTGAATGACACTTAAAAAATTATAAATTTGAGACAACAGTTATAATTTCACTTATCCCCATCTCTCACAGGGTATTGAGCAAACTATTAACTCATCATATACCAATGGTTAGAAATGAAACTGAGCATTTACTAGAAATGTTATTCCTAAGTGATTTAGAACTTTTCATTGCCTAAGTTCCTCTGTCAAAGGTGGTTGGAGCATAAAACAAAAAGCTCACTATTGAATCAGGTATCATCGTTCAGTTTGAGCTCAGCTGAAGAAGAAACAAGAATTGCCAAATGGTTACTCTTTGTTTACTTTCTGATATATGTTTTAAAGTAAAGCAGAATTTAATCATTAAACATTTTGCAGAAATATAAGCCATTCCAGAACATACCATTATCACAATCTGAAAATATTACTACAAAACTAGAAAGGCAAAATATTATCATATCCATGTTTTCTTCAATAATCTTTACTGATTTTGAACAAATCATACTGTGTTTATATTTTTAGGATTGTTTTTTCATGA
This sequence comes from Calypte anna, assembly GCF_003957555.1. Classification (NCBI taxonomy): domain Eukaryota; kingdom Metazoa; phylum Chordata; class Aves; order Apodiformes; family Trochilidae; genus Calypte; species Calypte anna. Next base: position 15,154,186 of record NC_044254.1, on the reverse strand, counting down.
GAGCTTATTAATCATGAGAAAAGAAGATAATTCAAACATAGGTTTTCATCATAGGTAACTGCTCCAACAGAATACTGAACATCTTAATATTTTGGAGACATGGAAATTTGCTACAAGCTTTAAAAAGGCAGGTTTTAAAACCAGAGACCTTTTTTTAATAAATGCATTCTGTTCTTTATATAACTGAACTTTTTATATTGGTTCTTCTTACCTTCCAGCCAGTTACACTATATGTTTTTCCAGCACTTCCTATAGTTATTGTTCTTTCCCACATACCTGGCAATGTAGCTGTATATAAAATAAAATTCATTTGGTACAGATGCACTCACATAATCCATGCAGTTAGAAAAACTGTACTGCCTCCAGTTCAGAGCTATTTGCTGATGTATCATTGCAGCATAATAAGCAAGCAATGAGAACATTCTAAAATTATAGCAGTTGTAACAAATGAGAAAGGATATATGGGCTAATGCTTTTTTTTGCAGGAAAAGAAGCAAGGATTAATGAAAGAAGAAAGAAGAGGCAGAAAAAGAGGCACAGTTTGTGAAAACTGCATGTTAGTAATCCTCAGTTAAAATGCATATTATTCATAAGAAAGATATTATCTAAGACGTGGCTACTCATTCATCTCAAGACAGCATTATTTCTACTGCCCTGTAACAGCACCATATATATACACCACATATATAACATCAACTCAGACACTGAAAACCAGTTTGATAGAATTGTCAAATTCAGTGTGATTGGCTGTCTCAGATATCAGAAAAAGAAAATAATTACTAAGACTTTTAACCCAGAACTGAACACCACAAGCATCAGAAAACAGCAGAGTGAGTTAATAAATTACATTTTGTTATACCACTGAAACAGGTCTAGGACTGACTGACAATAGCAGCTAGCCAAGGATGCCTGCAAAAATTAAGAGATGGATGGAGGCCTTTCTTTGTATTTGGTAGGAGACCAAAATCCTCTGTTTTCTTTCCAAGGAAATGACAGAGCAATAGTCTCCTCCTGTAGTTTGCTTTTTTTTCCCTGTACACTACTTCAAGGAAGATCTATTTGGACTCTTTAACTTAATTCATTTTCAACAGAAACAGGTAAGACACAGTTAAGTCTGAGACACAAAGTTAGACAAGGTCATACTACTGCAATTGCAGTGGTAATCATTCAGCTCCACCTCATTTGTACACTAGAACCACTACCAATGAATCTGTCAATTGTTAAATCCCTTCTCTGAGGAGGCCAGTGAACAAAGATTTTTCCAAATAAAACCACTGAATTTCATAAGGAAGTTTTTGCAGCAGTTATCTGCATTAGACATGGTATAAGTCTTGGCAGTTATTTGAAAACATGCATTGTTGGTTTTTTTGTTTGTTTTTTGTTTTGGTTTGGGTTTCTTTTTTGAGAACAATTGCTAAGAAGAGAAACAAGACATCAGGAAAAAAAATCTGATATTCCTTATATCCACTCAAATGCTGTGACCTTGAAAACAAAGGCAGTTTGAACAGATGCATCTTCTAGCTAGGAAGGTTGAGAGTATAGATCACTTCCTGAAGGCAACCAAAGGAGCTCTCACAGACTGCAAAAAGAATTGAATTTCTGCTTTGCCTCATAGTCACAGGAATTCAGCCTTGGGGACTGAAGGTGACAGCATTTCAAGCAGAAATAGCAGCAAACGGGCACATGGGAAGAAGGAGCTCTATTGCTTCTATAAGCATCAGGTTTTAAATAGAGAGGGAAATTCCTCCTTGCCATATGGCAACATCATTACAAGACACCATAACCAAGTCTGACTACAATTTAAAAACTAATGAAGTGCAAGCCAACACATATAATAAGCCTGTTACCTGGGGTGGCACTCAGCTTGTTGAGAGGCTTCTTAGAATCCTCAGTTATGAGATGCAATCTCTGAATCTGCCAGTGCAACCCTAATCATTACTTAGAAGAGATCCAGTTTTGCAGAAGTCATATAATGATGAGAAACAGGATGAAGTGTCTCTACACTACAGAAAACTGCTTCAGTAACACTACAAAAATTGAACTAATTTTATTACCTGTGGCTAGCAACTCCTGTTGTATTAAGGTACCACCATCGGACACTGTAAGATCCATTTTGCATCTCTCAAAAAGTGTTACTGCATTTGATGGAATATGTAGCAGTATTGTACAGAAACACAAGAATTTTTCAATAGTGAAATAACACATTTTTATTTTTTTTCTTGTATTATCTTTTGTAGACTTTAAAAAAAAGTCTGAGAAACAAGTCTAAAAGAGATCTTGTTTCTTTTACTGAAATAATGCTATTGTTTACAGTGATACCCTGAAGGTTTCAGTAATTTTAACATGAAAGTTAAAGATGATACAATGGAATCTCCTAGAGAATCCATATCTCCATAAACCAAGCTAACTGTTCAGCCTTTAACTTGCACTACCAGTACACAGTATTTTTATATATATATTTTTTTTTTATACTTTATGCTAAGCTACAGAGTGCCTTTTGTTCAACTAGAAATGTTTTGGGTTGAAGCATTAAAATGACAATACCAATAATAACAAAAATAGAGTTACTGTGTCTTACAGCTCAAATACATCAACAGATCTAAACCAAGACCACCACACTATAAACTTTTACACAAGTGCTTAGCTGCAGCATTACAGGATTTGGGAAGGAGTTCAGTAACCAGCACCAAATTCACTTGTTCTAAGACAGTGGGAGTGATTCCACTAACTTCAGCAAAACTTGGATCAAGAACTAAAACAAGAGGGACAGGGGCATAATATCGTATTTCTTCTTCTGGTTTATTCTTGCAAAGGTGCTTTACCCCTCTAGCAATACTGTCTGAAGACTTCAGCATGCTTTCACACTGCCTGTGCAGCAAATTACTGCCTTGAATTAAATGTCCATTGCTTAAGACTGTCTCTGCACTTTGGAGGGACAGTGTTCATGCACTATAGCCACACAAACCTTTATACCATTTTTTTCTATTTAGAAGTAGTGGAGCAAAAATAATCCTGTTTTTCATTATACATTTCCCTCACTGATTCTCTCTACAATCCTCCTAGAAAGAACTTCTAATCCCTGTTCCTTCTACAAGTTCCTCAGAAAAGCACAACCCAGTGCACATACATGAATGGCAGTAATATCTGTCATAGCCAACAAAGTAACTGAATAAGGATGGTATATTCAGAGGACCATAACTGATTTATGACCATCAGTCCCACTGATTTCTATGGGTATCTGCTCCAAAGTTGGAGCAATAGAATTTTGGAAATTCTTTTTGGAAAATATTATATAAAATATTTTCCAGGAAAGGAAGAGTCTAAACAAAGTAAAATAGTCAGAGCTTGAAGCTTGATCTATTCCCAGCAACCATTATCTCCAAGAATCATGCTTACAGCATCATTCCACAACCACTTTTAAGATGCCACAATAAATCAATACCTATTTTAATGTGTTTATTTCCTTTGTACACCAGCCATTCATACACCTCGTCACTGATGCAGAGGGTATCATGCTTAATACAGAGATCAGCTATTATCTGGAGCTCTTCTCTGGTAAACACCTGGGATATTAAGAAAGTAAGGGACAATGTGTTAATCACAGTATTTAAGGCATACTCTAAAATTACAGTAGTGTGAAAGCAGGACTCTTACCTTGCCTAAAGGGTTGTGTGGGGTATTCAGAATGATCGCTTTTGTTTTGGAATTGAATTTATTTGCAAGTTCAGCAGGATTTAAGACCCAATCAGCACTAGATGCAGAGTTCCCATCATTTTTCTTAAAGATAAAAACAACAAACAAAAAGACCCACAGAAAACCCTCTATAAATTTATGCATTACTTGAATACAACATTTTACAGCCAAATAGAGGTGCCCAAATTACCACTCTCAGACACCTGCATATTACTGGGAGAGGGACAAACCAAAAACAAGGGCATGAACCAGAAAATACTTGAAGGAATTTTGTCATTCAAAATGCCCGCAGAAGGAAGGCACCAGAAAAACACTTATGTACTCTCACTGCAGTGCTGGATGTTTTGTCATCCTGTGCTATTCATGGTGTTCATGCAACAGTCCTGCCTAAAGAGCTCCTCAGCCCTCCCCTGTGCAAGGCTGCCAGACACCCAAGGCAAAAATAAGAGGATTAACACTTTGCAATCCTTGCAGGCTGTCATCAAGCCAGCAGTACCAATCTGAAATTTAACCCATACTAAAATTATTCCTTTCCACCAATAAACAAAACAGTAATTCTAGTATGTATAGGGAATATGTCTACTGCTTGATTTAGAACACAGATTTTGCAAATGAAATTATATTCTGTCATTATAAGAGCTGCTAAAGGGATCAGAAACCAAACCTTTTGAAAATTAGTGGATCACAGGATTATTAAAAATGGAAAAGACCTCTGAGATCAAGTCCAATCTATGATAGTGCTGAAATGATCCTCCTTCCTTTATTTGCACTGAAAGCATTTTCTGACGACATGTAAAAAAGGAATTTTGATCAGCTTTCAGAATGCACAAATCACAGTAAATGAGAAACATTGTCCCACTTCTTCCAATACTATTAAAATATTCTATTTGGTTTGGATTATTACTGTCTCAGACTTATGCTATAGCAATCTCATTTTTATAGAAATACACTATATTATGAAAAACTATACAGAACAGCATTGCCTAGAATGTGTTCATCAAACTGTATTAAGCATGGAGGAAAAACCTTGTGATAAATAATGTTTAAAAAGCTACTCACACATCTCAGTGGTATAAAAACAGGCTTTGCACCCGCCATCCTTACCATTGGTTCATAACAGTCATAAAATGGCTCTATTATTATTACCTGGAATTACAATAATCTGTATCAGAAACAAGATAATTTACTGTGCATAATATTATACTTCCAGATCTACTTTGGTGGTGTAACTTTGTAATTTTTCTGGCACTCCATTATGACCGAAAATTGCAGAATGTTCCTCTTTTAGTACATCACATCACTATGTCCCCAGCCCAAGTATCATAAACATTACTCCTGTTTGACAATGCACAGAGGCTGTTCTTCTATACTTACACATTACGAGCATTAAGATGTATTAGAAATGTTTGGTTCCTGCAGAGATTTGGAGAAGTGAAAGGCAAAGATGCAAAGATGAGAGATAACAACAGGAAATTGTCGAACTGCAGCACAGCTGCCCTAATTCTGTTCCTACAATTCTGAAATTTCCAAGTATCTAGAAATTCCAGAAGGATGGATTAAGTCCTCAAATTTAATCAGAAGAAAATTTTCAGGTAGAAAAAGAGGATAAATTCAAGGAAAATTGCAGAGAGGCTAGATAATAGGAAGAGAAACAAACAAACAAAAAACCCCAACCAAACCCAAAGGCTAATAGCAGAGACCTGCTACCAAAAAGGAGAAGTGAATATCAGAGCAACAGAAAAGGAAGAAAAGATATGCCTAAAAATATATTATGTGAGCAACACCTACCAAACACTGAAAGCAAAATGCATGACAACACAAAAAAGTTCTTGTCCACTACAGATACAAACAAGTACTCCCCCCAAATTATTTTTAATATAATTGTCAAAAAGGAAGATATCAGTAGGGAAGAGGGAAACCACCACAACTAGTACAGTAAACTAACAATAATTTCTTTAAAGAACTTTTTGGAAACCTATGCTGCTACCATGAATGGTCCAAAACAGAACTTGAGAGACAAAAATTATTCAGACACCAACAATGCTTCACACCACACTTAGTCTTCTGTCTCAAGTTTTCTCAAACAACTCCACAAGTTTTCTCAAACAAGAAATCAGTGTGTACTGTGTCACTTAATAGTAACAGTGATAAAGAAACTGCTGCAGGTATCTTTAGTATGAGAGAGGGGTTTCTAAGTGAATGATAAGAAGATATATGAAGTCTCCTAGTCACAGCTTCTGAAACCAAGATGTGCAACTGTAAAAAATCAAACCAATGGTGACCGGAAAGAAACCCCAACGTTAACATATTTAAGTGGATGAATAAAGACCAAATTCACATTTCAGTGACTGTATGTGAATATTTCAAATAAAAACTTACTTCATCTCCTTCTTCAATTAATGCCTGTATTGTACTAAAGAGAGATCCATAAGCTCCCACTGTCACCAGGATATCTGTGAGAGGATCAATCTTTCTTCCACAAACTCTCTCGTACACCTGAGCCAAAGCTTTTACCAGTGATGGATGTCCCTGTTTAAAGGAAACAAATGCAACTGACTGGTGTGTTCCAGACAATGTACAAAGCCTGTGTTTGGGGAAAATAATACACTTCAAAAATAGAAAAAATATGAGATGAGCCCTCAGTGTTAACAGCTGTTTACAGGTAGCATCATTTAAAGTTTTTGTACATTTGGGAAGAAAATTTATTTGTATGTACTAGGAAATTATTTTTGTGTATCTAATGCTTTTTAATTTGTATATTATTATCAATTGTCAGGATAGCTCCAGGTAGCCTACAGACGAGCTAGGACAAGAGACAGAAGAAGAGGGAATACTCTGACACCAATTCATCCTCACCCCCTTTAGAGTCTTTTTCCCACTTGACCATATTTCCATCTGAAGCTCCTTTTGTTTCTTCCCTTACCTTTCAACTAAAAGTTATTTGGTTCAAGAGAAATCTTTTTATGCTGTTTATGTAATACTGATAAACAGCAATTGTGATCAGAATGATAATTCCTACAGTCATAGCCCAACTCTCAAAGCACCATTCACCATTTGTGTCCCCGACAGGGACATGATGGTTAACACTCTCCTCAATATACGAAAATAACAAAAAAGAAGCATACAACAAAGATAATACACAATACTGAAATAAGACCACACAACTCTGTTTACTCAGGAAGACTACAGGTTTCCTGCTGTGAAAATCTTTTTTTCTTTTTGAATGCTTGGTAGAAATAGAAAATAGCTCAATGAGAAAATGCAACACAAATCCTTCTCTAAAATACTGAACCTCTGTACATAAGGCATACGACTATGAGCTCTTTTGTAAACAAGAATATTACCATAAATTAAGGCTTACAAGTAGTTGTTGAATCAAATTAAAGCAATTTATTGCCATGAGTGTGTCAGCTACACAGGAATGTTGCATCGCCCAGGTCATGTTAAGTCACTCCATGGGCTGCAGCCCTACAATGAATGAGAAGTCCAAGTGTGGCAGAGAGCCAAGACAATCTCTCAAAAATAAGATGGCTGAGCATCATTCATACTCATCCCGCCCACATTTGCTACCATAAGTACTTGTGCTCAAAAACCTTAGAAGTGCAAAAGCTTGTAGAGGTAGTGCAAAGGCTGAAGATGGGAACATTGGTAAAAATGCCTGGGTAATTACTATCTACAGTGTAATGTATCCACAAATGTTCATAATTATCATGGGAATCAAACTACTTGGAAATAAAAAAAAACCAAAAACAAAACACAAAGTGACAGAAGTAAATACTGACTAATTGCATGCATTGGGGAAATTATATTTATGCTTAATTTGCAAATTGTTTTAGAAAATCAGTCAGTGAACATTTGCTCCAGGGTAGGCAGAAGCTCATTCTCTCTGTAGCTTTCCCCTCATGCCAAGACTCCCCCAAAACCTTGACTTCCTGGTAAGCAAAGACTTCTCTTTTTCTGAGTAAAGGTATCAAGGGTGGAAGAACATACTAATGCTCAGCACAGAAGTTCACTGAATCCCTGCCACCTTTTGTTTGTGTCCAACACCAAATAACTGCTTTACACTTTCCAGTATGTATATATATATATATATATATATAGAGAGAGAGAGAGAGAGAGAGAGAGTTTTTCATATTTATAAATCTTTTTTTTTTAACTTGCAGAGACTCTGCACACAGCAAAGGTGATTAAACAAAATGACCCAAAGAGGGATGGAATGAGACTACATTCACTGGGGCTGTATTTTTTTATTTCTGGTCTTGTCAGGGCCCTGAGTGACCTAATGGCCCTGACCACCCTCATGTAAGGCCTCTCCCCAGAGCTGTGCCCCTACTCCAGGGGCTTCATTTTAGTGCTATGCAGTAAAGCTGCTGGTCTGCAATTCACTTACAGCCATGCCTGTACCTGGCCATAGACCCTGTTGAACCTGGCCCATACCTGCACACAGAATTTGTGGTTTGGCCATAGTCACGCTGGACCTGCCTGGTGATCACTGGGTTTTATCTAACTGTGATTAGCATTACTGGGTCTGATGTGTGGCTTGACTTCCAGATCCAGCTCACTACCAGAGGCTTGCCTGGTAATTTGGGCTGCCCTCAATCACCATCTCCAAGCCTGTCTTGCTCAGCTGCTGTGTGACTGGGCAGCGGATGGTGAGGCCTTTGCCCTGCTCACTATCATAGTTTCTCTGATGGGGAGAGATGGCCCCTGCTGCCCATCAGTTCTAGTGCACACAGATTCTTAGAGAACAGGCAAAAAGTTATTTCAGACTATAGACACAATTGTGCCACCACTACTAGCACAACTGTTGGCCTACCAGTCTATACAATGCTTTTCTCTCCATGTTGCATAATCTGGACATCTAGAAAAATACTATGCAGACTCCCTGGGGTCTTGTAGCAATCCTGACACATGATTCTCATCAAGGAAACATGGTATATCTTCACCACAACATATAAGATAGACAAACCAAACAAGGAAGTGGTCATACTAAAGAGCAATAGTCCAGTTCAACATCCTGCCTTGGACAGTGATAAATTCCACACTCACTCCCAGCTTGAGCTAATTCATTAGTAACAGGTAAGGCTACTAGATAAATTTAATTTGGAACATAATACTACGACCTACAGATAAAACTATTTTAAAGCAAAGTCAATTTTTTTTCCTGTGGTGTGGACTCAAGTTTCTCAGCACTTACAAAGCCTCGAGTGTACTGGTTCAGTCTGTCAACTGCTGCTGCCTTTGCTAGCTCTTCTTTGACATAGGTGGGAGGGGATATATCAGGAAGGCCTTGACCAAGATTAACAATTGAGGGATCTGCTGCCACCTTAGTAAATTCAACCCTAAGGGAAGAAAACATCTTAAAGTTAGCATAGCAGATTTCCATTAGCATTAAAAGACAAAAGGAAAAAAAAAAGAAAAAAAAAAAAAAAAAAGAAAAAAAAAAAAAAAAAAAAAAAAAAAGAAAAAAAAAGAAAAAAAAAAGCATTTAAGCATTTCACTTTCTGCCAAGTTCAAATTCAAGGCCAAATTTTGCCTGTGAAAACAGGTTACAGTAAAGTGCTCAAATGACAACCACAAGAGTCAGCGGAGTCAAGAAGGCGATGACTTTCTGCATCCACAGAATAATTTTCCTGCCAGCAGAACCCAGTTCGGATGTGCACACACACAAATACACAGTAACTTTGGATGTGGGCAGAAATGTAACAGTATCCTCTTTGCAAAATTAAGTAGACCTAATTAGAACAGGCATATTAAATGATTTAAAAGCTAGATTTGGTCAAGTGAAGGAGTCATTTAAACTATTCAGTAACCTCAGGATGTTACAAATTTTTTTTTTTTTTGGTAACTTGAGGCAGCCTTCTGTTTCAGGCTACTCATTAATTCTTCCTAGCAGCCTGACAGATACAAACATTAGAATTCTTGAACAATTTTTTTTCCTCACTTCACAGGTAAACCTTGCATTTCACCCTTTCCTCACTACCTAAAAGTTAACAAGATTAAAAAAACAAAACATACCATACCAAAACAAAGCACCAAAACAAAGCAATCCCCACTGCATCACAGTTCTGTCAAAAATGGATACAAATTGCTAAAACTGAGTTTGAGACTGAATGAACAAAATGCCTTGTGTACATGTAGACACACGATTAACATAATCCCAAAATAGTGCTTGCACCAAGTTTGCACTCTTGCCCAAGAGTTATACTTGTCTTGTGTTATTTGCTAAATGAAGAGAAGCCCAGGTCTAATATTTAAAACTAAATAAGAATTAATCCTTACCTTAAGCAGAATTTGCTTCATTGCTTCCACACAGGTGCCAAGTATATTTCAGCAGCTACAGAAAGTGCTATGCACTTTATTTGTGATAATTTTCAATTTGAAAAGAAAATATTTCAGCCAAAGTAATTTTCTGAAATTTGCAGATATTTCCCTTTTAACTTACCATACATTGCTATCAAGGCCTTCAATTCGTCTTGTGTTTTTGTGTCTGAAGGCCATTGTCTGCAAGATCAAAATATGCAGACAGAAGGGTTTTGTTAAGAAATACAAAGTATTAGATTGTTGGATTCTGCATGACAAGCCCTCCTTCATGCTTTCTCAAATATACTGTTGCCAGTTGAATTCAGTAGTTACTTAAAAAGACAGATATGTTCTTTCATGAAAGCTTCTATAATAGCTTGAATTCAGACTAATAGGAAAATACACAAAAATGTCCTAAATTCTCATTCATCATTATCTGAAGGCACTGAACTTTCAGCAAGAATAGATCAGGGGCGTAATTCAGCTCAATAGCTTTAAAAGATGGCCTATAAACTAAAAAATAGGGTACATACATTCTTTTTCTTTGATATGATACTGTAACAACTTAAAGATTCTTTTATTTCTAGCCCCATTCCTGCTCAATCCAGTTTGGAAAGTGTGCATTTTTAATGTATTTTTATTTGTTACATTGATGGGTAAGAGGAAAACAAAGACATTTCATATTTTCTTTCAGACTTTTAATAGTTTGAAGTATTTACTCACAGCACAGAAAACCACATTAGAACATATTTGTGCGTATATTCAGACCTTCAATTAAGGTCTTGGAAGAGTGCTTTAGAAGAGACTTTCAAAAAGTACTCTCAATAAAGGCAGAGAAAAACTTACATCTGTAGTAGTTTTCAGATAAATAGAGACAAGAAAGTTAGGGAAAAAAAGAAAAACAGATTTATTTCTATGTACAAACAGAAGTGCAACTTCATTTCTATCTTTATAAACTAGCTTGATACTGAAAAAAATTACATATTGATTACAGTCCTTCAGTAGTACAGACACTCCTGTCTCCAAGTCAAACTACTGATTTTAGTGATTTTTTGGTCATGGTTTGAAAAAGTCAAAACCCATACTCTAGCTACAACACTCTGAGAACAAAATGTCTGTGTTACCATCCAATTTTACAACATATGTCTTAGTAAATATGCTTAATGTTTGGCTGTACTATATAAGTAGCAGAGGTACTACTTAGACAGAGCACCCTCACCTCACCCCCCTCAATATATTTTTTCACATCCTAGATGACTACTTGTACTACAAGGAAGTCTCACCATTAATTTTCCAGTTATTAATAAGAAATCTTTGTGCTGCCAAGGGTAAATTTGTTCCATCAAACATCTCTTCTTAATATTGTTTCAATTTGCTAGAAGCTAAAGGCTTAACAACTGCAGGACTTATGTAATCAACTCTAATGTAAACCTTACCTGCATTAAGTAACCACCCCTAGCTAAAAATGTATTGACAAGTAAAATAAGCTTTCGCATTAAAGCTCTCATACTATTTTAAGTTTAAATCCTTAAAGATTCAAGTCTTCCTATATATTTTGTTTTGTGCCTTGAAACTGGTTTTAAAACAGAATAGCTGGGCCATTAGTTGTAAGGTTTTCACAGGTTCAGCCTACAGTGGGGCTCAGGACTGCATTACTATTTTGAGAAAGCCAAACAACTAACGACATTTTAAAATTAAACCTTAAGTAGCATTCTTTCTTTAAGAAGGAAAAGAGAATTCTTAAGGGTCTTTTTTCTTTTAGCCCAGTTTTGTCATTACTTGATAACCTTCCAGGCATTTCTAGGTATAGGGCTAGGATCCCCATGAGTTTAAGAACAGTGTCAAGCAGGAGAGGTACATCCTCATCAAGCTCTAATTGTGACCTCCTGCTTTCCCTAGCACTTTCTGTAAGGAAAAGGACCTGATAGAAAATCAGGTGCTGCTTGTATTATCTTTCTTCCTAAGAAAGATGCAAAAGAATGTGATTACATTCAATGGCAATGTGTTTAATAATGATAGAAGGAAATACCTCTATAGGGTGCGTAATTAAACTGGGGAATTCAGTGTTAAAATCTACAACCGAAGCAAAGCTCTTAAGAAAGTAATTAAAAACAACAAAGAAACCAACAGAATTAGATTTCAGCACATTTAGTGAGAACATCCTTTAAAGTGAGAACTCCTTTAAATGGAATGCAAATACTTCTGGCCCATGAAAAACCGACTCTGGCAAAACCTGACCTTCAAAGTGGTGCTCATGCTAAAAGAAATTTCTCATATGGGCAAAATATTCTACAAATGTCCAGTATAATGGTTTGAAACTCTGTTATGAAGGATCTGACGTGTGCTTTGGTTGAACCAAGTTGCTGACTAGACGAAACCTGTTCTGACCTGAAAACACAACTTACATTCCAGTGTTCTATATGCAATGCAGAGTATGACTTCCAGGCATTTACCATGTTGCAAAGCTCTGTTTTGTCTCAACAAAACTGGAAGACTTAGAATGAAGGTAGAATTTTATAAGCTGGGAAATTGAGATGATTCTGTATAAAATTAAGTCATTGCAACATCAAGAAGCACCACTATTCTAATTTCATTAAAGGAAAGCTGACATAAAAAGAAATTAATTGTCTTACCGAAAGTCAGATAAAGCTGGGATTGAACCTGTCTCCTGTATCTCAAGCTCTAGTGCCCTAAGAGCCAGGCAATCCTTCTGGCCTGTTGTGTGCTAGATGTGACTTTAAATACTGAAAAGGATACACAAAGCAATAATAATCAAATTCTGGTTATGCTAGTGTGGTTAAATATTTGATTGATTCAAATATTTTGTTCTTGATATTAAATGTTTGGATCAGCATAACAAAACTCAGCAAATGCATACATATTAACAACACTGCAAAATTAGCATTAGATAGAGCATGAAAGAGCTCTATCTATGAAGCTGAATACTTACTTCAGAGGCTGAAAGTCTGATAGATCTGGAAAGGACATCTGTTCGTAGTTGGTATGTTCTAATGCCAAGACAACAGAAGATTCGTGAAGGAAAAAGCATGCCTGCATAATAAATGAGTTTCTACACATTACTAAGCAATTTTAAAATATATGATCCTTCTCTTTTACCTTCAGTGATTTTGTTTCATTGAAATTAATTCTACTAAATGATTACCTTACTGAATTTTTAAGCAGAGGATGAAACTTAAACTGGCAGAGCTGCAAAATGTGTCTGAATGTCATCCATGAGGAAGGTTTCCTCTACTTGATAGCACTGATTTTCTTCTTGGATGACAATTAAGATTAAATGCAATTCAGCATTCAAAGTCTCTGTTGGAGCTGTTGTGAAAATATGTTCAGGTAATAAAAATTGTTATTACAATTGCTAGTTTATACAGAATAAAGAGCCCAATTTTTAATAAGTTACACAGCTTTAAAACTGGTCTCTGTTTTTGTTACAAATCAGGCATTCTGAAACTGAGATAATTAAGATCTCCAGTCACACTGGAGAGGCAGACCTATGCACTTTACATAACTATACTAATTTCTGCCACAGTGACTTGACAACCATCAAATATTTACCATAGCAGAAAACAGACAGGTAGAAAGGCCATTCTCTGCAGAGTAACAGCCCATTTACTAACTAGAGAAAACATGCTCTGTTACTCAGTGACGATTAAAAAAAGAACTAAGAGCTGGTACTTCAGGCAACTACTTCCAGAATGTATTTTTAAGTATACATATTGGATGACATCACCAAAATGTCTGGAGTTTCTAAGAGAAAAACATGTAGCCCATGGGCCTGTGTCAGAAACACAATAGCCACAGCAGTGTAATTATTAACTTTGCTTTCCATAACTAGCTCCCTGAAGAATAGGTAACTCCTGCTTCCCTCAGACTTTGGTATCTGAAAAAAATAAAAACAAGAAAGGAAAAGGCCTATACTATTTCTATTAATAACAAAGGAATGCCATTGCCTATTAATACTATGAAAGCCACACAGACAAAACTAGAGAAGGCAATATTTTTTCAGAAAGAAAAATGGATTTAGTCCAACAAGAAAGTATTCTTAACATTTTCAATGTAAACTAAAAGGTCAACCAATAATACCTTTTCAGGATGCCTTATTGAATGTCTTAAGTTTTAAAAGTATTCTGATTTTGTCTCTCTCTTATTCCAATGCTAGAAACTCAATTCTGAAAGTAGGGTCTTTCTCACGCAGTGCTAAGTTGGTAGCTAACTCAGCTGAACCCTCAATAAAACCTACGTAATCTTATTGTATTTAGCAATCTGCAAGTTATTGACCTTTCTTTCAGAAGAGGGAACAATTTCCTCAGCTCTGCTGGCTGGAGGACTAGCAAAAGTAATCAGCAATTAAATCTTTGGCACTCCTCAGAAGATACTATGAAAGACACAAAAGATTTAAAAAAAAAACCTGCAAACACAGTTTAAGTTACTTTCAATGCAAGCCCTTAGCATATTTGATAATAATAATAATAACTACATGAAATAAAAAAGATTGTAAAGGCCTCTACTTCTGTCCTTGTGCATGCTTACAAAAGCTACTTATGCAACACATCCGTACTCCCTTTAAGCATTACTATAGCAATAGCACTCTTCTCCCGGGGTCAGCCCAGGGACACTGCAAACACCTGCAGGAGTTAGGACAGAGGGACAAAAATGCATATCATTGCCATTTCAGTTTTGCCTTGAGGAGAAGCAAAATTAAATAAAAACCCATGGAAACCCTACATGCAAAAGTAAGTTGCAACTGTCATAAGAAAAATTTTTAACAGTTGTGAATCTTTGTAGCATTAGTGCCATGCTGCACTGAAAGACAGTGCGGTATTTGGCAAGCTTGACTTGACACAAGGCAATCGTATAAGACAACATTGCAGGAGGAGCAGTAGACCTGTAGCACTGTAACGTGGTCAGTCCATCCAAGCACCTGAAATACCCGAGGGAAAAAATTATATCCACCTTTAACACCACAGAAACTCGAAAACTTGTTGCACCAAAAGTTCTTGCTGTTAAAATTGCTGGACTCTGGAAGTTTCATATTCTGATTAAGGGTCCTGAAATTAGAAACTGATGTTTGTGACGATTTGTTGACAGGGGTCAATATTCTGCCAGTTCTTCTTCCATGATTGACATGGAACAGAGAAAACTGAGCTTGGAGAAATAAATTTTAGAATGTAGAACAAGGAGAGAGATGAGGCTATGTGTTTTTTTCTTCACAGATTCCCCCTTACACAGAAGCTTTGCCATTTCGCCACTTCACATTGCGCTCATGCCTCCACCGACTCCCTCTACTCCCGCGTATTTTCCGCCTGAAGCACTCTGCGTTTGCGGGACACACCCCGCACCCTCAGGAACTGCCAGGCACCAGCAAGCCCCCCGCCCTCACCCGCAGGCCCCGCGGTCAGCAGGGGGGAAGCCAATAGCCACGGGCTGGCCCTCCACGGCAGCAGCCGCGGTCACCCTGCCCCTCCGGAGGGCCAACAAACACGGCCACCCGCCAGCCCCCAGCGCAGGCCGGGAACCGGACAAACCCACCCCGCCCAGCGGCCGCTGCCCCCCCACGGGCCCTCGTCAGAGAGAGGCCCTGAGGGCAGAGCCTCCGCCCCCCTCCTGCAGCGCCACAACTCACCGCCCCGGCGCGGCCGACACCTCCACCCGCCGCGCTCCCGCCCGGGAAGGGAGGTGCTCAGCCGGCGGGGCGGAGTTGGGTACCCGCCTGCCCGCCGCAACCCGGAGAGGCGGACGGTGCCCATCTTCCAGTCGCCCGCGGGCGCTCCCTCGCGGCGCCTCAGAGGAAGGGGCGAGAAGGCCCTGAAGAAAATGGCGGTGGCGGCGGGCAGGAAGGGCCCTTCCCTCACCGCCCGCCTGGGGCGCTGCACGGCCCAAGAGAGTGAAGTTGCGGGGCCGAGAGAGGTGAAGTCCTGCCCCGCGTCCGGAGCGGGAGGGCGGGCGGTGGGAGGGGGCTGTTCAGGTCGAGTTGGCGCGGACGGCTCGTAGCTGCCCCAGTGAGGAGCGGGGAGATGGCGATGGCGATGGCTGTGGCGGGCACGGGAGGCTGCGCCGTGCCACCGGCCTCCAGCTGGGGCAAACTGGGCCCTGGAAGGAATGAAGCGTTGAAATTATTAACAATAATATCATACCTAAAATAACTCCTTATCGGGATAAGAGGGGGAGGTTTTCAGAGTTCTTTGGGTATTCCGCAGTCGCAGGATTTGCGACGCTAAGGTTCCCCTTCAAAACCAGGGCAGAGCCTTGCTCCATTCATACAAGAAAAAGTGACCATTAGCCAGCACTTCCCCGTCATCACTAGGTTTGATTATTCAGTTAGAAAAACATGCATATATTTGAAATATATTTGCAACCTATTTTTGCGACTTTTATGACTCTTTACAAAAACGGTTTGCCCGAGTATCAACATCACTGTACAGAGCTGTAAGGGAGAGAAAGTTTGTACAACTCCAGTTGATTTTGTAGGGTAAGTAACATGGTGTTCTTCACGTGCAATATCACAAACCACTGCAGAGCTGAAAGAAACTCGAATCAGATTTTTACAGGGGCCTGGCATGGTGTTATGTGTTAAAAGCATTTCTTGTTCTAAAATGTCCAATAATACAGATAAGTGCAGATAAATGTTTTTTAAAGAACTGTACAAGCCAGAAACAAAAGACTTTCTGTAGCAAGTCTTAATTGCTTTTTTAAAATGTTGGTGCTGGCAGGAGGTCTAGTGTATCAATAGTAATCACAAAGAGATGGATTAGCAGGCAGAACGCAGATATTATCAAATGTGATAGATACATCTATTAGTTAGATATCATTACTCTGTGTATTGTGCCATATTATTATTGAAGAGAACCAATTTTGTAGGATGAACTAGAACACACCTACTGGGATGTAGAAATAGTTTGACAAAGCCAGAACAAAATAGAAAAAATTAAGAATAGCCTCAGCTATTCTTTTTTATTCTAAACAAGATGAGCGAAGAACTTTACAGTAGTATATTTTTTTCTTCCTTTTTTTTTTTTTTTCCTTTTTTTTCTTTTTTTTTCTTTTTTTTCCCTGTCTTGCTTTTTGAACATTCTCGTAGTCTCAAACGCGGTGCTCCTTATGGCACAGGACCTCTGCACGCATCCACCGGAGGGCAGCAGATCCCAATCCTTGCCGTGTCACGAGACGGCTCAAAGAGGAAAAAAAACCAAACCAAACCAAAAAACTTCAGCCTTTCGTTTGCCATTTGGCACGTTAATTCCCATATTTTTCACAGAATGTCGTGTACAAAGCATACATCACAAAGAAATCCATGATACTTTATGTATTCCGGGATTTTGCACTCCTCTGAGGCTGTGATACACATAGCTGAAGGACTTGTTATGATGCTGATTCATTCTCAGCTGATGAAACAAGCACTGCTTTAGTCCTTTCCCTTTTAAGTGATGCTCAGTGTTTACCAGAGTAGCTGAGACAGTGAAGAATAAAAGCAGTTTTTGAAGTCTTATCTGCCCCAACTGTCTCTGACATTTCATCCCTTGTGAGACACCTGATGATGTGACTCCTGTTAGTAAACTGGAATCTTAGGAGCATGAGTTAATAAGGTCCACTGCAGTTCAACTAACACAGCAAAGGCAATATTGTCTGTTCTTTTAGTTGCAATTCTATAGCATCTAGTGCAATAGATTTCAGACAAATTTAAGTTGAATTAATATGAAAAACATGTAAGAAGTCCAGCTTGTGCAGCAAACCCCACTGTAGTGATGGATCATTATGAAAATTTTAGTTGCTACCTATGCTCAGTAACATTTCTTTACCTTAATGGTATGTTGCCCTTTAAGCAGGAAAGGCTCATTTTCTATAGAAGTCAGAAGGTCTTGAAGGAGGTCACCTTGGTACAGAAACCAATTGAGCAGTTCAGCCTTGCCATACTTCCAGTAGAGTGAAAGGCCAAAACTTCTGTTTCAAAGATTGCTAACGTAAGAGGATTATTCAGGTTCTGGCAGGGCAAGGAAAACAGGAACACTGATATCTGAGCCTAATGATTAAATATATTGAGTCTTTTGAATTCAGCATTCACCAGTTTCCACAAAATTAAATGAGTCCTGAATCCCAGGACTCAGCTATAACAAGCTGAGCCATAGATAAGTCGGGGTTTTTACTTTTTCAAATTTATCTTTCTTACTTAGAAGTAATACTTATTTCCACATTTAAAATAGGTAATTTTCTCAGCAGTTGCATTAAATTTTTGTCTTTTTTTAAGCACACCAAGTATCCCATACTGACTTTACATTTAGAAACATCTCACTCATTTTCTAAGCACACAATAATTTCTGATAGAAGTCTTGCATGGCTGGTCTAACTGCTTAATACATTCTCATTCATTAGAAGCAAGAATTAGTACATTTTTAGGCTAATTTCTTTTCATATAACCCAGCTCCATCTTATTTGTGAAGTAGGAATGGTAGTCAGGAATTTCTGGACTTCAAAACAGATTAGTGAGAGGCAGTTCAATTGAAGAGGGGAAAATCATTTGGCAGAACTTGGATGCACAAATCACACTATTCACGGTCCACAGAAAATCAGCTGACTCCAGCTCTGTTTTGTCTACTGGAGTTTTATACGCTTGTTGCAGCAGCTAAGACTAATGAACCTGCATCTTGGTCAAATCAAAGTAGAAATGGAAAACATGAAATTCAGATCAGCTTTTCCTTGGGGTGTAGCCAGTACTTTCCAAAGTGGTACTATTTGCAAGTCATAAAAATAAAACTTTGCACATGGCAGTTCAGAAAGGCACATATGTGCTGTAATTTCCTTTTTATATGAATGTAAGGCCCTGAGATTTTATTTATTTTTTTTTTTG
Source organism: Calypte anna (assembly GCF_003957555.1). Taxonomy (NCBI): domain Eukaryota; kingdom Metazoa; phylum Chordata; class Aves; order Apodiformes; family Trochilidae; genus Calypte; species Calypte anna. Next base: position 15,135,333 of record NC_044254.1, on the reverse strand, counting down.
TCAAGAGGAAAAAATATTAAATTACTACTGGGAAATGTAAGTCGTGTTTACGAACAATAAATGAATGAAAGCCTGATCAAAAAAGCAGCTGGACAGCAGATAAAAGAATCTCTTTGCACACAGTTCCTCTTCTTAGTATCTTCTGTTCCTTTCCTTCCTCAGAACAGCACAATTAAGCTGTGCTAACAGCTCTGCTTTTCAAGCAGGAGCACAGAAGACAGGCTGGTGTCTGCAGCAGTTCAGTGGCCAGTCCTGTATCTACACCTGTGCAATAGGTTAGAGTTAGGCAGGATGCTCTCTTGGGTGGAAGGTACCACCCACCTTCCCCAGCCTTTTGCCATGCTGCCACTTCACAGTCTGCTCTCTTGTAGCTGTAAGCCCTGTTCAAAACAAACAGTGTGAATCTTGGCTTTCGCAAATGTTTATTCAAGAGATGTTCTGAGAAATTAGCATGCCATCTTCAATAGGATGTGTGTTCATACAGTTGAAGAAATATAGCCCAAATATTTTGCAGGCCTAACTTTTTTCCTAAAGGCTGAATCCAGCCAGCTTCTCAACTAGGGAAGAGGATGTGGCTATCTGAGTGCCCTCACACTGTGACAAACACTAGATTGCATAAGGGGAGTCTTGGGAGCAGGAAGTACTTGAATAAGAGTTTCCTATATCTCACTTTCCTATATTAAACAAACACATAAGACTTTTCAGTCATTTGGGGTGAGCTGTATGACTTGTGTCTAGCTACATTTTTTGGTGATTAAACATCCCAAAATCGTGCCAAGGAATTCCTCATACTAGGCTGTGCTGTACACATTTATTATTTCCTTTGATTCTCACTCAAAAATAAAGAATTTTTCTTTTCTTTGCCTGGTAGGCTGCACTGTAATGATTTACTTATTATATAGTAGATACTGTACAGTCTTGGTGTTATTTTAAAAAAGGTATTGTAGCCAATTAGTTTGGTCCTGGAGTTCAAATTGTACTGTCTTTATTGCCTCTAAATATCTTATCTTAGCAGGTACTGAGAGCACTCCTCATACATTTTGTATATCTCAAAATTTAATGCAACTGCAGACTGAAGCAGGTAGCAGATAATTCTATCATTTCTTAGCAGTATCCATAAAGAAACTAATATTCATTTATCTGGATATTGTTCATACTGTCAAGGCTGATTTTAAATTTTGTCTCTGTATCTTTGACTTCTTTATAAAATTATATATTTTCATACTGTGAAGGTTTATGGACAAAACTGTTGTGGTTTTTTTTTCCCCTGTGGAATCAGGCTATCAATAATGAAAATGGGTATGGCGATGGATGCATTTTCTGACAGATACCATAAGTAGTGTCTTTGTATTTAAATTTCAGTAGAAATCATTTGCTATAACAGAGCTTTTTGTCTTATTTTTCCCATGTTCAATAGAAAACAGAAGGCAAATTTCTGGTTGAGATACAGAAGCTGCCTGTTTTATTATGAATTCCTCAAGCTAACAGAAAGTGATTCTGTGACATTTGTGCTGCCAGGGACTGCTGATAGTACAGAATTTAGGTTTTCACGTTCTGGAGAGATATTGGAAGTAAATTTTTCAGATAAATCACTAGCCAACCTCAAACTACACATTAGGAAAGAAAACTAAAGAAAGTGAGAAAAAATAGTTGAGAATGAAAGTGTGCCGAAAGACAAATAAATTGCCTTTGGTCTTTTGTTCTAACAGCTTCCCTGAGGATCTGGGTCTGCAAGTTACAGATCCTTCTTTATTGCAAGGGCAAGTTAAGTGGGAAAGAGCTTATACTGATTGATCCTGGGATTTCAAAATTATGCAGATTAAAGAAAACACCGAAGTGTTTATACTGGTCAGGTTGATTTTGATAGCACCATACTGGGGAGCAACATAATGCATAAACCAGAATGCAGTTCTGAGCAATGCAGCATCTTCTGGTGAAAAACTAGCTGGGGAGTTCAATCCTCAACAGGAGGTTATTTGAAGGGGGTGACCTTCTTGAGCTTGTCTCAAAATCAGAGCTGCGTGTCTGCAGACTAAAAAGTAAAGCAACAGTGATCACATAAAACAACACAGTAAATAGTTTCTTACTGGAGGACTTCTAATTTCTGGTGTATTAACCTCCACAGAAAGCATGAAGTTGTCTCCAGACAAGTGCTGAATTGACCAGAAATGTAAGACTTTGCAAGAGTGCCGAGCAAACAGGAGCTGGCATTAATTAAATATTTACTAGGTATAAAATTCTTTCACCTCTGTGCAAGGTGATTGAAATGTAAAAAATAAAACAGCATAAATGAAAGACCTAGTATACTTGTAAGAAACCAGGATCTGTATAAGAATGTTCTGAAGTGCATTTCCTTTTTTTTCTGCAGAAAAGCATGTGATGCAGAGTTTCAAGTGCTAGATTCTTAATTGCATGTTTATGACTTGTAGCTGCAGTACTAGAACTGTATAGAAGTATTTGTAAACAACAAGAGTGAATGGGATTGGAATCACAAAGCACTAATTATTTTTTGTTTTTGTTAGCAGCATTCTAGCAGACAGTTATCATTATTAGTAATGCATTATTCAGTGTTATGTGTGAGCTGTTAATGCCTCTAGGGCTACTAGAGACAACAGTCATTTATTTTGTGTCGAAAGCTCTTCAGAGACAAATACTTCAGTTGCTCTGTCTACTTGCAGCCTACCTTAGAAGTTTCCTTGAAAAATCTCAGACAAAGACTTCAGACTGAGTCAATAAAATATAAGGATCACCAGAAGGCAAGAATGCAATACCCTCTAAAAGAAGCAGAGTGATCCTTATTCTTCAGCATTTAAAAAACAGGTGATGACAGAAAAACATCCTGCTTAGAAAAGCATTGCTTATGCCATATTCTACTCTGCGTTTTTTTTGTATTTCCTTTCCCTATTGGTGTTACTCAGGGTGTCTCCTTGATCCTGACATTCTGGTTTTTTTAGTTAAGCTTTTTATTTCCTCTGCAAACTCTTTGAAAACATTTTGTAAAATGAGAAATATTTCTTGCATGATCTTCTCTAAGTAGACCTTCAGTGTGATTAGCACAGACTTTGTTCTGAGCATGAATCAGGAACCACGAACTTTGTCATTACTTGTTTCCTGCCTTCTAATGAAGGTTTATTCTGGTTAACCTCAGTATGGCTTTCAGCGGTGTTACCTGTTCTACCTTTTAACACGGAGTACTACTTTGATCCAATCTTTTGATAGTTTTTCTGTGGAACAATTCTGTCTCCCTTTTCAAAGTAAATTTCTCTGACTGGGAATATTGTTTTAGGAGCATATCTGTATTTCTACTCCATTTCCCTCAGCTTTAGCTTATTCGTCATCTTCCTGTGTTCTGAAGTTCTCCAAAAGCCTTCATTCAGCAGAGTATGTGAAGAGAATCTTTGTTCAGCAAAATATTTTCCAGTCATGTTTGTACAAGTAAGTTAGGAATACACGTGGTGGTGCTGCACTGGGACTGTTTCCTGTCCTTGTGGAAAGCAAAAACTAAGCACAATCTTACCAATTTATCTCTGCAGGTCTCTCTCTCTCTCCTTCCTCTTAACACTCCCCTTCCCTCAGCTATGGATAGTATTCCAACAACTGGATGATCTGAATGTGAGACAGCTGTGTCTGGATATGGTAGTTTCCACCAACCCCCCTCTGTAAAATGTCATACTCTAGTTATTGCTAGCAGTTTAGAACAGATGGATGGATAGCAAGTCTAGCAATCTATTAAAATTCACTACAGCACTACTCTTGGTTTCTATTAGAGTCATAAAAAGGCCAAGGTTTCTCTCTTAAAAAAAATTATTTTTGTGGTGCCCTATGTATACCTTCTACAAATAAATGCCTCTTGGTCTCAGTAAGTTTTTTTTAAAATATTGACTTAATTTTATCTGGCATGAGGCTCCACTTGACACTTAAGAGCTGTCAATTAAAATCAGGATAGGCTGTGCAGAGGTGGTCTTTGCAGACAGCAGATCTATATATATCCATCTGCTGCAAAGTGAGGTTCATGGTAGCAACCCTATTATGTACTGTACCTTTCTGGGTTTTTTTAGGCTGCCTGCACTGTAATGGTCAGAAAAGTGGTATTACCCTGCTGCTGCCACTGCACTCACTTCCTCACAGATAGACACAGGGAATAGGTAGCAGCACAGAACAGAGAAAGAAGAAGAGCATGCTGTCTACTCAAATATCCCATGTTTTGCAGGATGGCCCATGTATGGTGTTGCTCTTGGGGCACCATGTGATCCTTATGCTTTTTCACACATATATCCAGCCAGCCAGCTAAGGATGCATCTCGTACTCTGAAATGCTGTAGCGTAGCTCAAGCACCAATGAGCCAAAGATTTTTGAGTGATTATGAAATGGCAGATCCTAAGACTCTCAATTTGTTGTATCTACAACTAAACTTCTGTCCTGAGCAGACACTAAATTGATATTCCTGTCCAGTTGGTACTGAATTAAACTTGTATGATTATCAAATTCACATGATGACTTAAGAGGACATTTACTAGTTTCTTACCATCCAAAGCTGTCTAGATGGAGAAAGGGCCTTGCCTGAGGTAGAGGCAAGAGGATTTGGGCAGGTTCCTCTCGCTCAGGCAGAGTTGTGACTGCCCCCGCATCCAGCAGAGGGAAGTGTGGTCCTAAAATACCCACTCTTGCAGCTGGAGCTCTTTTTGTTAAATGCAAGCCACTTTATTGCACCAGGAAATCAGTGATCTGGAGCCTATGTAAGAAGTGATTTAGAAATTATCAGAAGGAAATAAAGATGCTTTAGCAAATACCATAGAGAGCAAGTGTGATGATAATAATCAGGATGTGACAGGGACTGAAATTAAATTATACAGAGAACTATGAAGCCTTTTTTTTTTGCTTTTTTAAAAAAACTTATTCTCAGTAGGAGCATAAATGGTAGTATGGCATTTTAAAGCTTAAAGGGTTATGGTCTGCTGGTTCCTGCTTCAGCTAACTATGAAGCTGTAACTTTTCATAACAGAAGATGGGATCTTGAGAAACAGACTGTCAGCAATGCACTTGGTGATCACAAGACAAGTTGTCATAGGGTGCTTTGTTCAGAGAACTGGCTCAGCGTCAGATAACTGCTGCCAGTGCCATTGCCAATCAAGATGCTGTTGTGCTCCTGCAACTCCAAACACTACCGGGGGTTAAAAAACAAGTATTATATCATCTCTGTCATTAAAACGAATGTTCAGTAGGAAACATTTTAAAGTGACATTTTGACTATAAATATTACCTTGTTAAATATAGAGGACTCTGCTGTATAGATTCTCTTTTCTTACTACATGAGATTTTACAAAATTGTACAAGTGAATGGATTGAAATAGATGCTCAGGACACCCACTTGTCACACTAAGCATAACATTTTGAACTGTTACTTCTTTTCACATTCAAAGCTGGTTTTGTGACATCTAAATATCAAGTTAAAAAAGAGGGGGATGGCATGATGTGTGAAATGAAACTCAACTTGCCCCGGATTGTCAAGCTGTTGGTTTTTTCAGTGTTTTATAACTGACTGTGACAAACAATTAGAAAGCATGTTAGAGCTTGAAAAACATTTTACAAATAATATTAAAATTAAAAAAAAACAAAACTGGAAGAAATTAATCCTAAAATAATTGCACTACAATAAACCCAAACAAAAACTTGATCTGCAAGGTATGCAGTCAGGCGCTTCACAGCTAAAAACACTCTTGGGTTTGAGTAGGTGGTTTAACAAAATGTATTCCCTGTGCTCAGATACCATTGCTTGGAGATTCGTGGGTGCTCTCCTTGTGTTTCCCCAGGAGCTACTTCCCCGGAGTCAATGGGAATCAAACCCAGAAAGCTGGGTTGTGATCTTTTGCTCAAGCAATTATGAACCTTATTACCATGAACTTAAGCATTCTGAGTTATTCAATTCAATACTTTTTGAATTGAATTAGTAGTTTTACAATTTAGTTCTTAGTTTTACAATTTAGTACAAATAGTTCTTGGGTTTACAGTTTGATTAAATATGAAATTGTCTTCCTAGCCTATTGCTGACAAAAATAAAATGTGGCAGATCCTGGAGACAGACTTTTCAATATTTAATTAGTAGACAGAAGAATTATAGAATAAGGTGTACTTTCTTTTGTTGCCAGAAAAAGTAAATAGTTCCAATAAGGTAATATGGATGTAATAATTCCTCAAGGAAACCCTAACAGAGCGGAAGATTTGTCTCGATGGTGCCACTGAGGAACACTCAGCTAAGGAGGTGGCAGGTAATGAGACAAAAGGGAATTGGTCTCCTAGGAAGATTGCTGGCCTGCTTTCTGCTGTTTGCCAAACCTTACCAACCATTCTGGAGCAGCAGTTGCTTTGTGATGACAATAGCGACTCCTTTGAGGTTAGATTACTATCAAAGTGTATCACCCTAAAAATAATTATATATTCTGCTACCTTACCAAGATGACTGCAATCTAGTGAAACAAACATGGAGGGGCGGGGGGGTGAGGGGTATTTTTTGTTGGGTTTTGTTTGTTTATTTGTTTTTTTCAACAACACATATTTCCATTAGTATTTCTATGCATTTAGATTAAAATGAGAGCTTCATTTTTATTTGTGATTAGATTCAGTTCCAGCTCAGCTGCAATGCTTGTGTTTCAAAACAAGAGCATAAAGTATGTTATATTTTAATGGCTCTTTTAAGTTGAAACTAATAATAATAGCTAAATGTTTACCGGATAGAATTTGTAAGCTGATATTTTTTCAAAATTTAGTGTCTTTGCTATGTAAATAAAGGGGGCTTGTGCACAGCTGTGAAGAAAAGGATTTTGGTGTTTAATAAAGCAAAGTCTTTTGAAAACAGACACTTTTTTTCCCAGAAGACTGATGACAAATAATAAGCATTACTATAGCAGAGCAAGCATAAAGCATGTAATTATATTGTAAATGTTTTTTTTAATAGATTCTTGCAATGGAATTGCTAAGACTGAACGTATGACAGGAAAATCACTTGAGCTGATCGAGCTGTTTTTATGACTACGAGGCAGACAGTGCCTGTTCGTCTCAGTTATTTGCAGAAATCTAGGTAGGAATCAGAATTTTCTTTCAGCCCCTGCAGCCCTGCAGAGAAGGGAGCTGCATTGCCCGCTGGAGAGCGAGGAAGTGAAGGAGGAAAGTCAGATATATCTAGAATGTATTTTTAAAAAGCATTGTAATTTTGAAGTGGGTTTTGTTGTTGTTCAGGTTTTCCCTGAAAAGTTCTGCCATACAGTAGTACCTGCTTTTGTCTGTCCCTTTAGCAAAAGGGGTTTAGACCTGGGTTGTACCTGGCCATTGCTGCGGGGTATGCACAGCGACAGCGCGTCCGGGGTTGCGCAGCTGGGCTGGCAGCGTCCCCGGAACACACCCGTGCAGCAACATCCCCGAGTGTCCCTCGCCGCGCTTGCCAGCCCCGGGGGTAGGGTTCATCCCCTCCCGCTGCCCGCCCAGCCGCCCCCAGAGCGGCCCCGGCGCCCGGACCCAGCCGAGGCCTCTGGCTGCCGGCAGAACCCTCTCAAACTGAGCCGACTCTTTGCAGGTATCACCTTCTTTAATTTTTGCTTTTGTAACCGTCGGCGGTGATCGCTTTCTCACTTCCTCCACCTCCTCCCGCTTTCGAGCTGCGCGATTTGTTTTTAAATGCCGACCCTGAGCGGGGGCCGCTGTCCCAGAAAAGGGGACTCGCAGCCTAACGGGGGTCCCGCCGCGGCGGTCCAGGAGGGGGGGTCAGGTGCCTCCGGAGGTGAGAGAAGGGGAGGGGAGGGGAGGGGCGCGGAGCCGAGGGGGCCGGGCGCGCCGGGCGCTTTTGTCCGCCGCAGCCCCAACCCCCGCCCCGCGGCTGTCAGCGGTTCCGCCGCTCGCGCCCCATTGGCTGGCGCGGCCGGTAACGTGATGAGGGCGGCGGGGCCGGGGCGGGGCCGGATCCGAGAAGTGCCGGTTGGAGCCGGTGCCTCGCGCCGCGCTGCCGGCTCTCTCGCGGACGGAGCGCGCGGGCGGAACGCCGCTGCGCGGTTGCGGTGGCGGCGGCGGCAGCGGCAGCGCGGGCGGGCTGGTCAGGCCAGGCGGGAGGGGAGGCGGAAGAGGAGGCAGCGGCGGTGGCGGCGCGGCCAGGTAAGCGAGGGGCGGCCGCTGGTGACAGGTGCCCGCGCCCCGGCATGGGAGGGACGGGCGGGAGGCGGGAGAGCAGCGAGGGGCAGGACGGAGCAGGGTTTACTGAGGGCAGTGCGCGGCTGGCCCTCAGCGGCGTCCGGAGGCCGCCCCCGCTTTTCTCGGCTGAGGGGCCGGCGTGCCCCCTCCGCTCGCGGCAGCGGAGCTGCAGGCCCGCTGGGCGCCCGGCGCTGCCCGTCTGTCCGTCCGCCCGCCCGCCCACCGGGCGGCCCGGTGAGAGCCTGCGCAGAGGCCCCCCCATTCTCTCGGAGGCGCCCTGCAGCGGGGCCGGTCACCTGCCCGCCTTCCCGTAGGCCGTATGGGAAGGGGGAAGGGCAAGAGGATGGGGTGCCAGAGCTAGGCTGTGCCTGCCCCGGGGCCTGGCGGCCGCCCCGCTGCCCTGCGGGAGGGGCTGTGAAGAAAAGCGTTTTCTGATTTGCGTAACCGATATTTACCCGTGTCCTCAAGTGACCTGGGGCTCTACAGGTCGCTTCTTCCTTCCTCTCCCTCGGGCTCGGCGCGGCCGTGGGGCAACTGCTGCCCTTCGGCCCCAGGTGTGGCGGCGGCGGTACCGGGCCTCGAGCGAACGGTGGGTGAGTGCCAAGTCCTGACTTCTCCAAAAGGGACAGGAGACTCAAACTCACTGCCGAGGCCTGACTGTAATGTCTGTGTGTGTGTGAAATAAGAAGTTCTCTTTGGCGTTCCCTTCTTCTCTCCCGCATTTTCGATCCCCATCAAGTCGGCGATCTTGTAGCAAGGGGTTTCTTGCATGGTAGTTTTTACCTATCTGTGTTGTTTTAGTGACATAAAGCTTACTTTATGCTGGTTTGTTCTGTGGTGAACTTGAGGCAGCTTCCTGGCTTCAATTAAGACTTTGTGGTAAATAGTGCAATTGGGAGGGACTGAAACTTCTCTAAAGCTTAATTTTACGTTAAGATTTTAATGAATTATGATGATCAGGTAAATTGTGTTGGAACTGACACTTGCTGCTGCCATTTAAAATCATACCTTTGAGGTAGTGCTAGAATAAGCTAGGAGCTATGTGGTCACTTGCAGTTTCAAGTGTTTAAGCTATGTGTTCTGCTGACTCCCAGCTTTCCTTGGCTGTTTGCTGAAGTGATAAGGCATGGGCTATTTTCTGGTGTCTCAGAATTCTCCCTTGTCTATCTTCCTAGTGGTGATGGCAACAGATCAGCATTTACTGATCTGTCATATTAGAGTTTTTAAACTTTCAATGGTTGGAGGGAGGATGCCTGCAAGGCTGAAGTTTTGAGACCTTACATGCATAACTCACAGAATTTACTGTGTATTGTCTAAATACATCACGTGCATTTTCTTTATTTACTTCAGCTGACTGTGTGGGAAGTAGAAGAGTTATCCTAACTAGTGGGTTTTTTCAGTGTCTGTGATGCTGAACAGGGCAAGGGACATGAAATGAGAGCAGAAAGAATGTCAGTAGTATAGAACCAGTAGCTAGAACTGGGTGCAGTTTTTCTTAAGAGTTTTCCCAGTGTTTACAGCATTGTGTTGTAGCTACATAACAAAATGTTTATCAGTTTTAAATTAGCATATATTTTTACATTCTACTAAATTTTACATTAGCATAATGTAACTGAGTTTCAACTTCAGTAGGACTCATGTAACTTGTAGAAATCTGCAATATTGACATGCTTGTTCCCTTGCACTCTTGGGAGAAGAGTTGCTTGCCTGACTTGCTTCATATTATTTCCTTTTTCAGGAAAATAGAATTCTCATGTGAAGAAAAAGAAAATTGCCTTTTATTTCTTGCAAGATACTAATGTGCTTTGAAGTTGATGAATGCACATTGAGTAAATTTTAGAGAGGGAGAAACAATGTTAGAGACATCCATCAGTATTTCAGCATTGTAAACTGAACTTTGTAGAGCCCTGTGTCACTGCTAAAGTATTTTAATAATGGATTTCTGAAGAGGAGTGTGAAAGGAGAAATCTTGTGTTCCTTTTGCTGCTCTGCCTGACGTGCTGGAGGTAGTGAAAGAGACAGTGGCACTAATAATACTACTTCAGCTGAAAATACCTACTGCTAAAGCCGTGAAGCTTTACTCAGCTAGGATTAGAAATGGGTATTTTATGTGACTAAGAGGATAAGGTGTGGTTTATGCTGGTCTCTATGTTGCCTATCTAAATGTTTCACACTGCTGTCTGTATGCTGTGTGCTGTCCTGTGGGCTGTGTTTAGCCTTTTTGTAGGCATCCTTATAATAGCTTTTCAGCTGTTGTCTTGCAAATAGCATTATTCTGACAGTTGCACTTGTGGTTACTTTTTAAAAGATATGTTAGAAGTCTGTTGCGGTTCTGAAGATAAGTGGCTCAGATACCATGGGAAGCCACAGAGAAGGGTGAGGAATTTGAAGTGATAGAATAATATATAATAGGATATATAATATAATAGTATAATATTCTAATAGTTGAGTATGCTGTAATTTTAATATTTAGGTGTCTCGACTTTGTGCTGTTGTAGCAATATATTAATTACATTTGCTAATCATTAACTGATAAATAATATTTTTTATTCTTCCTCACTGGTGGGAAGCTATGGTATTCCTTGCATCCAACAAGGAGTGAGTTCAGAGCAGCAGGTTACCAACTTGTAACTGTGCTGAAAGGCTGTGGCATGGATGTTATTAACCCTACCACTGCCCTGTGGACAGTCATTAATGTCAGAAAACTTGTGAGGCATGTAGTCCTAAGCTATTAATAACTAAACTGTTTATTTGTATGAACTATCCTGTGTATACCTTCCAATTAGAATTTTACTGGACTTGGTAAGCAGGCTTTGCTTCCATAGAATCATAGTGTCAGGTTGGAAAGGACCTCAATGATCATCTGGTCCAATCCCTCTGTTGCTATTGTTTATACAGAATATCCCATTTTTACAGTATATTGTTGAGCTGAGACTTGAAACTTAATTTATAATAGCTCTGATTGAGTTTGGTGATTCTTTTCCCCAGCAGTTGTTAGTGTGTTACAAACTAGTTTCTGATCTAATTTCTAGCTAGTTGAAGTAAAATTGTAATTCAATATGGAACTAAAGTTTCATAATACTTGCAAATAGTTTGGCCAATTGTTTGATTTAAAGTTAGAGATATGAAAAGACTATACTTAGTGGTTTGTACATCGGAAAGAAGGCAGGTAATGCACCTCTCAAGAAAGCTGTTGCAAATGCATTTTTGAGGCATAGTGCTCGCACATCTTTCTCTGATAAAAGAGAGGATGCTAGGGTCTTTCAATAGCCAGAAGGGAATTGTAGAGAAAACTTGTAATGGAGTATCTTCAATTTAATTCTCACTAGTGCCATTATGTTTCAAAATGGTGTCTTCGGATGCCCTGAATTAAACGATGTGAATGCATTTCCATCAGCAGTGCTTGCCTTCTCAGAATGTTTTGATACTCTAAACTGGAATTCAGTTTCTTATACTGAAAATGAGAATTTAGTTCATTGTGGAAAAAAAAGGAAAGGATTCAGTGACATCAATAAAAAATATGGTAGTGACACAATCTGGTTTTGTTGCTGCTAATTGCTAGCAGGGTTAAGTCAGACACACTGTTTGGGAAGTACTAGTTTGAGTTGTAGATTTAGTTTAATATGGAAACAAAGTTTCGGTTTTGTGGCACAGCAGCTACAAATCTATGGTGATGTAGTTTACTCAGGCTTAATTGAAGTTACATTGATTTTAAAGCTCTTGCTTAAAACCCCACAAAATTGTAACCCTTGGTTTCTCAGATGCAACTGCCTTAGTTTGATGGGGAAAATACGGGGCTGTAGTTTGGGCTGTCAGGTATTTATTCAGATATTTTCCTGTATCTGAATTTCCTCTGCATTCAAATTTAAGGGCCTGTTGAGCTGAATTGTAGGAACTACAAGTTTAGCCTAAAGGCTAATGGTAAAGTATTTATCTTTAAACTCTTTTTTTTTTTTTTTCATCTGAATGTAAACAAAACCTTATTGTGCATTTGCTGTGTAATCCAAAATATTTGAAGGGAGAACATTTCAAATGTTTTAACTAAAAATTGTCTTTCTAGGCTGTGTTTAAGTTATTAACAAGATAAGCTATCACTTCCAACCCATGCCAGTGGAAGTGTCAAAATGGCTACTACTTTGCCAGTGCCTTTACAGTACAGATAAACTGTTTGCTAAGTAATTTTAAAAATTAAATATTAACATTTAAATATGAACTTTGCAATGGCACTGACTCAAAGTCTGGAAAGCACCAAAACATTGCTTAATTGAAGTGAGATGGGATATGTCAGCATTCAAGTGCTTTACTGAACTGGAGTTGCTAAAAGTAGTGTCTGTTTTACTTCAAACTATTATTGAGTTTCTTACAAATACGAGGCTAGAGGTTTTTTACTTCACAGTTCTTGATTTATTCAGGTAATGATAAAGCCTTGACTCTTGTTTTTGAAGTTATTAAACCTGGCTTCATACCAAAAAGTGTTTTTCTTGTAGTACTGCTATCTAAAAAAAACATGCCAGATCTTAGGTCTCTTTAGGCTTACTTTAGCATTTGAGACTGATCACTTGTACAGGTTGTGAAACTCAGCACTGTCCCAGGAGATGCTTCTGATATGCTATACAGTCTTTTAGCTCTTGTGACTGCATGAGTGTGAGCAGTTCCCACAAACTGAGGAGTTGGGCATTAGTATGTAACTTATCTGTATACTATTACACAGTAGGTACAATATGGAATTTATCCTTCAGTCTTTCATTTTATTAAAAGAGAAGAAATAGTTCAGTGCTTTGTTCAATTAATAAATACATAATGTAGTGTAATACAAGCAGCAAGGTACTTAGAGACTGAAGCAGTGGTGTGGACAGGATGCTTCTTGCCAAAGGGTTACTGAAACTCATTCCATATCCATCTCAGGTGAGTTTGTATTTAACTGCAGAGCTTCCTATATGTTTTTGTTTGTTTTTTACTTTGGGGTGTGGAGATTCTTTAAAAAATAAGATTGTGTTTCAGGAGAGTTTGCATACAAAGAGTCCCTGATTTTGAATCCGATGTCATTTGAAACTTACCTATATCTCATGGTTTTATTTTTGATGTTTAGCCTGAACATCTAGAATCAAGTTTTTGAAGTTGTCAGGCTGGCTCTCAAGAGTACCTCTTTTTTCCTATTAAGATGAAAAGCTGTAACTTCTGAGAAGACATAGGAGCCACTGCTAAAAATCTGAATCAATTTTTGGATTTGAGAACTAATAGAGTGGAATCAAATGTGTTTCTGTATTGCTGATCTGAATTATATTTTCCTTGATGCACTTCTCTGTGGTCTGTGTAAGTAATAATATTCCCTTCCAGAAAGTACTTCATGAAACTTGTGCAGCATGAGGAAAACTTAAAACCAAAACACTGTCTTCTGACTTTTCTTAAATCTTGTAGCTATATTTCTGTGTGATAATAATTATCTTGCAGAGACAGAATGTATTTGGTATATATTTCTCATTTGTGATGTTTCTCTTTCATCAATATCTGTTAACCTGATAGACACTGTTTGGTATTGGCAATCTATAAATATTGAAAAAACATCATTTTCCTTTTTAGGCTAGTTGTTGATATTTTAACTTAGTGTAGTATACAACTGTTCATGTTTTAGAAACAAAAATTTTTCCAGCTATAATAAGTATAAATACAAATCTATATTTCTGAAATTAGGTAAAGGTGGTAACTGTCTGACTGCTATTAGGGAAAGTAATAGCATATGTGCTTCCAGCTCTCAGAACCTGTAGTACAATCCAGGATAGCCTCTGTGATTACCTAGTAAGAAGTCAAGGGTTATTATTGTGTAATGTTCCTCATAAATACTTTCTGAAAACTGGGAGAAACATTACTATGATTTTACAGTTGAAGAATTTGAAGCAGAGAGAAATAAAATGACTTGCACAGAGCTATTCAGCTGTCAGGGTAAACATCCCTATTAACTGGGTTGGGTATGATTGTTATATTGGAAAGCAGTGTTTGAGCTTGAAAATAATGTAGAGTGGAGGTTCTGAATATCTAAACATTGGTTTTCAATACTCTGCTCTCTGAAAAACTAGCTGGGCTTCCTATGGTATGAAGGATGTTGGCCCCTTCCATCTTCGTCTAAGTGCAGTGCTGCTGAATTCATTATAGGACCTTTATCTGGAGACTGAAATCAGAATGTGATCATGCTTTAGTCCATACATCAGTGTATTGGATGACATTACCACTTGGACACTTACATTGATAGCCACTTATTGCAGCATGGTACCCTGTGGACTACAAAATTGACTCCAAATGCTTGCCTAATTAATTAAGTAGAATTTGTAGTCCACTCTGTATTCTGCTGTGACAGCAACCCACCCCTGGTGGTACTTCAGAAACTAATTCAGAGCTAGTGGAGGTAGGTGTGTAGATTTACTCTAAGGCTCCTCCTGAGGATATTTCCTTATTTCAGGCTTGTTTGCTGTCAGATTACAGGAGTTGTCTTGGCTATTTCAAGGGTCTCTGGCCATTTATGGCTTTATTGCAAAGTACACAAAAAATGGAAGGACGTGTATGAGCATTTCCCTGCCTTTCTCCAAGGAAACATTTTGTTGAATAATTAGCTGACTGTTCTGTACTTTTACTGCTCTTGAAGACTGAAGATAATAAACTAGTAATAACAATAATCTGCTAGTAGAGAAACATTGTAGTATTTAAATTACAAATATTCTACAGTTTTATCTTCCTCAGCTTTGCTTTCTGATGTCCCGGGTGTGGCAGCATAATGAATGGACATTATGAGTATCTGTCTGGCTTCTGGAAACTAAGGGGATAAAAATTAATTTTCTATTGTAGTAGTTATCTTGCTGTGCAGAATTAAACAGATAGAACTGAGGCTTCCTTTAGAATGTTGGAGGGATATTGCTGATAACATTGTCTTATGGTTATGTATTCATATTTCTCAGCATGTGAAAGACCACTAAATGGGGTTATGAGAATAAAAGGCATTAAAAGTGAGCAACTAATTTCATGCAGTTGAAAGGTGTCCAAGTCTGTGTTGGCTATATTTCTACTGGGATGAAGGGCCTGATGTACTGTTGTGTAAGATGGTTTCTGGGAGAGTAATGAAAGGTACAGCCCAACATGTATATCTGTCCCAGTCTACACCTTTTGAGAACTGACTTGCATTAAATTGTGTACTGTGTTTTAAGCTTGGCATTAGACAGCTCATAAATACAATTATTTGGGCTCTCAGAAGAGTATTGACACTTCAGAAGTAGCAGAAGCATATGCCCTCCTCCAATGTTTTATTCAGTACTGTAGTTTTTGTTTACTTGATAGTGTTTTGGGGCTAAGGACGAAGAAGACTGACAGAATATAGTGCTTCACTTTAAATACTGACCTCTGTGTTGAAAATTCATCATGATCATACATGATCACATTATATGTATGGTGCCACATAACAGATATCTAGGACTTAGTTTTTTGTTTCAGTTGAGGGGGGGAGCTGTTATTACTTCATGGAGATTTCAGAAGTTACCTTCTGGAAGAATCTATATAGTTTGTTTTGCACCAGGAGGTGCTGGTCCATGATGATCTGTAGAAAAAAGGTACTCAGGCTCTGTACAAAATTATTTTAAATACTTGCAATTGGATTTGACACTATAAAGAATGAGTAGTTTAATCTTGCAACCCTTTAGAAGCTGTGAACACAAGTTGTGCAGCATCAAAGGAGCCTCCAGTCCTTGTGCAGCACACTGCAGACCCTCCCTGTAGAAAGAGTTACCTCATTTTGGTAATTTGAGCTATTATTTAATTTTCTTACAATAAAGCAATTCTGTTTACAATTTCTACTGTAAGCCAGGAAGGTTGCTCACAGGAGAACTTCTTGCTGTGTTTCTTTATGAAGACAAAGACATGCAGGTGGTACCAAGTAGGTACCAGACAACTGCTGGTACCAAGGAGGAGCTGCCCGCAGACTCCTCTATTATGAGCCCACTGAATTTATTCTGTGGCTGAGAGATCTGCACATCACAGCTCTGCCCAGGTAAACCAGCCAGAGTGTATCACCAACACCTCAGTGTGCCATGGTCTTCCAGTCAGAATTGCTGGTTTATTATACTCTTCTAAAACCCTTATGAAGCTATTTCTAGTTATTTTTTCATCTGTTAATGGGTTTTATTATGTTTCTTCAGGAACTACCAAGCAGATTCATGACAGCAAAGCTATTTTTAGTGGGTAATACCACTGTGGAGTTTTGACAGTCTTTTTCTACTTATAGTTTAATTTTAAAAAGGGGAATATGGGAAATGTACAAGTGTTTGAAGAAATAGAAATTAATTGAGCAAATAAAAAATCAACTTTCTAAAAAGAGTGCTGGAGTTTCTGGTGAGAGTACAAATTAAGTTAAATTATTAGGTTAATATTAGTGGAAAACAAAGTATGTTTCTAAGTGAATTTGCTCTTTGGATTTTTTGTATAACAAATACAAATTACTCTTTTCCAGACAGCTGCTTGTTTTGATATTTATTGTAATCAGTATTGGAGATGCCAATACATCTCAAGTTTACATTAGTATATTTATTTTTATAGTAAAAAAGGATTAAAGGGATGAGAACACAAGCTGAAAATAAATCCACTGTCTGTCAAGGCTTCTACAGATTGGCTGCAGGTTTATTGTAATGTCTCCTCAAGGAAAGATGAGACAGCAACACTGTAATAATTGTCTGTGTAGTTCAAGTCCTTCCTTTGTCATACTTTTATCATCACCTGATATAACCTTAATTTGTGTTTTTTATGAAATACATCTCCGAGTTTGAAAATAATGGTAGGACACTAAAGCTGTTCAAAGTATTGCTGACTAGAAGTGTTCTGTTTTGATTCAGAGTCTGGATTCTATGACTATAAATGAAGTGATATTTGTCTAGAATGTAGATAGCTTGTTTTAAAAGAGATCAGTCACATGAATGCAATTATGTGCAAAACAAAGCTGGTCTGCATCTTGGTTTGTTAGTTTTTACCATTGGATTGCTTGCTAATTTAACTCTGAAACGCACTTGTTCAGAAACCTACATTTGTACCTACTTAAATTTTTTTTTCTTTTTGTTTTGTGGTGTTTTTTGTGTAAACTGCTTGTCTTGCCTGCTGTCTGGTCTTAAACTCTGATTTAAACTAACTTTCTTTCTAGTAAAATCCTTTCTAGGAGCATAGGTTGTGATTTTCTGGCTTGGCTAGAACACACAATCAGAGGGCTGGGGAAAATGCTTTTACCAATCAAAGTAAGTGTGCCGAATATGAACGTTTATTTAAAATTGCTTTCCAGGCTAGTTAAGTATGAAAAAAAAAGCACATTTAACATAAGTAACTTAAAACTGAAACTTGTAATACAACTCCATTTGAGAGTTTAAACCTCAAAATAGTTGATTTGGTTTCTCCATCCACCATTGAGAGTGTAGGTTCAGGTAGGTTCATGCACTTGGAAAGACCTTGATGATGTGATTTATTATCATGTGGCCTAAAGGAATGTAATTTTAATTACCTGTGCAACCAGAATACTTGAAGATGATTTCTTTTTTTTTTTTTTTTTTTTTTTTAGTGTTTCTGTGAGTTGTTTAGTGACATATTTTACTACCAGAGATTAATTCTTTACCAGCCTTCCTTGAACAGACTTAAAGAGTCTAAAGAGAGTGGCTGAAAACTTCATAGAATCATAGAATCCTAGGGGTTGGAAGGGACCTCGAAAGATCATCTAGTCCAACCCCCCCTGCCAGAGCAGGGCCACCTAGAGTACCTCGCATAGGAACGTGTCCAGACGGGTTTTGAATGTCTCCAGTGAAGGAGACTCCACGACCCCCCTAGGCAGCCTGTTCCAGGGCTCTGTCACCCTTACAGTAAAAAAATTATTCTGGATATTGAACCTCCTATGCTCCAATTTACACCCATTACCCCTTGTCCTATCACTGGTCACCACTGAGAAAAGCCTAACTCCATCTCCCTGACACTCACCCCTTACATATTTGAAAACATTGATGAGGTCACCCCTCAGTCTCCTTTTCTCCAAACTAAAGAGACCCAGCTCCCTCAGCCTTTCCTCATAAGGGAGATGTTCCACTCCCTTAATCATCTTAGTAGCTCTGCGCTGGACTCTTTCAAGCACTTCCCTGTCCTTCTTGAACTGAGGGGCCCAGAACTGGACACAATACTCCAGGTGCGGCCTCACCAATGCAGAATAGAGGGGGAGGAGAACCTCTCTTGACCTACTAACCACACCCTTTCTAATGCACCCCAGGATGCCATTGGCCTTCTTGGCCACAAGGGCACATTGCTGGCTCATGGTCATCTTCTTGTCAACCAGGACCCCCAGGTCTCTTTCACCTACACTGCTCTCCAGCAGGTCAGCCCCCAACCTATACTAGGACATCGTGTTGTTCTTCCCCAAATGCAAAACTCTACACTTCCTATTGTTGAATTTCATCATGTTTCTCCCTGCCCAACTCTCCAGACTGTCTAAGTCTCTCTGAATGGCAGCACAGCCTTCTGGTGTGTCAGCCACTCCTCCCAGCTTAGTGTCATCAGCAAACTTGCTGAGGGTACATTCTGTACCCTCATCCAAGTCGTTGATGAAGATATTGAACAACACCAGTCCCAGTACCAACCCCTGAGGGACTCCACTAGTCACACACCTCCAACCAGATTCTGCCCCATTGACTACAACTCTCCAAGTCCTTCCTTTCAACCAATTCCTGATCCACCTCACTACCTGATCACCAAACCCATACTTGATCAACTTATCTACAAGGATGCTGTGAGAGACGGTGTCAAATGCTTTACTGAAATCAAGATAAACCACATCTACCGCTCTTCCATCATCTATCCACCTAGTAATTTCCTCATAGAAGGCTATGAGGTTAGTCAAACATGATTTACCCTTGATAAAACCATGCTGACTGCTCTTGATGACCCCCATGTCCTTGATATGCCTGGAGATAGTGACAAGAACAAGTTGTTCCATCACCTTTCCAGGGATGGAGGTGAGGCTGACCGGTCTATAGTTACCCGGGTCCTCCTTCTTGCCCTTCTTGTAGACTGGAGTGACATTTGCTATTCTCCAGTCCTCAGGCACCTCTCCTGTTACCCATGACTTACTGAAGATGATGGAGAGTGGCCTAGCAATGACCTCCGCCAGCTCCCTCAGCACCCTTGGATGCATTCCATCTGGACCCATCGACTTATGGATGTCCAGATTACTCAGCTGATCCCTAACCCAATCCTCATCTACTATGTCAAACTCCTCATCTATCTTGACTACTTCTGGGGCTAAATGAATCTGGGGCTCATGTGGAAACCCTGCAGGAGTAAAGACAGAGGCAAAGAAGGCGTTCAGCACCTCTGCCTTCTTTATATCCTCTGTCACCAGGGCTCCCAGCTTGATGAGCTTTATTTCTCTGAGAGGGAGGGGAAAAAAGTGAGAGAAGAAGAGGTCACTAGAATACCTGTCAAGGTGTGCTCTAGTGGTATAAATCTATTTTTATTAACTTGGTGTGTCAGAAACCCTATGTATACGTGTATACTGTGTATGCTAAGTATACAGCTTAAGTTGTATACTTAAGCAATAAACAAAACCAGTGTAGGCTTTAAAATAAAGCAAAGCTGGCTGTCAGTTATTGGCTTTTTTGTAGCCCATTATCCTTTGTGGAGGACAAGCAAAGCACTCATCTTGCTGCAGAGCCACCCCTAACTAAATGTGCCTAGAATTATGTAAGCAGTGACCAAATGACACTAATGCAATGTTAGGTAACCTTTTGGCAGCACGGGAGGGTAAGGGGGGGTGTTGTGATGCTTGTAGATAATATTTTTTTACAATATTTGTATTCTGGATATGTCTCTATTAATCAGATTAAGTCTTGAAGTAAAAAAAAAATATTGCTTAGATAGTAGTGATCTTTATTACTTTATTTTTCTGGCCTGTGTTCCAGTACTGGTCTGGGGTAACTCTCCTTAAGTCATCACTTAGCCTGGGGCTAAACTTCTGTCTCTCATCTTCTAAGAAAGTTTCCCAATTGAATTAGACCACTTTGAAAAGCTTTTATGGCTTTGATATGGGCTGAAAGCTTCTGGAGATGAGATGTATCAAATCCATTACAGTCCAGCATTATTCTATTTGGTTAGTCACTCTTGGCATACAGATAGGATTTGAAAGAAAAATGTGTTTAGGAAAATCATTAATAATTCACATGTTTATATTACACTTGTATAAACTGTGTACTTCTGCTAGGAAGTTGTATTTCATCTGCATGGAACGTTAGTGCTACACATACTTAATCTTGGAAGGTTTCAAAAACTAGTCATTAACATGACCAGAATTCAAGTATTTAAGTACTTAATATTGTGACACTTTCTGCTAGAAAATGTTCTAAAACTGCTGCAAGAATGTAGTGGGGTTTTTTTGTTTTGTTTTTTTTCTGGGATATGTGATAGGGCTTTCTAGTTCAAGACTCGGAGGTGATAAAGAGAGCACTTTATCAAAATGGACCTGACAAAATCACCTGGGTCAGTCTCGTTGAGTTCTCAGTCTGTATAAAAACAAACTGTTTTTCGTTTGAGCATTATGGCATTGCTTGTAAAAGGCTTATTAGATGATGCGTATTTTTAAGTATATCAATATATTTTTAATGAAATTAAAGTTCCATTTTCTGTTTTTCTTTCTGTAACTTTTAGAGGAAATACTTCATGAAACAGTGTTAACTTTATTATACTCTGAACTCAGTCCATTACACTCAACAAGAGCCTTGCTTATTCCCCAAATTAAATCTGTTACTAGGAGAAGGATTTTCTTTGTATAAAAGCAGAAAGTACTAATGTGCATTATTTAGTTGTGTTTTGTGTAGCCTTCTCTAATAAGCATTTAGTTATGCAAAACACCATCTTAAAGCAGTAGTATATGCTGAAGTCTCTGATGAGGCTTATATTTTTGTCAGGATAATAATTGCTCCCATCTTCATGTTAATTAGACATTTCATATTATTTTAAACTCTCAACCAGTTCAGTGATCATTCTGACTTTTCAAATGTTTTCCTTTGTAAAAAAAAAAAAGCTGTTTATGCCTTTTGCTCTTACTTTATTGAATCATTCCACATTTATCTCTTGGTGTGTTCTTTATAACTTAAACAGGGATCCCATGTCTTTCTTTTTTGTAACAAACCATGTTAGAAGAATTGACTGGGTTTAATTCTAAACTGGAAAGGGGAAAAAATGCTTTTGATTTTTTGTCTACATGCAAATCAAGCATGCTTGGCTTGAGTTGAGACACGTCTCAAATATTTTTTGCAGAATGAAAGCATTAGCTTGGATAGGTTTGTTGCCTTTGTGCTTTTACATCTACAGAGTTATATTCAAACTCCAAAGAATTATACCAAAATAACCTCATTTTGAAGGTATTTACAGATGTGGGGTTTGCAAGTTTAGCTGGAGTGATTAAAGAAATTGCTATTTCTTACTATGGTTAGAGAATCTGAGCTGCAGGACTAGTAACTTTATGTGAGTACAAAACCTGTTGGGCTTTTAGTGCTTAGAAAGGGGACAATGACAAGGACTCTTACTGAATCTTTGGTTTAGAAAAAGAAACCTTCAGATGATAGGTTAGTAAATAATTTGAGGGGAATGGCTTCTTAAATCATTTTAACTGGATCTGGTAGATCTAGTTTGATCTTTTGCTCATTAAATATTGGATCTTTAAAACACTGCTATGAATGGAGTAATGAGCTGTTCTAATAGTTACTGGAGTACAAATACACTGTGATCTCATGACTATTTTCTCTCTAGGAGTATGTTGTAACCATCCTGTCCTCCTTCAGCTGCTTTTCCTTGAGTGGTCCTGGTAAGTTTCTACACTCTATAATAAATAATCAATGCAAGAATAATTAACTTATCAACTTAAAAATTAACTTTTTGGCCGTTCTTCTCCCTTAGAAATGCAATATGAAGTAAGAATAAGATTCTGCCCTAGTTAAACTGCTGTTTGTCTTTTTATAAGAGTTTGTCAGCACTATTTAAAATTGAAATGTCCAGTAGCAATATGAGCCAGTAGTGTGCACAAGGGGCCAAGAAGGCCAGCATCCTAACTTCTATCAGAAATAGTGTGGCCAGCAGAACTCAACAGGGAAATTGTCATCACTGGTGAGGCCACATCTTGAGCACTGTGTTCAGTTTTGAGCCCCTCACTACTAAAGTGACACTGAGGTGCTGGAGCAATCAACAAAGCTGATGAAGGGTCTAGAGCACAAGTCTTACAAGAACCATCTGAGGGAACTGGGGTGCTTCAGCCTGAGGAAGAGAAGGCTGAGAGGGAAGGAAGGAACATGCGGAACCTGGAAGGAAGTTGTAGCAAGGTGAGGGTTGGTCTCTTCTCCCATGTAACAAACAGTAGGACAAGAGGAAATGGTCTCCAGTTCCATCAGAGGAGGTTTAGACTGGATATTAAGAAAAGTTTCCTCACTGAAGGTATTATGAAGCACTGGAACGAGCTGTCCAGGGCAGTGGTGGAGTCACCATCCCTGGAGGCATTTAAAAGACTTATAGATGTGGTGCTAAGAGACATGGTTTAGTGGTGGATTTGGCAGTGCTTGGTTAATGGTTTTACTCAGTGATCTCAAAGGCCTTTTCCAACCTAAATAATTCCGATTCTATAATTAAGAAAAATACGGCACAACCTCATTGCTTTATCTGTATTGTTTAGCAAACTTACCATTAAGTTTTCTTCTAAGCTGATTGTATCTGTGGTGTTGCTGTTGACACTGGATGTTTTATTGATTTGTTTCAGGATATAAAATATGGGTCTTTGTTTTTAAGAAACTTACCTTTCTGCCAAAACTTAGTATATAAAAATTACGACTGAATTCCAGTTCTTGAAGTCTTACATGTTGTGTATTTTATTTTCATATAGTTATTTGGAAAAATAAATGTTACTTCCCAGTTGAAATAGGACTAGCTGTAGGCAGTTTCCTGTTTTATGTTCTGATGTGACTGTGCAAAACTTGGCTTCACATTCTACATGATCATGTCTGAGAACATTGTATTCTGTTTCATGTAGCTGTAGTGATGCAAAGCTTAAGGGATCCTGATGGTTTTAATAAGGCAACAATTCTAATGAAGGCTGAAGTGTTTGCTCTTTACTTAGGTGAAGCCATTAAAAATAAAGTATATTCAATGTTTTCTCCATCCAGAATGAAGACAAATGTAAAGATGGCATGTCCAAGGAATTTTAAAAGGTGTAGACCTCCTGACTGAGCAGTGTTATGTATTTTCTTCTCTTTAATTAGTAAAGTAAGTACAAATCAGACGTATGCTGCTGAGGGTTAAGTGTGCCATTTTGATGTGTGACAATATTGGACAATAATAAGTTGTATCAGCTTAATTTTCATTCTGTCAGGATGCTTAATTCTCTTGATGAGAGCAGATGGGGAATTATATATAAGAAAGTGTAATGCAAAACTTGTCTTTTTGAGACTTTGTGTATTTAATTGGGTAGGATGATTTAATCTCGTAGAAAACTCTGAATTAAAAGGTCCGTCAAGTTATACGTATTGCTCTGATTTTTGGAATTATAAACGAGAAATCACTTTTGCTTGGGAAGTTTAGAACAATGGTGAAGGATTGATGGTAATATATCAGACACTTATTTTATACCTGCTTGTTGTTTCTGCTTGAGCAATACCCAAATTTTTGATCAAAACATGCTTTCTCCCAATCTCTGATGCTCTTAATTTAAATTTTTGCATGCAAAATAACTTAAAATTAGTATGATGGCTGAGGCTAGGTGCTGTGAATTCTTGGGTCATTGTTATATGCTCTGGATTCTAGGCCAAATGTTACACAACATTTAAAGCTGGGAAGACAGTAATAAGCTTCAGATGTTTAATGGTGAGATAAACTGTTTTTAACAATTCTCTGAGGATGTCTTGTTTTTTTTTTTCCCTCTACCAGCTGCTGTTCTCTCACAGGTGAAAGTCATGATCACGCTAACAGAACTCAAATACTTAGCAGATGCCCAGTCATCCTACCACATATTAAAACCATGGTGGGATGTCTTCTGGTATTACCTCACCATGATAATGCTGCTAGTTGCTGTGCTTGCTGGGGCTCTCCAGCTTACTCAAACCAGAGTACTGTGTTGTCTTCCTTGCAAGCTAGAATTTGACAATCATTGTGCCGTGTCTTGGGATGTAGTTAAAGCCAACCTTAATGTCTCTGCCAGCTCTACAGCACAGATAATCATCCCACTTAAAATCCAGAATGATCTCCATCGGCAGCAGTATTCCTATATTGATGCAGTATGCTATGAGCGACAGCTTCACTGGTTTGCCAAATTTTTTCCGTACCTGGTGCTTCTGCATACCTTTATTTTTGCAGCTTGCAGTAATTTCTGGCTTTACTATCCTAGCACAAGTTCCAGAATTGAGCACTTTGTAGCCATTCTTCAGAAGTGTTTTGATTCTCCCTGGACAACGCGTGCCCTCTCGGAAACAGTTGCTGAGCATTCTGTGAGGAAGTTGCCCATAGACAAATCCAAAGCAGTGATTCCATCACCTGGGAGTTCAGTAGATATAGGGGCAAGTAGACAGTCACTGCCATATTCACAACCTGGCTTGGAAACAACTGGAAGAGAAAATTCCTCAAGCGTTCTTGACAAAAAGGAAGGGGAACAAGCTAAAGCTATATTTGAGAAAGTGAAGAAATTCAGAGTACATGTCGAAGAGAAGGATGTCATATATACAGTGTATATGAAACAGATTATAGTGAAAGTAATTGTATTTGTAATAATAATAGTTTATGTCCCCTACTATTTATCATTTATTACACTCGAAATTGATTGTGTGGTTAATGTTCAAGCCTTTACAGGCTACAAAAGATACAAGTGTGTTCATTCACTAGCAGAAATTTTTAAAGTTTTGGCTTCGTTTTATGTTGTTTTAGTGATCTTCTATGGATTAACTTGTACTTATAGCTTGTGGTGGATGTTAAGAAGTTCACTTAAGCAATATTCTTTTGAGAAGTTGAGAGAGAAGAGTAATTACAGTGATATACCTGATGTAAAGAACGACTTTGCATTTATTCTCCACTTGGCAGATCAATATGATCCTCTTTATTCCCAACGATTCTCAATATTTCTCTCTGACTTGAGTGAAAACAAACTGAAACAGATAAATCTCAACCATGAATGGTCAGTTGAAAAACTGAAAAATAAACTAGTAAGAAATTCACAAGACAAGATTGAACTTCACCTGTTTATGTTAAATGGTCTTCCAGACAGTGTCTTTGAACTGACAGATATAGAAGTCTTAAGCCTGGAACTTATTTCTGAAGCAAAACTTCCTGCAGCTGTGACCCAGCTTGTCAATCTCAAAGAATTCAATGTTTATTACTCATCACTATCTATGGATTATGCAGCAGTCAGCTTTTTAGAAGAAAATCTGAAAACGTTGCGCCTGAAATCTAGTGAAATGGGAAGAATTCCTTTTTGGGTCTTTCATCTAAAAAACCTACAAGAATTGTGCTTAACAGGATACTTCATGCTAGATCATCACAACTCCATATACAACGAAAGCTTTCAGGGGCTAAAAAATCTGAGATCAATTCACTTAAAAAGCAACCTTTCCCGCATACCTCAAGTGGTTACAGACCTTCTGCCTTCTTTACAGCACTTGTCTATTGACAATGAGGGAAATAAACTGATAGTGCTAAATAACTTGAAGAAGCTGGTAAACCTGAGAACTTTGGAGTTAATCTGCTGTGACTTAGAGCGCATTCCCCATTCCATTTTTACCCTGAACAATTTGCATGAAATTGACTTAAAAGAAAATAATCTCAGAACAGTGGAAGAAATAATTAGTTTTCAACATCTTAAGAACCTTTCTTGCTTAAAATTGTGGCACAACAGTATTTCATATGTCCCAGTGCAGATTGGTGCATTATCAAACCTGGAACAATTGTATCTAAATTATAATAATATAAAAAATGTTCCATTGCAGCTATTTCTTTGTAAAAAATTACAGTATTTGGATCTTAGCTATAATAAGCTAACATCCGTCCCTGAAGAAATCGGTTTTCTGACCAATCTGCAGTACTTGGCTTTGACAAAAAACCATGTAAGTAGAACTTTGAATTACTACTTGAAAAATATAATCAAATATTTGTTCTGGAACAATCTCTGATTCAAATACTTTTGTGGTGTTCATGATTAAAGTAAACCAAGTAAATCTGAAGCAAGGGGTGATGCTTGTTTAATTACTAAAATTCAAGTATCATCTGTACTGTCCTGGTCTGTAGCACCTTAAGAGCTCTGATCCAGAAATAGTATATGTTAGGATGGATCCAGAAATGTATCTTCCCTTTCCCTGCAGTTGTCTGTCCTATGTAGTATTTTAATGGAAGTGAACAGTCAAAAATTTACCTTAAAATGTCAATCTGAAAGCTGTAGTGAATCCACAACTTGTTAATGAGCAGCTCAGCTGTCTGATGGTGAAGAGGGATATAATTGTAGCTAGTAATTTCATCGTTAGTGCTGAACTGTCTGGCCTCGTACTGAGGTTCAGGGTTGTGACTTAAGATGTCTTTTGAGGTTTTAAATTTTATGACTGGTGACATTGGTTTTGGATGTTATATGTCAGTAGTATCGACCAGGACTAAGTTGCGACCATGCTGCACAGATAAGTTTGTAGAGGTTTCACAACACAGGAGCTGCTAATGTGTCTCCACAAACTGTGTGTGTTCTTCAAGTGCTGCTTAGGAGATAGTAGCCTGTTTATCTGCCCTGTCACCCACACACATTTGTACAGTTATATGTGTGCATATGCAGCCCCCCCCACACTTTGTCAACTTCTGCCAGTGGCAAAGCATCTTCATAACAACAGATATATAAGCTATTGGAGTGTTCTCAAGCACCTGATTGCATAATGATAGAAGCATTATAATCTTCCCTTTTGTTATCCTTCCATAAACTAAGAGGGAATTTCCCCCCGCATAAAACCAGGAAATTTTCAAAATATGCAGCTACATGTAAGCTAACAACTTCTAATGTACATTATTTTTGTTCTTTTGTTTCCTTTCTCTAGATTGAAATGCTGCCTGATGGATTATTTCAGTGTAAAAAGCTTCAAATCCTTCTTCTGGGAAATAACAGTCTGATGAATTTGTCCCCTTGTGTGGGTCAGCTACAGAATCTTGTTCAATTAGAGCTCATTGGAAACTATTTTGAATCACTTCCTGCTGAACTGGAAGAATGTCAATTCTTAAAGAGGAATAATCTAATTGTAGAAGAAAGGTTGTTAAAGACACTTCCACCTCCTGTAAGAGAGCGCTTGCAGACATGCTCAGATAAGTGCTAAATTTTTAAAATGAAACTGCATTGCTGCATTCTAAAAGCCTTTTGCTTAATATCTCTCTAAAGATTTGTTTAGGTGAAGAGAAGTAGAGAGATAACAGTTTACAAATCAGTCTTAAATACATCTAACTGAGTTGATTGTATTGGAAAAGAAAAAAATATTTAGCATTGGACAAAAAACATAGCCTTTAGCAAGTAATCATATGTTTGAAAAATATGAAATATGAATTGTTTGTTGGATTCTACTGGTTAAAATAATTCAGCTAAATGTTTATTACAGTATTGAAATGGATGACTTGATTGATTGCCTGTCTATAGTGATATAGTGTATATACTTTTTTTCCTATGAGAATTTTTTCTGTTGGTAGTGATAATGTTAAACAGTTTCATCTCCTGCCATATGAGGTCTAAGAACTGTCTGGAAATAGTTTCTAAATATGAAGTCTTCACTTACTTATAAAAATATGTTAAATTAAGAGTAATTTGAGCTGTTCAATTGCATGGAGTATACTGAAAGTAGTTTTTCAATATACCTTAATTTTTAAAGCATTTGACAAGTACTGAGCATTAATTCTATAATTGTGGAAGATGCCATTTGAATCTTGCTATTAAAACCAGTTGGACAATAATACCTGAAACCAGTTTCAGTATTGTCTTTAAAATAGTAAATATAAAATGCATTGTTACCTAGAAATTTGGAGGAATCAGAAGAATCTGAAGTAACTGTTGTGCACACATACTGGACAGCAGTACTGATCTTCATAGGTATCGGTGGCAAGCAGAACATAATACACTTACAAAATTGTCTTGTGTATGCTGTAAGCATCCCAAGTATTAGTGTAGTGTGTGTTGCTATTTAATATTTTTATAACTTCTCATCCTGACTGCCTCAGTGCTTCTTCTCCACGCCCAGTTACTGTATTTTGGCTGGGAAGAGGATGAAGGAGGTTTCTATTAGGTAGGGACAGCAAGACATTGTTAAAACAAACCAAATAATCACACAGCTTATAAGCACTTGGGAGGGAAAGCAAGGGAACATTATAAGCTTTATCTCTTCTAGGGATGTTATAATTTCGTAAATTATAGTGATGGGATGAGCTCTTTTGCCATCCTTAATACATGCAAAACTGGATGAAAATAAAATGGATCCTGATTTCATTCTTCCGTGGTGCTCTGTTTTTTTGTATTTAAAGTCTTAACTCATGTTTTTAGTGAATGTGATAAACAATATAAGTTTTCCTCCTGGAAAAAAAACCCCCATGCTTTCCAAAAACATATTTGAAAACTTAATGTATTAGTTTTCAAAACTAATCTCAATTAGGGCTTAAGTAGGTAACAAACTGTGTTCTTAATGATTTTGTGTTCATCATGTGTGCTAACTCTGCATTCAAATTTATAATAACAAATAATTACAGATAAGCCAGTTTTAGAATTAGCCTTTTAGTCATCTCTTGCTCCCTTTCCAGTGCCACTTCTGTGAAGAGTAAGGTTTATTTTGAATGAAAATGACAAAGCCAAGTCTGATCAACATGGAAGTAGGGGATATCTTGACAGTAGCAGTGCAAGAGGTGTGTGTTGATTCACTGTACTGATGGCATTCCATAGACCTTTCTGGTTAGAATACTTTTCTCAGGGAACCAAGAAGGGGTAAAACTTTTACTTTTTACGTAATTTTAACAATGTTTAGTGTAAACTGATTAGCTGTTTATGTGCAGACCAGTGCTGCCACAACAGTCTTTCATAGTGTCTGTATATAGCTCTTCTGAACTCTGCTTGCAATTGGTTTTGAGTTGTGTAATAGTTCCATAGGAATCACCATGGTTCACAGACAGAGTTACTTGTGGTCAACGTGATTAAACCAGAGTGCATTGATTTGCACCCTGTGGCAAGTGTCTTGTTAATAATTGCAATAGGTCTGTGAGGACTTTAACTTAACATTGAAGAAGACTTCATGCCAGAATTTGACATGCAAGACTTGCAGTCTAGAAATTTTTAAAAGATGAAGCAAGCATTTTCTTTTAAGCTTTTTTCTAAATTGGAAAGCAGTATTGAAAAAGCTAAACAAGCAAGTAACTGCCTTGGAAAATAACTTCAGCTTTTTAGCTGTGCATCTGTCCTTTTCTATAATCAACAAAACTGATGAAGGCAAACAATTATCTCAAATGTGCATTTTATGGTAGTTCTGTAAGAGCTGAGTAACAGAAATAACTTGGAGAAACTTAAATTTCTAAAATGTGTAACCTCAAAGTATTTGAGAAAGCACTAAGAAATGCACAAGGATATAAATACTGTTTTGTAGGCTAAATGGATTCTTTTTTTTTTTTCAGACTTCAATATTTTTTCATTCTGCACCCTGTCAAGAGGGTTGGATTTTTTTCATTGCATGTTTGATAAAACACCCAGACAAAACTCAGAAAGTTTAAAGGCTAGAATCTCTAGCTTTGCTTTCAAACCACAGTGTGCCTTTATCTATTTTCTACCATGAAACTCAATCCTAGTGCTTAGAATTGAGGGTGGAGACAAATATAATTCTGAATTTCTTGAATTCACTTCAGCCATGACCTTAATATTAAGTATTTCTTTAAAATGAGGGTATTTTCAGGGAATCTATATGAATCCACTGTCAAACTTTGTACAATAAGTATTGTTGGCATCTAGTCTTTGTATTAAATGTTCACTTCCAATCAAAAAAGGCTTTTTAACATGCTTCAGTGTTGTACTGTGTTTAAGAACTTTGTATTGTGACTTTCCGTATCGTGAACATTTTTATGAAAATTAAATTTTTTTTGCATCACAAATCTATGACCTGTTTTTTGTTTTTCATCTGAGATGTTGCATTTAATGCAAAGCTCAAAAGTCTGCTTCCAGCTGTCTGTATCTATGTGCTACCAGGTATGTTTTCCACAGGAAAGTGAAGATAATGAACAGCAGTAGGAAATTACGGTCCATATCAAAGCAGGTTGTGGGCTAGGAGAAAAGCTCCTAGTTGAGCTTTTGATTAAAACTAATTGTTCATCTTAATCATTACAAAACCTTTTCCAAGTCTTGCTCTTTCATTTTTGTGAGCTGGGTAAATACTGAATGCTGCCTGCAATTGTATTGGGAGAAGCAAGAAGGCAATGATTCTCTTCCCAGCTTGGTGCATACAGCTGTCATGCAGCTAAGCTGCCAAAAATAACACTGCTTGTGGTAAATCATGAATGTGTTTCCAGTATTGCATTCTGTGTTAGCTCAGAGATCACATTTCTCTTGAAATGTGAGATAACCAATGGTTTCATTTGTGGAAACCTGGATTTGGCTCCATGTTTTGAAGATAGATAAGGGAAAGAACCCAAGCATTCGATTAATGTTAGATATTGAAGTGCTAGCTTATTAATGATCTTTCAAAATAACCTTCCTAGCAAGTTTTATGGAAGTGCAGCTCTTTCATCTTGGACACAACGAAATAACTAAGAGGTAGTGGTGCTCCTACAGATCCATGGCAATTTATGTTGGTTCTAATGACTTATTTTTTTAACCAGTAGATTTATACCATACTAACAAACTCCCATGTTATGTTGACTTTCCATCTTCAAAAATGTGACCTGAATTTCATTCTGTAATCTCTTCTGGTAAGTTATGACAGTATGGTGCTTAACACAGTGAGGTATAGTGCTTGTGGGCATGCTGTGAAATGGGTGATTTTATTATTTGCTATTGCTTTTTTTTTCTTCTTAAGAACAGGAGGATATAATAAAAATGTTACTTATAAATCTATTGCTACTATTTATAAAACCTACTTGTAAAACTCTGAATCAAACTTTTCATTCCCCTCCATCCTATTTGCCATATCTATCCATGTAGATATTACAGAGCCAATACTTTGTCAGAAGACATTCCAAAGCAAGTAACAAGATGAGTGTTTGAAAAGTGTGTGAAGATGAAAGCAATTGGAGGTATGTAGAAATGCCAGCCATGGCAATCTCACTGGCAATGCAAATTGAAAAATACCAAGTTAGGGCTTAGCATGTGGATGGCAAGGCAAAAAGGAGGAACATAGCTCACTACTACTCTTCATTTGAAAACACAGCTAACCTGCAAGTAAAAAGTGAATTGACTGATCATTTGAATTAGCCTTGCTCAGTAGCAAAGCTGCATAAAATTGTGCATGGAACAGTCTGGTGGGTTTTTTTGAGAGAAGCTGCTCAGTCTAGCTCATTGTAGTGTTTCACTCCTCAGCATCAGCATAGGGGAGGAAGCAATCCTCTGGCCTCTGTGTGTTGGGCCTGTGTACACCATTTTTTGACTGTTGCTGGACCTTATGCTGAGCTGATTAATGCAAAGTCTGGCAAGACAGTACTTATTGTACTAGTTTTCTGCTCATTTAACAGTAGAATTGAATTAGCTTGGCACAATCTGAAAAATACCCAAGTCAGTAGAAGGGGACAAAGATTAGTACCTCCCCTTATGATGATTGCTTAGGGTGCAACTTTGCATTTGCTTGCAAATTATCCTTGGCAGCTGCCTCTTTTTTTATAGTATGTTGTTACAGCCAAATGGTCATGACATCTTTGTGATTATAATATATATGTATATAGCTACGTATATGCATTTACGTAGGTATTTAATCCAGATCCGGCACTAAATAGGTCCAGGACAGTAATATGCTAAATATGTTTATCTAAAATTCATGAAATGTAAGAGTAAAGATTTTTAAAAATTTTTCAGGAGTTCATAAGTAGAATGTGTTGAACTGGTCTTATTGAGTAACAGAAATGCTCAGTTACCTTGGCTGCAATGTTTCCCTTAAAGTTTAGTAGCAGGAGGGGAAACTAATCAGACTTTCTACATGTGTAACTCATGGTAATTGGTGACTGTGGGCTTATTAGTAGGCTCATTAATTCCTAAAGTTATTAGGTTTCCTCAGATTTGCCTATGTTTTATCTAGATGAGTGCTCTGATTATGGAGCAGTGATAGCAGTTCCTGTGCTGCTTTGTGAGTTTTCTGCTACTTAGGGATGATTCAGCAGGTGCTGAATTGTTGTGTTTGAGATGGGGGTATTGCAGTAACCCAAAGCTGGCACTGCTTTTTGTGAGCTAGATGAATGCTAAGTGGCTATATTAAAACAAGAGAGCCTCTCCCAGCATGGAGGGGAGAGAAGCTAAGGCAGCAGCTAGTCCAACTGTTGTAGAGCAAGCCATTTTAATCCTTGAATCAGTTCCTTAATCTGTCGGAGAGATACTGCTGGTTTTTGTTAAAAGCAGTCTGCCTCAGAAAACTCAAAGCAGCTTGAGGCCCGTGCAGGAACTGGTTTTGTAACGTGCTGAGGTTTTGAGTAACTGCCTAGTAAATATGCTTGACTCCCACTCAAAGCCAGTGGGAGTTGAGGTATTCATGTAATTCCAAATAACCCTTTTTATTCTTAAAGATGGCTTGATAAAAGGAGCTTGTAAAACAATGATTTGTTTTCTTTCTGTTGTGTGGATATAAATTACAACATATGTATGAAAAGGAAATGGATAACAGTTTTCTGTGTTAAAAAATGGCTAGAAACAAGTAACAGTGTTGAAGGCAAGGACATATGAATTGTATTTGATTTAAGTCTGGTTTTGTGCCAAGTGCATGTGGTTTTGCTAGCCTGAGAA
This sequence comes from Calypte anna, assembly GCF_003957555.1. NCBI lineage: Eukaryota > Metazoa > Chordata > Aves > Apodiformes > Trochilidae > Calypte > Calypte anna. Next base: position 15,102,173 of record NC_044254.1, on the reverse strand, counting down.
ATAAATCCACTGAATGCTCTTAACCAATAACATTCTTTTGTGCACTGGTTCAGTGAAAACTGATAAACTTAAGGTACAAAGTTCTAAATTTACTGAGTCTTCCTTTAGCTCTGGCTGCCTGTGTTTCTGCATATAATACCAGCATACCAGCAGCTTATGAAGAGGGATTGGTTTTCATTGTGTGGATTTACACATCCATCAAAAGTATACACAAAGCCTCATTCTATAGCAAGGAAGTCTGAAATTCTACATAAATTTTCTAGTTGCAGTAGGCTACCAAATGTATTTACATTATTTATTATGTAAAAATAGAGGCTTTTAATTAAGTGAAGCTCAAAAATAAAGCTTAATAGAGTAGTACTTCTGATACTTTGAGAAGCTCTGCATGTTTTATGCTGTCATGTTCTTACTTAAAATATCAAAAATGTGCTGGAAAGGTGCAACGGTCGGTGAGAAGCTAAAGCAATGGGCAGATGGGAAAATGGAATATACACATGAGCTGAATGTTCTTGAGTCAGCAGTGAAGTCATAAATAGTGCATGACAAGCTGTCCTTTAAGACTTGAGGCTTAATCAGTTCAGGCTTCACTCATTTGCTTCCATTCGAGTGTTTCTCACAAGGCCCTGCAGACTTGAGTCAGAACTGGAACAGCAGACAAGTTTAGATTTGTTTTTTTCTTCCCTGAAAAAAGCTTTTTTGTTTTGGTTTCGTTTTGTGGGTCTTTTTTGTTTGTTTGTGTGTGTGCTTTTTTTGTTTTTTAAAGAAAGTTACAAGCCATGCTGCAGAAGTCTAGCATACTTAATATGAGCTTTGAGCTGCTTTAAATACACAGTCCCTGTTGTATTTTTCAGAAGTTTATCTCTGTAAGAAAGGCCTGTTTGCCAATTGATTTTAACTCTGCCTTTTCTTATTAACAGCTTACCCTTAAGTGAGTTTTAATCATAGTAATAGTTGCATAAGGCAAAGGAGTCCCCTGCAGCTTCTAAATGACAGTGGAAGTTATCTCCCTTGTGTCTAGGTAAACATTTCTTCAGTTGCTATATTGAGGTCATGGAGATGCTAAATCACTGTGGTTGCTGCCTCCCCCTTCGAGTCCAGCTGTTGATAGAAATTACAGCTTGGTATGTAGGATAATTCATGCGTGTGCTGACATGAGATTAAGAGCTGGATGGGGCACAAGAGGGCTGGTTATTTCCATGTCTGCCAGTTTTGATCATTTGTAGATAGGTAGGGGCCATATCCAAGTGTGGAACATGGAGTAAGAAACACAGGTTGGGAGGCTAAGTCCATAAGTGTATAGAGGCCGTTCCTGCTATTGTTGAAAGAACTGAGCTGGCAAAGGGTACTGGAAAAAATACTACTTGGAGGGGAAAGCTTGGGTTTTAGTCTGAATATTTTAAAATATCAGCATTTCTGTTTGCATCTTTAGAGTGTATTTTTGCCACCTTCATAGAGGTAAGCCAGTGGCTTGACAGTTATGCAAGTCAGTAGGGAGGGAGTCACATTTATTTACCTTAATTCTTTCTCAGCTCAAGTAATATGCTAAAAAAACCAGATCTTTTTTAGTGCAAGTAGTACATAGAGATACTGAATCAGATTGCCAATGAAGTTTGAGAAATGCACCCTGTGCAGCTAGTAGTGCAGAGTGGTGTCTTTGCTTTTCCTTCCAAAATGATACATGTCCTGATACCATCTCCAGTTGACAGAAAGGATATATGCTGAGGAATGCTAACAAAATTATTGCAGTCCTGTATGAACAGTTACACAAATGTGTAAGGTATGTGTGTATTAAAGATTAAAAAATTTAAGCTACTAGTAAGTGTTCAGAGCAATCAGCTATGCACAAAAAACTAAAAACAACAAAAAAACAAACAAAAAAACTTGAGGAAAATACCTTGTGCTCCTGCTTCTTAGTATTTTGGTTCTCATTTATTTTTAAAATCTCCTTTTAAAATGCCAGGTTATTTCTGCTTTTGAATGCTTCAAGACCCCTGTGTAAAGTATTTCTACTGTAAAATTTTTCTCCTGCCCATGGTTCATACAGCTTTAGGCATATTTTACTCTTCATCTCCCCCTCCCGGCACTGTTGCATGACTGAATGGGCACTGTAACATGATTTCAGTTATAGACAAATTCCTTGAAAAGACAGCTTAAAAAATATTTGAATGAATGAAATACAAATCACAGTTTAAGCTCTCTGAGGCTTGACTCTAAACACACCATGGATTTCCAGTCACTACAGTATGGAGTAAAGCCCTGAAAACCAAGAAATAACTGTTACAGGGGACAGCAGTGCTGGTTCATCTTTATGCTGCCATGCAGCTGTGTGCAAAGCAAGTGCACTACCCAACAGCAAAAGAAAATCTAAGTTAATTCCTTAAATTAATTTATGCATTTGAGTGTCAAAATGTATGTTTTCAGTTTTTTGCTTTCAAGGTGTCTTTACTCAGTTTTGATGTTATCAGTCCATGCTGAGAAGTTGGTAGTGATATTGACACAGATGTTAAGCTCATATAGAAAAGTTCTTTTAAATGGTTAAAGTTCTCAAAAAACTGGGGGAAGTCCTTTTCTGTTGAGAAACAACTACCATTACCTAGTTCTGCAGAGACTAGAATTTATGTTAATTGTCTCCTCACTTCAAGTCTTTCTCACAATAGTTACCTGGAACACACTCTGCTCACCTACTTGCCCTTTTCCTGGTATCTCTGCATCATGCAGTATAGTCACTGTATCACCTGGTCTGTCTCATTAGCTTGGAATGTACTCTCCTTCCCCATCCTTGAGTAATTTTCATTCTTTAATCTTTTCCTGAATATCCTATTTTCTTTATATGCCTTGAGTGGCTCTGCTGGGGAGAGTTTTTTCTTAATTCTTTTTTGGATAAGTGGGAAAATAAAACACTAGATGTTCTGAATCTGTGTTACTTCCTAAGGCATCATGTATTGTCTTCTGGTTTTGTTCTATTAATGTACAACATAACATTCTCTACGTGATTTTCAAACATAATTGAATAAATAATTTGATTATGTATGAGCTTTAAAAACCAAACATGTAAGTGATGGCTGCATTTAAATGTCTAACAATATTTTCTGTTAAGTAATCTGGCAAAATGTTGTGTCTAGTGAGTTATGTCAGCTAAGAAACAGCAAGTTGGGATGTTCCTCTGCTGTTTTGCTCATTTACAGTGAATCATAAGTCTGTCCCCTTGCTTTGTTTTTGTGTTTTGAGAAATGCATTTAATTCATTGCTTCCAGCTCTCAGGTCTTTTCCTGTCTGACTGCTCACCCTCTGTTTTTTTCCCGGGTTTTAACCACATCGTCTGCCTCCATGGGCTGCTTTGTTCTGTCCTTTCACTCAGTCTGGGTGCATTTTCTCTCTTGACTCTGCAGCCACTGTACAACTCAAGGCCTCCATTACCATCATCCTCTATTTAAATCTCTCTATATAAGTAATATATATAGCTGCCTTTATGGGGTCTTTTTCTGATCTGGGGGCTTCTGTTCTGTGAAACAGATGCATAATTACCTTCATGAGGTTGCTTGCTCTTATGTGCCAGCTTCAGCGAGCGTTTAGCTTGCTGCTGGCAGAAACGTTCACTGTGATCATGCTACCAGGTATCCCCAGACCAGTCACTAGAGGTCAACATCATCATCTAATAGAGCACTAACTACCATGTAATGAAAGGACAGTGTCTTTACTCTAGTAGTTAAATTCTCTATATGCTTTAAATGTTCATGGTGGGATGTTACTGATCCTATCACTGTCCAAGTTTAGGAGATGAGAAACAGGTAAACAGGAGTTAGTAGTTTCTCACAGAGTGGTCCTTTTAAATAAAACAAGAGCAAGAAAAAAGTAAATCTGAAGACCTTTGCCTTCTGGTGCCTAAAGCTGCTTTTGGTGAGTGCTTTGGGGAAGTGTGGCAAAGCCAAAAGGATAGAGCAATAAAGAAAACTTTTCTGGAGCCATTTCTGTGTATTGAAGTTGTAGGACTTCCACCTAATGTGTGTGTGTAGCCAGGGACTCCTGTTAATACAACATGAGCTTCATCAACATCATTACTCTTGGGGATCCCCAGAATTTTCCAGATCCAGAAGTATTATCTTTGCATTTCTACTTGGAGATGCTTTTTTGTGTGTCTAGCTTGGACAGGCATACAGTCTATCTGAAGTCTCTGACAAACTATTCCATAACAGGATGATAGTTAAGAAAAATGAAACTAGGGAGGAAGAGCCTAACACTGCATCATTTAATAAACAGCTGAAGGAAAGAAGCTTGGCCTACAGATCAGTGTCCCTGAAGATTTCCTCATAGTTGGGGTATTTAAAAGTAAACTCCCTCTTACAAATGTTCTGGTATTTAACCTCATCTTGTGGGCTTTCTCCTGGCTAGAACACTTGCAAGATCTTCCCCTAGATGGCCAGTTGCCTCTGTTCATCTAACTTGAAGGAACTCTTGTTTATCTGAGACTTCTTTTCTCACATTTGTTTGAAATTAATGAGCACATTCAGTATTTATTAATGGATGATACAGATTGCATCATTACTCTAATGCTATCAAATTTCCCATGGGAATATGACTTTAGGTCTTCATCCTAAGATGAACAACCTTCACCTGCAGAGACCATATTTGTTAGCATGAATGCAGTATGCTTTGGTCAAAACAATCTGCATTTAATCAACTTTGAAAGAGGTGAAGAAAGCAACTCCTTTAGGGAGAACATCGATCAGTTTCAAACATGCATCTATGTATACTAATATAGTATATATATCATTTCAGCTTTATCTGCTAGATCTAAGAGGAACACTGAAGATGTGGGAGAGGCAGGGAAGATGGACCTATCCAAAGGCATAAAATAAGATTGCCTGGGTGATTCTGGGTGTAATTATGAAGGCTTTAACTGGTCAGGATTTTCATTGTTACTGTTGCTTCTATTGAAAAGTTGCTCATAATTTCTGATTTTATGCTTTTTCATAAAAACAGTTTTCATGTCAGATTTATAGAACTGTAATCTATAGTCAGTAATATGCTTTCATTTAGCACATGGTAAGAAACAGAACTTTACAAACACCACCGCATTTTGGTTAGGTTTGGGGTTTTTGGGTTTTTTTTCCACGTAGGAGTTATCATCTTATTTGCTGTCAAGAGACCTGCCAGGAGAGGAAGTGCAGACTGCTGTGTTCTGGCTGGGTTGCTGTGCATTGCTGTCTCCTTTTTAGCTAATGCAGCTTGACTGCTTCTGTGCTATAAGCTAGGCCCATGGACTGTGCTGGGCAGCTCTCCCAGCTCATCCACTCGCTCAGGATCTCTGCAGAGTGGTGCCTTTTGGGGACTGGGGTCACACTGTGATGTGGAGACTAAATGCCACACGACTGGGATGCTGTGGAGGTAACAGCAAAATAGCACAGAGCAAAAAAGTTCTGATCCTGTTTTCTGTGCAGAGTGTGTCCCCTTTGGTAGCCTGACACTGCTGTGTGTTTTCCCAGTGTAAGCCTGGAGGAGGGTTGGCTGTCTGGTGTACAGTGCTGTTGTCAGGACTAAGATGAAATTCCATGAATAGTTTGATCTAGCACTAAGTGATGGTACTGCTGAGGCTCTGCTGCCTTTTCTTCCCTCTTTCCCTCCCTGTGTGTGCAAATATTTCTGCAGCTATGCAGACCATGTCTGCATGGGTAAGCTGAACAAGGCCTGGGGCAAAGGTCCAAGCACTACCATGCTCTCTATTCATACTGCAGATTGTGCTACACTCTACAACACAGCTCTGGGCTGGTCACCACCCTTTCCAGCAATGCCCTGGGTAGCACGGGCCAGTGACTGTTTCCAGCTTGTGATTTGTATGGAACCCTTTTGGTAGAAGTAAGGGAATCTAGCTTTATGGACACAAACTGTTCTTTGCAATAAGTGCATAGGAAAGTACCCATAGTATCATGTCATCATTCTTAAAACCTTGATAAGCTGACAATGCCTTGTTGCATATACTTCTACCTCATATAACCATGGTTTTCATGTTCCTGCTCTGTCTCACTGCTGGACCAAAAGGTAAATCAGTAGCAGAAATACAAAAGCATTTGAAAAACTGTTTCATGAAATGCTATATTTAGTTTGTTTTCTATCCAAGCATCTTTGCATTTGGTGGAACGACCACCTGAAATTTGAAATACGATCCACTGAACAGTAACTGCAATGTCTCTTGGGTCTGGAACCTGATGCTACAGTCTTTACTTACAGACAGCCAGTGTCAGGACCCAAGCTTCACTTGATAAAGCTGAGAAGCAAACACTTCCATGGTTGAAACCATACAGATTTTGCACACCTAAGAGTCAACCTATTTAAAAGTAAGATTTGCTCCAGCATGTCAGAGCAGAGGTTCCCTTAAGTAAGAGTGCAGAAGGCTCTCCTGAGAGGATTGCTTTCATTATATACAGAGGCCAAACCTTTGCACACACTGTTTGGCACTTTTGTTTGAAAGTGCTCTGCTGAACCTACACTGCTTCAGAGTAGGTTCCAGTCAGCAGACTTGATTTCTTAATGAACCTGAATTGACAGGTTTCCTTTTGTCTTTAAACCCCAAAATGCAGTGCTCTTCTTTCCTCTCAGAAATGCAGAGTTCACTTGTTTGTACTTATTTCTTCATTATTTCTAGATGGAAGCATGGACATAGAGCTTTCAACCTCTCTGTTAGTACTGCATTCAAGATAAAAGTGGATGAGGTTTTGCAAGGTAGAGTTGTAGAGAAATTACATTTTATGCTGTGATAATTTTGTACTTTGTTTAAGGGTTTGCTCTTGAAATACAGGCTTTCTGTTAGCCTAGCAAAGGTCTTCTGTCTCCTGTCTTCATTCTTTTCACAAACTAAAATAACCTAGTGCTGCAAAGACTGGCAGCACTACCTTTGTTCTTTCTTTATACTTGTATTTTACACAATAATCTCCGGGAAACAATCCTATTCCTGGAAATTCATCACATTCCACACAGTTGTGTGGCCTCTCTGATGTTGTTCATTAGCTGAGTCAAGTGATTCAGTGGAACTTCCATTTGTGTTTGGGATTCCTGGAAGGTTTGTCATATACAGTACTCTAAAAATTCAGTACAGCAGATGAAGTCAGGCATAGAAAGATACAAAACTCAGACTCCTTAATTATTATTAACCAGTCTAAATGGGAAGTTGTCTTCTTCATAGACTGAGTCTTAAAGGCTTCATGTGTAAATATATCATCTCTAGCCTCTTGCAGAACAAAGAGTCATTGTACTGTATGCAGTCCAGCCAACAGCTAGACCAAAACAGCTTGCATGATGTTTCATCCCCTTACATTTGTGCTATAGTAAACATCTTATCTCTCATCTCAGCTGTACGTTTTGGTATGTAAGCATTTGTGTCTGTATATGCAAATACAGCCTTAATTCTAAATACTTTATTGTGATGGTTGCTCATATAGATACAAACTTCTGGCGATGCAGCCTGGATTGCTTGGACAACTCTGAAATCCCAACCACTAGAAATGCCTACAGCTGTGAGAAGGGAAGAATGAAGCCCTCAAACTATTGATCTTTCTTATTGGCTTGTAAATGGCCAGAGCTTGGAGAATACAAAAGTATTTCTAGAAGTAATGACAAAAAGATGGTTAAGTGTGGAATTACTGCCACAGCTGAATTGAGACTCGTCCCAATGGAGAGCCAACCACTGACAAGCTAGGAAAGGGAAAAGTAAAAAATGAAAGAATCAGGTGCATGCTGTGGGTATGATGCCTGAATCATTGAACTGACAGTTACCACAGGGATACATATACCCTCTCATGACAAAAGACTTCTGAACAGTCTTCCCAAATGCTGCTCAGAGGCTGTGCCCACCATGGTCTTTGTACTAAAAGGAGTCCTGGGCCAGTGACTCCAGGTGTCTTTTGGGCTGTTCCCCTGCTGAAGTAGTGTGAAGTAGCCAGAGTTGAAATTGGAAGCTATCCCTAGTTTTATTTGTTGATGAGTCTGGGTTTTTCCCCAGAAGTTCTATTCAAGAGCAAGGCTCAAACATATGATTGAAAAACAACAGAGGAAAAAAAAACCCAAAACTTCTAACTGCATGCATTGAAATGGGGGCAAGTCTGAACAGAGCAGGCAGTGGGGTCAGATGCATTCCTCATCAGCGACTGATGGATGAGCAGGAAGCAGAGCACAGGATGTGTGCTGACTCCTGCTGTCGGAAGTAGAACTGGCCTGGAGCTCTGTCATGTACAAGCAGCAAAACATATACCCATTCAGGGGCCTAATCTAATAATGTAGGAAAATTTTCAGAGTTGTCTTCTGCCATTGCACAAGTGATATAAAGAGTCACACGGGTACCAGACTAGAATTATGACATGGAGATTTTCATTCTATTGTGTCTGCCTCGGTACAGCCCATGAACTTACACCAGAACGTGTCTTTACTGCCTGACAGCTCAGTGATGCTTAGCACTGTAAATTCAAAAATATTATTTTTATCTTACTAGACTCTTCTGCATTAGGAATCCCACAAGTCTTAGAGCTACTAAGCTCATGACACTTCACATTTGGTTCCTTACTAGCTATGCCTGTGTCAATAATCCCCTTTGCAGGTAAATTATTCACTAACTCATCCTCAGTCTCCTGAGAGTTCCTCTTTCCTGCCAGGCATCCCATTCCAAAAAATCGTTTAGATTTGTGGTTTTTCTCAGTGTTGATCTGTCCCAGCAATTAACACAAAACATTGTTTATTTTAAGTTTAGGCAGCCAATACTGCTGCTTTATTTTAGTGCTTTCTAATTTTGAGAAGCTATTCTAATCCTGACCCTTTCCCAGCTAACAAGCATACCATATGTCTGATTACTCAGGTTCCCATGCAAAATAGGAAATTAAAAATTCCACATGATTAGCAAACATCTCTTTTTGTTTATTTTGAGATGACTGCTTTAAAATACCATTAAAAATTTAGGGACCTGTTTCTCAAACATTTACTTTATCATTTAGATGTGTAAGTGGATATTTTCACTAAATATGTGCTGTTTGTTTTTCTAAATTGTGATTTAATGGCACAGGTTTGCTACCAGTAAAAAAATCTGCAAATAACTGTTTAAAGACAGTGGAAAAACAGGTGATTTAGTAGTGGAGCTGCATGGAGGGGGAGGGGGACTAGGGAAAGACATTCCAAGATGAGGTCTAATGACAGTGACAGACTTAAATCCTCCTTGAAACATCCAAGTATGATGCAAAGTGGACCACCAGCAGCAGTCTGTTATCTCTTTGCAGGATGTCAGCCAGGAGGAGCATGCCACGGAACCTGTGGCTCAGTCCAGTAGAGCAGTGGAGCCAGGACAGGTCACTGCTCTGGCAAGCAGACTTCCCTAAAGTAGAGCTGCTTTGTCATTAATACACAGATTGCATAGATTTGGTTATGAGCAGACTGGCTCTGTGACTATCACAGTGTGCCCTGAGGGGCAGAAAACTGCTGAGAAAACCAAGTATGACAGAAAACCAAAGACATGAATAAAGCAATCTCTTTGTGAGTGCTTGAATGAGGGTCAGAGATGCTGCCCATGTAGAAAAAAAAAGCACGAGTGCATATCAGACCAGCACAGCATTTTAGAGGACAGTGAGAGGCAGGAAGGCTGGGAGGCAGGACCTGGGGTAGCCTCAGCAACCACCTAAGGAAAGCAAGCCTAGTGATTGATGTTCATCTTAATATTGTCCCCCAGAAGTGTTTGTCCTTGCTACTACTTGTTTATTCAATCACACCCATAAAGGTACATTGGTAGTTATAAAAGCCTCTGTTATTAAAAGTAGCATTTAATATTATAAAGTGCTTGTTCTGAGCTATAGCTGCTTGGCTCCACCCCTCCTGCCTCGTGTTTTGAATTGGAATGGTTTGGGCTGGAGGGGACCTTAGAGATCATGGGGGGGTTGCGCAAAGCCCCATCCAGTCTGGCCTTCAACACTTCCAGGCATGGGGCAGCCACGGCTTCCTTTGGCAACCTGTTCCAATGTCTCACCACACTCACAAGAAAGAATTTTTTTCCTAATGTCTAACCTAAATTTCACCTCTTCAAGGTTTAAACCATTGCCCCTTGTCCTCTCACTACACACCCATTCAAAAAGACCTTCCCCAGCTTTATTGTAGGCCCCCTTCAGATATTGGAAAGCCCCCATAACATCAGCTCAGAGCCTCCTCTTCTCCAGGCTGAACAACCCCAACTTCCTCAGCCTGGCTTCACAGGGGTGATGCTCCAGCCCTCTGTTTTTGTGGCTCCTCTGGAAATGCTCAAGGAGCTCCATGACCTTCTTATTTTGGGGTGGGGTCTCAAAAGAGCAGAGCAAAGGGGGAGAATCGTCTCCCTTGACCTGCTATCTGTGCTTCCTTTGATGCAGCCTAGGGCAGGGTTGGCTTTCTGGACTGCAAACACATGTTGATGGCTCACATTAAGCTTCTGGTCCACCATCACAACTCCTTCCCAGGGCTGTCCTTAATGCTGTCTCCTCCCAACCTGAATTAATGAATGAGATTGCCTCGACCTAGGTGCAGGACCTTGCACTTGGCCTTGTGGAACTTCATGCAGTTTGCACAAGTCCACTTCTCAAGCCTGTCAAGGTCCCTCTGGATAGCACCCCTTCCCTTCATTGCATCAACTCTAAAATTAGGTGAGATGCTGTGTCCTCAGATGCTTAATAGAATCAAATAATAAGTAATGATAATGATAATAATAATAATAATAAAGTAGCTGTGTGGGGCTTTGTGGCCAGCTGGGGTTAAACCATCCTTACATTGTTGTCCTGATTAAAGCAGAGTAGAAAGAAAATGCTGAGACTTAAGAAATAATAGTGTATTCTTCACCTTGGTCTGAAGGTTTGCTTCTCCTACCCAGGCTCAGCCCACAGTATCTGTGAAATTAATTTTAAAAGTCTGTTTTACCAGTGGACTGCTATTACTTGAAGGTCTGGTGCACTTAAAATTAGTATTTCTAAAATACTAATCTGGAGGAAAAGGGAAATGTAAACTAGAGAAAAACAAATAGGGGAAAAGATTAACTTTCACAGTAGCTTCAAACAGCTAAGAAGCACTAGAGCTGTCAATTCATGCATTTTGGATTCGAGCTGAATCAAATCACAGAAGCAGTTTTCCAGTACTTCATCTGAAAGCAATTTAGCTTTTCTGTGTTAGCAGATTATGCTCTTTTCAACAGTTGTTGGAGAGATGAGTGATGAAAAGCATTTTCATTGTGGGTGTGTTTCCAAGTATAGACAAACTCAAACCTGTGTCTTCTTGACCTGACCTCTCCTGAAGCTGAGAGGGGATATGGTCTAAGCAGAAACCCCTCAGCCCCAGCTGCAGGGCTGCTCTCAGGACCTCAGACTTTTGGTTATGGGATGGCTTTAAGTTTTGTCAGAGTACATCTTCAAATGCTGAAGAGATTGGAGAGGAAAAGAAAGAAAAACCCAAAACCCTGAGTGGGAGCCAGTAGAAGGTATTCTGGGAGACTCTATTGGTGCTAAGCAAGGATTTCAGGACTGGGCATCCTCAGCCTGGATCACACTTGGCCATCAGCCCACAGGTACGTGAGTGGGGGGATAACTGTCACAGAAGCACTGATGATGGTGCAGTCTGTCCCTGTGTCCAGCTGGGTTTGGAGGCTGGTTTGTGACAGTTTTAACCTGGGTGCACACCAGCACTGCTCTTGGTTGTGCAGGTACTGCTAGGCAGCACTCAAGAGCAGCAATAACATTTCTGGAGTTTGTAAATCATGACTGACAGAGTAGAACAATCAATGGTAAAGGCAAATGCATTAAATTTGCAGTACTGACATTTCGTATGTGATCTGTCCCATGTTCCTCTGGAGTTAATGAAAATCAAAGAGCCAACCTGAAATCAAAGGATGGCAATAACTTGCAGTCATTTAGATAGTTGAATCCTGCTCCAACTGCCTGTAACTTTGGAAGGAACTATACTTTTGGTAAAATAAATACCCTGAAATTACTTCAGATTTCACCTGCCTAGGTGGTCTTAAAGAAAATAATGCAGGAATTAAAAAATAAATGACAGTTTTCTTCAGGGATCTTTCCAGTAGAGCAGAGGTATCTGGAGCTCCAATTATGTGTTTAATAACAAACATGAATTTTTGGATCTTCTTCCACTGGAAGTCCACACACCAGAACTGCACCAAGCCTCCATCCCAGAACCCATGGACTATGTTTTCCCCTGCAGTATCAGTGACCTTGCCTGTAATTATTCTTCACAGGGGAAGCTCAGCTCAGACCTCCAAGTACTGCAGCAACTCTGAACAAAAATAACCCAAAAGTCCACAACAGGAAATGTTAACAATGGCAGGATTACTGGCCACCGTGTCATGACTAAATAAATGAGCAACTGAGGGAGTTCAGGGAAAAGCTGCACCATGATTAGGTAACGGGAGGGACTGACTTATGAGAAAAGATTAAATGAGCTAAACGATGACGAACGGGTGAACAGAGTAACTGCCTGCAAATTTCTAAAAGAAGAAACCATCCAGAACAGGGAGGGATTCTCTAAGCTGCTGCCAGGAGTTAAGAGTAATGGAAAGAAACCAATAAAAAGAAAATGAATGCAGAAGTCACCCACCACAACTGTTTCTTTAGCTCAAAGATGAAACCCTGTGCTTTTGTCCATATGGAAACCTTGCTCATTTGTCCCGTTTTATTCCTCAGCCATAGCCCCCAAAGTATGGGGCTAACACTTAAAATGACATCATGGTGTAATACTGCTGAAATCTTTTAGGCTGGCAGGTCTGAAGGGCTGTGAGGGAGCTGTGCCAACGTCTTCCAGCTTTTGCCAGATTCAGACCCTCATTTCTTGAGATGCATCAGAAAGCCTGGAGGCTTTAGCTGAGAAAAGCAGCACAGCAAAGCACTTAAGCAAACACTTCAGTCAAAGGTTGAGCTGAACTCCCACAGCTATAAATCACATCAGTCATTCCCAAATGAGGAACCTGAGTCTGCTCGCAGCAGTCCCTCAAGCAGATGGGCCAGAAAGTATATGAAGTCAGAATTATTCACAGTTATCCATGGCAGGCCTTCAGTCCACATCCCAGTGCAGTTAATATCTTTGCAGCAAAACAGCTGTGATGCCTCATGTTGTATTTGTTTCCATTAACTCCCCCCCAGTGGGCTTGTATGTTTGTATTTCTCTGTTTACATACTTGCACTGTCCCTAAGGATACACACGCTATCCCTAAGGTTGGAAGCAAGTCACTAGAGGGCAAGTACCTCCCTCCGATGCAAAATTTGTCCCGTTTCATCGTCCTGCCAGAGATGTAAATCTCTCTTGGAAATGCTGGACAAAAGTCCCTTCAAATATGTGGTTTCTTTCAGCAGTAATTTGCAGTCTGTGCTTTCCTAATTGCTGGGCCAGAAGTTTGTGTTTCCAATTGTCACTCTTGGAGACACTTTCCTATTGTTAATGCAATCCCAGGCGCTTTACAGCCTGGTCTCTTTATAGCCTTTCCACGGCCCTGTGCCTTGAGGTCGAGGTCTTTCCATAGCAATTTCTGCTGCATCCTCGAGGCACGGCCCGACACCGCCCCCCAGCCCGGGCAGAGGCACTCTCGAATCCCCCCACTCCTCGTTACTTCCCACGGTACCGACTGCACTTTGTGCAGGAGGTAAAACAAGCCCCGAGCCCAGCCCGCTTCTGCCGCGCCTGTCCCGCCAGCCGCCTCCCCGCAGCTCCGACCCGGCGCCGCTGACGGCCGCTCCAGCCGGGGATGCCGCCGACCCCCCGGAGGCCTCGGCTGCCGGTTCCCGTTAGCGGCGCCCTCCCGCTCGGCCTACCGGGGCACTAGGGACGGGCGGAGCGGGGCTGTCCGTCCCGCCACGTCCGGCCATATGGGGAGGCACGCACGGAGCGCAGCCACCCGCGGGGACTGCACGGCCCGGCCCGGCCCGTCCGGCGCCCCCCCGGCCGCCGCCGCGTGCGTCAGACCGGAGACGTGGCCCCGCGGCGGCGGGGGGCGGAGCGGCGGCGGGAGGAGCGCGGCTGCGGGCGGCCTCCCCGGCCCGCCCCGCCCGGCCCTACCCGGCCCTGCCCTGCCCGGCCCTGCCCGCCGCGCTCAGCCCCGCTCCCGCGCCGCGGTATGATCGCGCCTGCCGCCCGGCCGCCGCCGCCCGTGACCCCGCGACCCCGCCCGGACGCGCACCAGGTATGCGCTACCGCGCCCGCCCTGCCTCTCCCCGGGTCTCCGCTGCCCGCCCCAGGCGGGGCCGCATCGGGGCTGGGGCATCGCCGCGGGGAGGGGATCACGGGGGGCCGCGCGGGGATGGAGCCGCCGCGGGGCCCGGCCCTGCGCCCCTGAGGGGAGAAGTGGCCCGGCCCGGGCAGAGGCTGCGAGGACGCTGCTCTGCCTGCCGACGGCATCGCCGGTGCCGCCCCCATTCCTGGGCAGCGCCGGAGGAGCCAAATTTACCCGCGATCGCCGCCGTCTGCCCCCCTACCCCGCCGAAGGGCAGAGGGAAGCGACCGCGGCAACCCCCGCCCCATCCCCTGCCGGGCTGGGCCCCTCGCTGCTGGCCCGTGGCACTCGGGTGGCCCCGGGGATGGCCCGCGGGGCGGCGGCCCGAAGCCAAAAAGGGCTTCCCGGGAGCGAGGTAGACGATGCGGTCGCCGTGGAGATGGGTTGCTCGAGAGCCCTTCACGGTGTTTTCTCCAGGGAAAAAAAAAAAAAAGAAAAAACCCCTCGGCTCTCGTTACCGGGAGCCAGCGAGCGGGACGGGGAGGCGGCCGTTCAGAGGCGAGGCGGGGAGCGCGGTCTCTCGGCGGGGGCTGCCCAGCGGCTCCCGGCGGGTCCGAGGCGCCAGGTCGGGAGGGGAGCTCAGCCCCCGGCAACACTGCGGGGCTCCGACGTTCATGACTCTGCTCTCGGAGAGATTTAAAAAAAACGAAACAAAAAAACGATCCTGATTTTAAATCAGTTTAGGAACAGCTCTGCCTTGTCGCAGTGTGTTCGGCGGGTTTGTTCTTTATTCACGAAATGCGGTTTGTCCAATTCGCTGGAAGAGTTGGCCAAGCAAAATGAGAACGGCTGAATGTATCTTACTAGAATTTAATTAGGATGAAAATTCTTAAAAATGAGTTTTATTTCACAGCTAAGTATGTGAGTTAGGGCTTATCTTTAAAAATTCTGTTTACTTTTGGAACGAGTACTTTTTGTGAGGAAAGACACAGTGTTACGAGCAGCACCGTTTGAAGAGACACATGTACGTGTTTGCTGCCATGGAGCACTGTAGGCTTGAACGATGCTGTAAAAATCTGGACAGGCAGAGAGGTGCTTTGCAATGTAGTGGAGATAAAGGTGGCAACCTTGGAAATAATTATTAAAAAGTCTCCCTTCACAATTCAACCAAGTGTGAATTTTTCCCCTCCGTGTATATTAGACCCGCTTTTACTTTTCTTTTTGGCATGATGAAAGCAGTCATGGAGCACTCGGTCCCCTGGGCTCACTCTGCTCCTGGTGATGCTTGTTTTCCTCTGTGGTGCAGATCAGCAGCGAGAGCCAGGCTGAGCACGGCTCCAAGTTGATCCCTAATTTTAACCTACCCTTGGATTCCTGCTGTCTACCTAGTGCTTGTGCCCAGGGGCTGCCAGTGAGGCACAGCAGCCTGGTGAGGAGCACCTGTGGTTTCTGAATCATTTCCTTTTCCAGTTACGTTCTGCGTTTGCTAAATGTGTGGTGGCTTTGTTGCTGTTTTTTCCAGTCTGAATGCTAAAAGGCCCCTCTGGAGATTTTACTGTAACATAATTTTCTGTGGGTTTTCTTTGTTATTATTTACACTTGCAAGCAGTTTTAGTAATCAACATTCTGATGAAAAGCTGTAAAATCTGGTTACTTTTTATGCCTGGTGTTGGAAAAGGACAGTGCTGGTTGTCAGTGAAGAACACAAACAGAGACTGTTCAATTCTTTACACAAGTTCCTTGCCTCAGTGCTTGGTGCTTACAATCAGTTCCTGCACCAGTTCGAGTTCATTTCCTGAGGCAGCTGCATCCCACCTCAGGATCTGGGTTTTTTTGAGGGCCATGATAAGGGGCTCTGACTGGGACAGGGGCAGCATCCGGGCCAGGCAGTAGAGAGGGTTAAACAACATTCAGGTGGTCCTAGTGCAGGAGTGAAGACACAGTAAGAATAATGAATTGGGTCAGAGTGCTGGGAGGAGCAGTTCCCCTGATTGTCCATTGACCTCTGTTGCAACTGGTTGAAGTGGCCCCTATTCACTGCCAGACTTCCCAGCCCAAGCCGTTTTGAATGCTGTGGGAAGTTAAAAAAAATTTCTATTACCATCCAAACAATTCACAATAACAGGAGCTAGAGTTTAATTTAACAAGATTTTTTCCTCTTTGAGAAAATTTAGAGAAAAGATATTGTCCTCATTGTTACAGTGTTC
The DNA here is from genome assembly GCF_003957555.1 of Calypte anna. Lineage (NCBI taxonomy): Eukaryota > Metazoa > Chordata > Aves > Apodiformes > Trochilidae > Calypte > Calypte anna. Next base: position 15,085,766 of record NC_044254.1, on the reverse strand, counting down.
TGAAGGGCCAGGCAGGCGCTATGTACTTAAGGAAACCCTGAAAATGAAACTATTTACCTCAGGAAAAGAGAAAAGAGAACCCCAAAATACTTGCATTAAAACCTTGCTTCGTAAAGCAAAGAAACCATCCTCCTTCCAAAATGATTGGTCAGAAGAACATTAGCAAGTGTTGGATTTCACATACTCAACATAATGGAAACTTGACTCTTTTCATCATCTTTTAGTGATTTGCCCATGGATTTTTGCAATAAAACTCTGATGCAAATTCAAGCTATAGTGCAATAACTTTTGTTGGGGTTTCTGTTTCTAGGATCTCTTTCTCACTAGGAAGATACTATGTTTGATTTACCTTCTTGAGCATGCATGAGTAAGCCATTTGCTCCATTGCTTCATTCATAATACAGGGCAGGCAGTGCTGTCTTCCCAGCCCCAGGCAGGCACAGTGTCTTTAAGCTGTATTTAAACTTGACAGACCCTGGATCAGCTTTTCTGCATTATATTAATTTTACATTTTGGTGCCTGCCAGAAGCAGCTAGTGAGACACAACATAAACTTTACAGCTGTCTCATCCTGAACATCATAGGCTTCGACTGAGATGGGTTTTTTGGCTTTTTTTCCCACTGTGTGTCCACTCTTTTTCCATCTCCCATGGAGGACTTATTTGCAATCTAGTGTTTAATCAAGTCAGATTTTTTTAAAGGTATGTGCTTTGCACTTTTTGTTTGGGAGAATCCTGCATGAAGATACTGTGCATGCTTTTCCTTGGTTTTAAAGTAAAGCAAAAGCCTCTCCTGAAGTGCAATGTCACCCTTCTTCATGGAAAGCTGCTCTTGCTGCTGTCATGGTGAGCATACAAAGTTCCACTGGATTGGAACCAGCATATGTGAAGACATTTGGTCTTGTAGAGTAGCATTAAAATCCATTTCTTTCTATGTTGAAGTAAACTTTAACTTTTCCACTGACTTTCAGGTGAGCAGTATCCAGCCTTTTATATCTACTTCAGATCCTGGACTAAACTATGATCTGTTGAAAACACCCTCCTGTGGCAGTAACACAGAGTGGTTTTGTATTGATGGGAATTAAAAATTCAACAAGAATCCTGAAGTGCTGAGAACATTTCTGATTTTATTTACCCATCACTGGAAGCAAGGTGGGAGCACAAATTAATTCCTTGCTCTGGAGCATATGGCAAAACAGAGCACCAGTCACACACCAGTCACACACCCGGTCCTGAGTGTGCAGCAGTGTAAGATCCTGAGGTACATGTGACTTACAGCAGAACGCAACAGCTCCAGCTTGCCTGTTGCTCTCAGAAAACAGGTTTGATCTTCTGGGCAAGCACCATTTGAGATCTCATTTTCCAGTCAGTGTGGATGCTTGGTGAGCTGTCTGAAGAATAGTTTTCATGCAAGCTTTTATAGAGCAAGATGAGTCTACACAGACAATATGGTCAGAAAAGGCCTTTGTTAAATGCAATGTGACTAAAAAGAGTATTTGCTCATTACAATCATTTATCCATGACAGCATAATTTCAAAGACCAGCAGACTGCTATATAGTGTGGTCAGAGCTCTCCTCCCAGGCAGCAGCTGCTTTGATCTCACGTTTAAGTTTGATCCATTCAGCCTTCCCTTCCCTTGTGTATATGATGTAGCAACAGAGGTTTTGGTGGAACAAGTTTAGAGCTAATCTCTCTTCAGTGAGCCATGGCTGGACACAGTGCTGGAAAAGTCTAACAAAGAATTTAGTCAGATAGCTTTAGATTTCCACGTCTCTGAAGTTTTTGGTCTTTAAAAGTCATCTTATGAGAATAGCAATTTTGATTCTCCAGGTGTTCATGTTCAAGTGTGTGTAGATCACACCCCTTTTTATTTGTCTGGATTTATAATAATAAGGAATTAGTCTTCCTTAAGACATTAGTATTCCTTATTCTTTCAAGGGTATGGATAAGATTGTGGGATTTATTTTTATTATTAGGAAGGATGGTTGTGAGGAGGAAAATAAATTGTCTGTGTTTCAGACTGAGAATACCTGTTCATTTAGCCAGGCATTTTGAGATCCATGTTTTATGAGACTATTGCAAGGTTTAGAAAGCTCTCTTGTGTGGCATGCAAGCAGGAGCAGAAAAGATCCTTTATATGAAAAAGTCTCACAAATAGAGAAAACAAGCATTTCTTTAATGATTTTGGCTCAATCACTTCGTAAAAGGTTTTTAACTAACTTTTCAGATGGTTGA